>NC_091730.1:14049443-14352473 GCF_030179895.1 Drosophila kikkawai
AAACGCCAATAAGTGTTCGAAGTTCGAACTAATTGCTGGCGAAATAAAGTGAGAAAAGGGGGAATGGTCATCGACGACTGCTGCTGATCGCAATTTTCGGTAATCGAAATGTCCGAATGCATTTTGCGGCACTTTAAAACGCCCGAAATGAAGTTTGGCAGTTTACAAATCACCGACTTCCCTCATTATCGCCATTCATCGACTGAGCCGCAATCAGAAATCAACGAAATCAACGAAATCAGCGATCCCCAGCCGCAGGATTTCACTTCGGGACCACTTTCTGTGGCCAAAAACCCGATCTTCGGCCTGTGTTCTTGGCTCTTTGGCACGCCACAAATTGATCGAAATTGACAAAATATTGAACGAACAAAAAAAAAAAACAACAACAGCAGGGAGGAAAGGGAGAGGCACAAGTATGCAGTTCAATTGTTGCCCAGGAAAAATGCAGTTCAAGGACTTGTGGCCAAGTGCCGACAAAGTGAGGCTCAAAACTCAAAGAATGTAGAGTCTGATCAGCCGATGCCATAGATGCAGCTTTTGCATAAGGCTGACAGGTGGGCAATAAGCCTTTCCAAGGTCAAAGTATAGAAGGGGTAAGATATCTGAGCTCCTAGTGGATTCTAAACCAAATTTTGGCCACTAATAAGATATTATTATCCTTAAAACGGGTTCCTTTAAGTACTTTAAAGGACTTTGTTAATAAATTGCATTAGAATTAATTTCAGGGATTGAAATGTATCTACATATCTATATTCTATTCTATATATCCTATTTTTTCAGACCCGATTAGATATAGCAGATACTTCTGCGCAGCCATATGCTGGAGTTTCTCCGCTGCGGTGACTCTCGGTTTATTAACCCCTTTTTCCGCATAACACCTGAGCCCACATAATTTGTCATGCCGTTTGGAATTTATTCAACAGTTAGCTCTCCAGTCGCAGGCCAAGCCCCCATGGAAACAAAAAACTGAAAAGAAAATAAAATAAAAAGTATGGCTATCAAGAGACTCTGAAAGCTGCAACCCCAAAACGCAAACAATGGAAAACCCGTGCGGGGGAAAATATGTGAGAAGGAAATTGATCTTAGAAGTGGTCTTAAGAGCTGCTCCCACTCCTTAGCACCCGGCATGTTGCGGGTTCGGGGTCCTGTCTCCTCCTCTCGGTTCGAATCGAATCGGATCGGATGGGTTCTGTTCCGTTTTCCGGCTACCCTTAGCTCTTGGTGCCCAGGCAGGTGACTTTTGACTTTGGCTATTAATAAAAATAATAGTTGCGGCTAAAAAAAAAAAAAATACAAGACACAGAAAAAGGTGAAGAGCCCGGCCAAGAGCAAGGGCAAAAAAGATGTCTTAGGTCAGTTGAGCTGCAGGTGAAGCCGGCTCTCGGCTCGGCTCGGCGCACAATTAAAATGCGGAGGGGATGCAACCGAAAAGGCACCTGTAACGCACAGATAGAGGGAGATGGCTGGCGATCGGGGATGGGCTCAAGAAGGAGCAGCGGCTCAACATTACATCGGCTCATTTATGTTTATGTCCTTTCGTTGTAAGCAGCAGAAGGAGCAGCAGCCTGGCGCTGATTCCGGATTCCCTCCAGCCGCATTGAGCACCTGCTGTTGCCGCTTCTTCTGGCGGTGGAATTGGAATTGGAATCCTGGAACCTGTCGCACAATTATTGAGCCAGGACGAGACGCGTGCTCAAAGCCGGTTTGCTGCAAAAGCCATATGCCAGGAGGCAAATTACAACGGCGACCTGCAACCAGTTGACATGGGCCACACGACACCGGCAAAACACATCATCAACAGCAGCAGCAGCCGCACACAGAAAGAAATTGAAGATTGTAAAGAATATATTTAGATATATCTTAGCATTAATCATGTTATTCACAAGTAAACATATTATTGAGCTTGCTTTTTTCAGATCTTATTAGAGATTGTAAAGGAATTCGTTCTTAAATTGAGATAGAATCAATATTTTTGCACATAGGCAGAATTCAGAGTATTTCTCTCAGTGAGACAGAAGCCAAAAGATGCAACAGTCGTAAAAATCTCTCCCCCAGACAGACAGCACAGACAGACCGACCGCAGAAACATTCGAGATCTGCATCTAATCTGGGCCCCAGGGGATGCGCTGCCTGCGAGTGCCTTGCGGGCCACAAGCTGTCGCTGGGCCAGGCTCTGGCGAAGGTGCAACCAACGCTGCCGCTGCACCTGTCACGCTCGATCGATATTACAAGATCGTTCGACTCGTTGGCCGGGCCAAAAGTGACCCAATTTCAATGGAGCGTCGTCGTAAAGAGTGAGTGATACGTTATGATTGCCTCGCCTTTGTTTGATTGAGCATTGTCACCTGGCTGGAATGGGAATTGAATGTTTAGAGGGAAGTATATATGATTTTAATGGACACTCAAGGGCAGGTGAACGAGCTGCATATGGTGTAATAAAAATATGAGATGTCCTTTCGATTGTAAAGTCATTTTTTAAGTCCTTACAGTAGTCATATTTTGATTAGAAACGGGTGTCTTTAACTGTCTCTTTGCTTCATTATTTCTGTAATATAATCTAATATATGTTCCAATTTCTTTTAAAAGAATCCTTCTTAAGTCCTTCTGTGACTCTGAATATTAATAGTTACATCTGTTAGGTATTTCCGTGGAACAACTTTAGTTTCTTATTTCCCTTTCCTGGTTGAGATTGCAGTAACGTTGACTTCCTTCTACCTTACCAAGGAGCCTCGCCTCGAGACGGAGGCCAAGCTGGCCAAATCGGAAGCCAACAGAGTGCCGTGTCAACGACTAGTCTGCAAGTTTGCCGATTAGTCTCCTCCAACCCTCCAAGTAAATCTTAAGCTGTTTCGATTTGAGTTCAGAGGACAAATCCAAGTCAAATATGCTTGCAAATCAACCCTCGGCTGGGAAATCTATTTCCACAGCTTACGGCTTAATTGGCAGCCAGAAGGCCGGACGAGCGATGACCAACCAATCCGGGGGCTTAGAAAAGGGTTGCTCAACGAGTCGCCACACAGAGACAAAGTCAGAGAGACAAGTCAAACCAAAACAAAACAAAGCCGAGACCGGGCAATTAAAACGACAAAATCTAAACACGAAATTTGTACGGATTTTGTGAGAAAAGGTGCAAAAAACAAAAAGGCAAAGGAAGACCCTCGAGTGCCGGAGACACCGATCTCAAGGTGTTTTCAGTTTGGGCCCAAAAACACACAGATTATAGACAGATTTCAAGGCGGCAGCAGACGGAGGAGGAGGATCGCTCGTACACACAATGGACAACAATTTGCGGCCGACGATGCAACATTTTTAGGGATCAGGGAGCATCATCAGCAGGTTAAGGACGCGAGCGAGGCAAGTCATTATGAGAATTTAAGCGCACCTTTCGTTTTGTTATGGGACCAGGATTCGAATTCGAGTTCAGACTCCGATTCGGGGCGACAGGTGCTCGCCAGATAAGAGCACAGTGCGCATAGCGGTAGATGATTCGGATCGGATCGGAGTGGATCGTTATCCTGCTGCCGCTCTGGTCCTGCTGGTCCTGCTGCTCCTTCTGCTGCTGCTGCTGTGCCAGATTCTGACGGCCAGCAGGGGCTGGCCAAATTAATTCCTTGCCATATTTTATAATTCAACAGATGACACGAGCCAACCGAGGGCTCTGAGAAGCTTTGGCACGAGGGTCCGCTGCTTGATTGGTCTCTCGGTTCCCCATTCGGTGCCTTTGGGGTGTTCTTTGGTCCCGATCTCGATTCCGATCCCGATCCCGGTTCTCTGTCCTAGTGGCAGCTCGATCCAGCGGCTCGTTTGTGGCACAGGCCACATATGCCACGCACCCAGGACCTTTGCCAAGCGGCTTTTTGGTGGCTCTACTTAAGGGTTATATGCATTTTATGGCCAAGTTTGTAAAAGGCAAGACCTCGTTTTATATATAGGGATGCCACAAATATTAAAATCAGTTTAAGTATCAAGTGCTTTTTGTATTTTTTTAAACTTGGACTTACTGGGAGCATATATTACTTTGATATTTCAGGGGAAGTTAAAGTGTTTTCCCAATTCTCATGTGCCAAAACCAAATGCTTTTCATACCACTTTTTTTAAACTAAGAAAAGCTCAAACAGAACCGTTTTCCGAATTGAAATTAATGTATTTTTGGCTTAGTTATGATAGATTTCAAATTCGGCCCCTGCCTGAAGGGTATACAATCTTCGGCTTCCGGAACTAAGCTTCCTTTCTTGTTCTGCTGTTATTTAACCAAGGATTTTCGATCAGCTTGAGGTTCTGCTGACTTGGCCCCTCGGGCATATTAGCTTAGTTTATTTGAAAGTGCAACAGTTTTTTGATAAAAAGCAGTTTGTTGAACTCGGCCAGCCGAGAGAGGATTCCGATGGAGTCGAAGGGTTCTTCCCCTCGGGGCATAAACGACAACGACCTTTTGTCTATGCGATCTGCAGAAGTCAAACTTTGCGCAGGGGTTGCAACTTTCAAGTCGTCCTAACTGCATTTTGGCAAAGAACAGTTACGAGTTACGGGCTGCCACCGGGGATCTACAGGTGGAAATCGTGTGCTTGTCACACTAATTTCCCAGGGTTCGGGTTCGGCTTTGTTTGAGGGCCCCGCTGGCTGCACTTTCACAGTTGCCGCTGCGGCCTGCTTAATTTGATGTCAGCTTGGCCAGGTTTTTTGGGCCAGCTTCTGGGGTCGTTTGCCCGAATGAAATGTTGGCAAACAAACGCATAATTAGCCGATAGAGATAGCAGAGGAGGCATTGAACTTGGCCACGAGGATCATTAGAGGGAGACACTTGCCGTTGTAGTTGGCCCCGGCAGCAGGTTGAAGTTGAATGAACCTGGGAGTGTCCAGAGTTCGACGATCAGGTGAAAGGATAATGGACAGCAGGTAGGAACAGGGACACTTGCGAAATGAATATACCAGAAATGGATGCCAGTATCTGTTATTCTTTAGGAAAATATTAAAACAAAACCTTTCAATTCAAAGTTATCAAAGGAATCCAATTGCTAGATCTTCTTTTTTTTTTAGTTGCAAAATATTATCTTTTATCTTTAGATTGTTTTTCTTTATTAAATATCTTATCCATAGATGTCTTTCAGCTTAGCTATAAAGTGATAAATCAAGGGACATATATATGTATATTATTCGATATTTATTTCACACTTATTTTATACTTTAATATTTATTTTAAGAAACGTCTAAAAAGCTATTTAACTTTTGAAATAACTATTAGACCCCTCGCTCTTCATTTTACATAGAAAATACGTCTAATGCGATCAAAGCATACCGTTCTACTGCTAAAAAGTATGCTAGAAAAGAAAATGATAAATGAAATAACTGATTGAAACAAGCAGTGTTTCCAGGTAAGGTGTTTTCCCCCCTAGATTTAGGGGTTTTTGATGTCCTAGGGGAATTTTAGGGTTTTTTTTAAACTTGTATTAATACTATGGTTGAAAATGCATTGTACAATTCATGATTTGTCCAACAACTGAAACAACTTTGAACCAACTGAACAAATGTATAATTATTTTGTGGACGAAAAAGTTTAGAAAACAGAGTTTTTAGAAGATTTTATCGATGCATATGTATAAAAAAAATATTAATATATTTAAATTTTAGTGGGATAACTGGATTTTTTGGGGGGAAATGTCAACTTTTTGAGATTTTTTTAGGGGGAGAGCCAAATTTGCATCTGACAACACCGAAAACAAGGTTATTGAAAACCACCGACCAGGAGACCGTCAAAAAGGCATCTGGTTATCGAAGACGGCCGGAGAAAAACAAAATGCATATCAAAATAAAATATTTTAAATATTAAAGCGAAACAAAAATTAAATCAAAATAAAATAATAAAAAGAATATCTAACCAAATAATGTTCTTCATCCCTAAATTCACGGGCGGACGACGACTGCAGAGGGTCATTATCCGGGAGCTGCCCACCCGACGTATGTATATAAAATAAATATGTAAATATCATAACGGATTCTTCCATATCGAAAGATATAATTGACCTAACGGAAACAGAAGAGAAATAAATAAATAAAGATTAAAGCCAAATAAAAAATAAAATCAAACTTAAAAATCCCAAACTAAATAATTTTCTCCATTCTTAATTTCAGACTAGTCCAAAACCAGAAGACATTATAGACTTGACTGAGGAACATCTCAAAGAAGGGGGGGAAATTAATGAATAAATAAAGATTAAAGCCAAAGAAAATATAAAATCAGAATTAAGATAACCTATAAAAATTAAACATAGAAGACTTTTGAGCTCTTCACCGCTCAGTAGTCGGAAAACGAATGATTTTATTCAGAGGTCGGAAGGTATTTATAGGGAAATGAAAAGGCAAGGCCCACTTGAAGTTTTCTTTAAAAAAAACGTACGTCTTTTTATGCATTTAGACAGTTAAAAACAAACGTATTTGTTGAAACTTTTAAACGATGAATTTATTGGAATTTCGATTTCCTTTTTGTTTTGCATTAGTTTCTACTCCGTTTTAATAAAGAATAGTGTTTATGCATTCAAATCTAGCAAAACGTTTAAATAACATTTCCGTTAAATTAGAACAATTTCAAATCCCACCAAACGGTCACACAAAATTATCGATATTAAGCAACCAGTGCTGCCAGACTTCTAAGACTCTTGCGTTTTAGTGTGCCCAGATGCCGTGAAAGGGATGAATATTACCGCCTTGCTACGATTTGGGCACACTTGTGCTTGGGACGCAAAATTTTCAAATTATCGGCCAAAGCAAGCGAGTGTTTTTGTGAAAATTATAGACGATAACCAATTCCAAAATGAAAGGCGACAAACAGGGACTGTTCAGCGATCCGGCGCTGGAGCGCCACTTCACTGGCCACACGGGCGGCATTACGCAGCTGCGCTTCAGCCCGGAGGGCACGCAGATCGCCACCTCGTCGTCGGACGCCTCGGTGATCCTATGGAACCTGAACCAGGCAGCCCGCTGCATTCGCTTCGGGTCGCACTCGTCGGCCGTGAACGGTGTGGCCTGGTCGCCCACGGGCAACCTGGTGGCCTCCGCCGGCCACGACCGTACCGTGAAGATCTGGGAGCCGAAGGTGCGCGGCGTCTCTGGGGAGTTTGTGGCGCACAGCAAGCCCGTGCGAAGCGTTGACTTCGATAACACAGGACACCTATTACTGACCGCCTCCGACGACAAGTCCGTGAAGCTGTGGCGCGTCCATCGGCGCCAGTTCATCGCCTCCTTCGCCCAGCAGACCAACTGGGTGCGCTCCGCCAAGTTCAGTCCGAACGGGAAGCTGGTGGCCACCGTCAGCGACGACAAGTCACTGCGCATATACGACATCGAGAGCGGCGAGTGCGTGCGCACGTTCACCGAGGAGCGGGCTGCGCCGCGTCAGGTGGCCTGGCATCCATGGGGCAACATGGTGGCCGTCGCCCTGGGCTGCAACCGCATCAAGATCTTCGACGTGTCCGCCAGCCAGCTGCTGCAGCTGTATGTGGTGCACTCTGCGCCGGTCAACGATGTGGCCTTCCATCCGAGCGGACACTTCTTGCTCTCCGGCAGCGACGACTGCACCATCCGCATCCTGGACCTGCTCGAGGGCAGGCCCATCTACACGCTGAAGGGGCACACGGACGCGGTAAATGCGGTGGCCTTCACCCGAGATGGAGACAAGTTTGCCACCGCCGGCAATGATCGCCAGGTAAGATTTGCCCTTGCCCCGAGATCGCTCCTCTATTAAGAAATCTTAAATAAATTTCAGCTCCTGGTCTGGCAGTCGAACCTGCACACATACGACGCCTCGCAGTTTGAGGCCAAGTCTGCCATGGCCTCCTCCGGCTGCGACACTAGTGCCGTCTCCTCCTCCTCCTCGAAGCAGAGCCTGCTCAGCGGCACGTCCAAGTCCAACGATCTAAGCATACGCATCGATCCCCGCCAGTCGCTGGCCTACCAGCTGTCGGACGACAATTTCCAGGTGCTTGATAGCAAACACTTGAACCAGCCACACAGCGAAGCAAGTGCCGAGCAACGCAGCGGCAGCCCGCGCATTTTCTAAACAAACGTTTCACTTAGCCTCTGCCGCACATAACCAGCTCGCCCTTCCGCAGGTGGTGGACGTGTCCCTGGAGTCCGGTTCGGAATCCTGCTCGTGCTCGGCCCAGTTGGACGAGATAACCAGGCTGCTAGGTCTGATCGATGAGCGTGTGCGGCGTTTAGAGGGCATTTACTCCTTGTAGCTAATTAAGTATGTTTATATTTAACCTGATTTTGAGAATGGTTTTGGGGGGAGAGTTTCTAATTAAAAGCCAGGAATAAATATTCTTTTTTTGTGAGTTTATTTCACGATATATAAACGGTTAGCCCTTGTAGCGGGTCACTATGACAATGGTCTTGTAGGCGGCTGCTGCGGCCAACTGGAGGGCGATGACGGCTGCCACGGTAATGAACTTCATCTTGAAATATTTAGGGTTTTAGGTTGAGACTCTATTGAGGTTTTGCCGTTAAAGCTTTGTGATCAATTGGCATGTGGTAACCACCTTTATAGCAGCCCGATCCAAGCTATGGACCAACTTGATTCCTCATTTATGTTGGATTTATTTGCTAAATAACTTAACTATTTAAACAATTGGTTTCATTCACTTTACTACCTGTAAAAACAGTAACAAGAAGTGTAATATTTGCTTTAAATAAATATTGTTCTGTGGGGAACAGTGCTTTGATAGTTATTTAAATTGTTTGATTTGGGAATTCAAGGTAACGATCTGGTTTTATAAATTATTATTTGTATATACATATATATCATTATATACTATATATATTTTTATATAATATATGTTAATGTATTATATTCAGACATTGTAATATCATGGGCCACAAACTTGAACTGATCTGATATATAGACAACAAGAAAGAAAGCTTATTTTGGCCAGCCAAAGTTTGTATATATCCTTGCAAGTAACAATTAAAATATATCATAACTAACCCAAAAATGCATTAATTTCGATTCGGAAAGCAGTTTTGTGTTAGTTTTTATTAATTTAAAAAAACTGCATACCAAATTTAAAATTTTAAGAAATCAAAATTTTTGGCCATTTTTGCTAATTTTAATGATGTAACCCTTATCAAATTTCGCAAAAATGGCCAAAAAATCGATTTCTTCCGGACATGTCTAGAAAGATTCGCCTGTTGATGCTGATAAGGAATATATATGGTTTATGGGGTCGGAAATGATTCCTTCACTTAGCAAAATATTATTTTGTATTAAAAAATCGGATTTTTTATATTAAAAAACTTCTTGATTTTTTAAAAATTAAAAATATCATAACTCGGCCAAAAGAGCATTAATTTGAAATCGGAAAACTGATCTGTGCAAGATTTTCTACAGTTAATAAATCTGCATACTTCATTTAAAAATTTTGAAAATTCAATTTTTTATCAAAATCAAAAATTTTAATGATGTAACTAACCCCTTATAAAGTTTTCAAAAAATGGCAAAAAAATCAATTTCTTCCGGACATGTCTAGAAAGATTCCCCTGTTGATGCTGATCAAGAATATATACACTTTATAGGGTCGGAAACGTCTCCTTCACTGCGTTGCAAACTTCTGACTGAAATTATTATACCCTGCAGGGGTATAAAAATATCCCCCTCAATGTCATATACACTGCGCGTCACCAGATTAGCGCCCCCCTTGGTGCTCGCGTTTGAAGTTAAATATTATCAAAACTATTAATGATTGAACTGTACAATTATTATCCAATATAATTCGATTAATTCTCTAAATAAAAACATATATTAGAACGCAGTTGGTATTTGCATAGAATTGTATTAAATTAAAAACTAAAGAAACACGTTTATTTGGAAGAAAAAACTGCGTCATCAGATTAGCGCCCCCAAAATATAAATTTAAACATCTTTCTTAACTTGCTGAGCACAGCAACTATTTTTTTTTTGCTGTTAAATTAAACATTTTTCTTCAATTTGACATACAATATGGGCAGAGGAACAATCTTATCTTCGGAGGAAAAATCGAAAATCGAAGCGTTTAATGAATGTGGACTTTCTCTTCACAAAATCGTCGAAAAAACGAGAAGACATCGCAAAACCAAATCGCAAATTTTCTTCAAAATAAGAAAAGCTATGGAAAAAATTACAAAGGAGGTAATAACAGTGTTATTAGTTCCGCAGATCGCAGTGCTATACTTCGAGAGGCGTGTAACTCCCACGACTCGACCGCCAAAATAATAGAAAAAACTTGTGTTAAGACAATAAAATCGACTTTTTTAAAGGTGATCAAGAAAGCTGACCCTTTAAAGAAGCTAAAACTAAAAAAAAAACCACCCCTTAACCAAGTGCGAACAGAAATCCGCCTAAAGTTTGCTCACACGCATATGACATGATCCAATGAGAGGCATAACGTCGTATTTTCAGACGAAAAAAATGTAACCTAGGGGGTCCTGACGGATATAATTATTATTTCCACTATTTACGCAAGGAAGAGCATCATCTGGATCGCTTACATAGTCGGGTTGGAGGAGTAATGGTATGGGGAGCCATATCCTATTATGGCAACTGCGAACTGCAGTTTTTAACCCCAAAGATGAACGCGGAAAATTACAATTGCGTTCTAAAAACAGCATTTCCCGTTTTTAAAAACTTATTTGGAAATCTGAAATAGCATTTTCAGCACGACTAAGCCCCAATCCACAGAGCCCGGTCCGTAAAACTATGGAATCAAAAGGAAAATGTCAGTGTCCTGGAGTGGCCCCCATACTCCCCAGATCTGAACATAATAGAAAACGTCTGAGGATGGTTAGCTAGGAAGGTGTACGAGGGTGGCAAGCAATATGCTACCAAGGAGGATTTAATTCACAGTATAAAACAGGCCTGGTCAACAATAACGTTGGAATATTTCAAAAACTTGTATGACTCTCTCCCCAATCAAGTTTGTGAAGTCCTTGTAAACAAGGGAGGGGCAACCCATTATTAAATTTCCTTAAAAATGATTCAACTTAATCATAAAATTGTTAAAGATAGTATTTTGTAAGAACTTTATCAAAAAAAGTTAAGTTAATGTAGGTGGCGCTAATCTGATGACGCAGTTTTTTCTTCCAAATAAACGTGTTTCTTTAGTTTTTAATTTAATACAATTCTATGCAAATACCAACTGCGTTCTAATATATGTTTTTATTTAGAGAATTAATCGAATTATATTGGATAATAATTGTACAGTTCAATCTTTAATAGTTTTGATAATATTTTACTTCAAACGCGAGCACCAAGGGGGGCGCTAATCTGGTGACGCGCAGTGTATGTAGGAACTACCATAAAATTTGGTGTATAGCAAAATATCACATATAACTTTGAAATAACGATATTACCGAAACAATACGGAATAAGGTATTTTATTTATTTGTTATTCTTTAGTTACATATATTATATTTTTGTAAACTTATGACTTAATTTATTTTTTAAGAACGAAAATAAACTAAATTTAAGGGTCTTGTTTGGTATAGTTAATACAATTGTATTATGTTATAAAAACTGAAAAATATGTAAATTTATATATCGATCTTCGCATAGTTATTTTTCAGATTATATACATAAAACCTTGTAGTTTTCACCTATAGTAAGTATTAACTGAGAAACACTTAACATCTTTCAGTGCTCCTGTACAACCTGAAACCCTATTGGATAGTATCAAATTTTATCTCTAGTGAAACCCCAAATGTAATAATAAAAGATTCATTTTTATGTATTTTTATTTTTAAAATGAATATATATTTTATTAATCCTTGTAGCGGGTCACTATCACAATGGTCTTGTAGGCGGCTGCTGCGGCCAACTGGAGGGCGATGACGGCTGCCACGGTAATGAACTTCATCTTGAAATATTTAGGGTTTTAGGATGAGACTCTATTGAGGTGTTGCTGTTAAAGCTTTGTGATTAACTGTGGTTGGTGGTAACCACCTTTATAGCAACTCGATCCAAGCTATGGACCAACTTGATTCCTCATTTATATTGGATTTATTTGCTAAATAATAATTTAACCAATTAACTTTACTACCTGTAAAAACAGTAACAAGAAGTGTAATGTTTGCTTAAAGTAAATATTGCTCTGTGGGTTATTTAATTAGGTTGATTTGGGAAATCGAGGTTACGATTTGGTTTTAAAATGAGTATTATATATGTTAATCTATTATAATAATATAATAATAATAATAATTATAATAATATCTGATCTGATATATGTAAAGACAAAAATATCCCCCTCAATTTCAATGAGTTACCATAAATTTTCATGTATAGAAAAATATCACATTTAACTTTAAAAAAATGCAATATTACCGAAAAAATCTGGAATAAGCTGTTTTATTTGTAAGTTTTCTATAATATTATATTTTCATAATCTTATGGCTTGATTTTTTATAACCTTTTTATATTTAATTTTCAAAAACGAAAGTACACTAAATTTAGCGTCTTCTTTGGTACAGTTTGTTATACATATGTAGTATATATGCATGGAACAATGACATACATATATAATGCTATTGCAAATATCTTCGAATAAATATTTTTTGCTGAACAAACAAGAATATAGTATAAAAAGAATGGTTTTTTAATTTCATTCCTAATTTATTTAATTGTTAGTATTAAATGAGAAACACTAAGCATTTTTCTGGCTTCCTGAGAAACCTGAAACCCTATCGCATGGTATACAATTAGCCTTAGTGAAACCCCAAGTGAAAATAAATAATTAAAAATTCATTTTTATGTATTTTTATTTTAAAATGAAAATATATTTTTTTAATCCTTGTAGCGGGTCACTATGACAATGGTCTTGTAGGCTGCCGCTGTGGCCAGCTGGATGGCCAAAACGACGAGAGCTGTTACGAAAGTTGACTGCATCCTGGGATAATCTTTGGATTGTTGGTTGGTGTAGCTGAAGGGACTCTGTAGAGTTGGTGCTAATGAAAGCTGTGATTAACTAGACCGACAACAAGCTCTTTTATACCGATTTGATCTCTTGTATTTACCAAACACTCAACTCCTATTCTTAGGATTTCCGTACAAATTGAATAAAATAAACCAATCAATCACACGATTTCCTTATGACACAGTTTAAAACAAAACATTTGTCTCTGGTAAACAAATGCATAAATTTACAAAGAACAAACACATATGGTGCTAGTAAAGGTACCTACTTTTTAATAACTCTTCTACTTTACAAGACTACAACTACAAAGATTATTGGACAAGTGATTCATTTTAAAAAAACAAGGACGAGATTAAATAATTTATATTAAAATTTAAAATAACTGCTTAAATTTGAATTACCGCATCTGCGCCGTACTAAGTGCTATCGATAGTATCGATAGTCGGCCGATAGGCGGCCGGTAACCTTATCCACCTGTAGTGCCATCGCTAATACACAAAAAGTATAAAATAAACAAAAGGAGAAAGTGGCCGTTGCTGCATTTTTAAACATTGAGACTTTGGAAACGCCACAATGCGCGACTGGATGCCGGTGCTATTCTGCGGCCTGTCCGTGCCGCTCTCCCTGTTCATGTGGCTGGGCAACGTGGCAGTGTCCCGGCTCTGGAGCAGCGACTTTGAAGGTGAGTTCAGATTTAAATCGGCCACCAGGTGAACTAATGTTTAGGGGTTATCTCTCAGAGTCACGGGTGATTCCGCCCGTGCGCTGGCTCTTCTCCACGATGGCCCCTCTGGCCCTCATGACGGTGGCGCTGAAGCGGCGCAGCGTCAACCGGTCGGGGGCCGCGCTGGGCATTCTTGTGGCCTTCGTGCTGTCCATCGCCAGCCATCCGTTCTTCGCCAGCCTGGTGGTGTTCTTCTTTAGTTCGTCGCGCGCCACCAAGTTCCGGGCCCACATGAAGCGACGCTTTGAGAGCGATTTCCGTGAAGGCGAGGGCCAACGCAACTGGGTTCAGGTGCTCTGCAATGGCGGCATGGCCGCCCAGCTGGCTCTGCTCTACCTGCTGGACTGCGGCTGTGGTGAACGGACCGTGGATTTTGCCAGGGAGTACCGCTCCAGCTGGCTGGGAGTGGCCGTGATGAGTGCCTTTGCCTGCTGCAACGGCGACACCTGGTCCAGCGAACTGGGCAGCGTGCTTTCGCGCCGGGATCCGGTCTCCATACTCACCTGGCGACGCGTGCCGCGCGGCACCAACGGTGGCGTTTCGCTGGCCGGCATTGTCGTGAGCCTGCTGGGAGGATTGCTGGTGGGCTTCGGTTACTTCGTCACCTTACGCTACACGGTGGAGGCCAAAATGCTGCTGGTCAGCCCGCCGCAATGGCCGATCATTTTGTTTGGCGGCATTGCTGGCTTATTTGGATCCCTGCTCGACTCGGTCCTAGGCGGCCTGCTGCAGTACTCGGGCATCAATGAGGACGGCAAGATTGTGGATGCACCCGGCAAGGGGGTGCGCCATGTCAGCGGACTGCGTATCCTGGACAATCACAGCGTTAACCTTATTTCCAGCATTGTCACCGGCGTCACCATTCCCGTCCTGGCCCAGAAGTACTGGCCCGTGCGCTGAGCACCCGTCTCTGTTGTCTGTTACTCACTAGTAATAAGCATTTCTAGCCCCGCTAAAGGATAACTAAGTTAAAGATCAAGGAAATGGCTTAAAAATCGTCTGAATTTGTCGCTTTAAAGCTCGTTTGTTAACAATTAGTAATAAGTCTTTGAGATTGTAAGATCTGTTTTCAATGTATCACTTTAAAGGGGCAGGCTCTATAATAGTTACATATATTTTTGTAAAGCTTCCACGGCGCCAAGCGAACTAACTGACTAAAAAGAAGACTTGATAGGAACAACAACGACTGGACAGATGCAGCGGGATGGGTTAAGGCAAGCTATAATGTATCTTAAGCTAAGGTAGTTCGCTACAGATGTATGTTCCTCAGGAGATAACTTTCTAGGCCCTGCGACTGTCCATTTAGATTTTAAATAAAACAAACTATTAAAAGCTGACCTCAAGTTTATTACTGGGGGAATTCTACGAATTCTTTTGAATGACTTCATGCTTGCACAGTTTGACCATTTCAAACGTGCCACTTTATTTGTTTTCTAAGCTCAGCAAAACATTCATTGAATTGAACTGCAACAATTATAGATGACCTCTCGGAGCTCTCACATTTCATTGCGATTGTTCATTGCAAGACATTAGGTTAACGCAATCAACTCAAACTGGCGATAAAGTCGCCTTTAAATGAATTTAAGACTTAACAAATTGTTTCCCCACGAATTAGTTACTTTTCCCAGGGCCCAAAATATGTTTTTCCATAAAAGAAAAATAAGAAAATGAAGTTCAATTAATTTTTCCCTTTTTAGCTTTTAGATTTCTTTAATCTTTTTGTATTTTATTGGATCTCTTGAGTTTCTGTAGCTCTAGATTCCGAATCAGGTTCTGGGACAGGGCACGCAGGGCTTCGCTGGAGGAACTGGATGAGCTGGGTGAACTGGCTGCCCCAGCTGGAGTGGCTGGCTTGGCGAATCCTATGGAAAACTTTATCATAAGGTCACCGATGGGAGAGTTAATGAACTGGGAGCCCGTGGAGATGGTCTTGAAGATGATGCGGCGCTTGTGCTGGTAGACTTGAGGATCTGCAGGCAATCCAGCAGGAGGCCGGCCACTGATCCTGGGCCTTGGAGTGGTGGTGCTAGAGAATGGCGGTGATTCCGTGGTGGTGGTCTGGTTTGAGGTCTTTGCCGTGACCTTGGGCTGGGCGGTGGTCCTGGGTCTTGTGGTTCGGGGCTGGGCAGTCGTGCGACGCCTGTGCGGTCTGCGTGTAGTGCTGGTTGATGAACTCAGCTGGGGTGCCTGGTAGCCCGTTTCCAGCTGATCCTGCTCCTCCTCAGGGCCACCGGCCACTGCATCTGGCTTCTCTGGATCACCAGGATAGCCCTGATCCGTCTGATCCTCCTCATCAGCGTAGTCGTCCTCCTGTAACTCACCAACACCATCCTCGCGATGTCCATCGGAGAAGAGAGGCGGTTGATGCGGCGGCTGCTGGTCACGGCGCTCCTGCTTCTCGCGTTGCTCGTACACGGGATCATTGGGAGCCGAGGAGGCCAGCACCTGCTCCATCTGTTTCTGGAGGATCTCGTAGAGAGGCGTGTTTTGCTCGTCGTCCAGCACCTCGACTGGCTCGCTGGGTACAAACTGATTGTTGACATAGGCACTGCGTCCATCCAGGTCTTCGTCCACTTCCAGGACATCGTCCTTGCGGGACCGAGACTCGGTCTGCAGCTGAGCTGGGGGCGGATGGGTTACATCTTCGGTGACCTCTGCTGGTGCAGCTCGAATAGTGAGAAGAACTGGAAGAATTCGAGTTTAGATGGTTTTCTACTAAAGGACTTAAATTTATACTTAATTTATGTGCAAACTCACCTCCGCTTAGCAGGATTAGTAGCTGAATCTTCAAGATCCGAGTTGCAACACCTCCGGCTCCCATTGTAGTTGGTTTACTTCTGGTAAATGGGACACACATCCATTGCCCTTTTATAGGCGGCGGCTGACTGCCACCTGTGGCTCTGTGCATCCCACGCCAAATTAGTTTTTAGGTTTAGTGGCTGGCTCTGGACGATGGCCCTTTCAAGCTTCTGATATCGCTCGGCTTGTCAGTCATCATCAGTTTATAGAACTCGTTTCCAGGGTCAATGCACTTGCAGCAACTGCATCGAAATGGGAATTCAAATCACTTAAACTTTAGGAAAAGAAATGTCTACAGATAATAGTTTAATTGTGAATGAAATTGGTTTGTGTAGCTGGAAACATAAAAAACAGCATAATGGTTTGTTATAAAATAAATAAACTTTATTTGTCGGTACAGATTTATAATTAATTTTCTGAGAACCGAGAAGTGTCATATTTTTAATTGAAGAAACAATAAATTGTATTTTATTTATTAGCGAGAACTTGGATAACAATAAGCAATAGAGCCTTCTAACCCCTGGTACAAGAATTTTAAATATTTTAATTTTTATTTGATTTATTCTCTTATTGGGACAAAATAGCTCATAAGCGGATGATGCTTTATGAACATACCCAGATCCATAAAATAAATTAAATTCCTGGATAAAGATTACCTATGTAAGAGCTTGTGAGCTGCACAAAGTTTATTTATTGCTACATCTTTTCCAACCAAAGAAATCACTTGATTTAGCATATATTTTAAGCCGCCCATCATTAGAACCATATTTAAGTGATTCTTATAAAGAATATTACCAATAATCAATTATAATAGACCTCTGTTATCACAAAACTAATGTCAGAGAAACATTTATTATTTGCTATTTGTTTTTATTGTAATAAATTAAAATAAATAATATTTTATAAGTGAGATTCCATTTAATCTATTCTAAGCTACAGAATACTTGAGCCTTTCATTGTTGTTGGCCTTGGGTTGGGCCTGCTCCTTTAGGGGAGCGATCTCCAGAGGCTTGGGTGTGGGAGTGTCCTTCAAGGGCATGGGAGGCAGGGCGATCTCCTCGGGTGTCTTTGCGGGCACTGAAACTGGGACAACCACGGGAATAGGGGCTGGGACTGGGACGGAGACTGGGACTGGGGACATGGGAGTCTCCACAGGCTTCTGCAGGGTCAAGGGTTCCTCCACCTTTTGCTTGGGATCCTCCTGCTCCTCGCTGCTCTCGCCGCTATCCTTTTCCTTCTTTTTCTTCTCAGCCTTTTCTCGCTTCTTCTGCTCCTTCTCTAGCCTCTGCTTCTCCTCTTCTATCTTCTTTTTCTCCTCCTCCAGCCTCTGCTGCTCAACAAGAGCAGCATCCCGGAAGTAAGGGGAAGCCCGGAACTTGCTGTCGGCATGGGCAGTCTCCTGGGGATACTTCTCCTGGCACTCGGCGTAGGAGTAGTCTGCCCACAGGCCGTGGGAGCGGCACTTGGCCACGCCCAGCTTGCACCTGTTGTAGAAGACTGCCACTTCGGAGGATGTCTTGCCGCAGATGGGATCGTACAGGTCCTGGCAATCGTCGTCGCACAGATAACCCTCGCTCAGGGACTGGGCGGCACTATTGATGGCTGCCGAGTTGGCGGTCTGGCAGTCCTTCTGGCCAGGCTGACAGCTGAACCAGGCGATGGGTATGGCCAGGTAAGGAGGACTCATCCTCTTCTTGGCAACTCCATTATCCCCGGCCGCTCCGTAGGTGCGCTTTACGTAGTAGCCGTGCTCCTCGGTGGACACCTGGCTGTTGCCGGCCAGGTCCGTGGAGGTGGACCACTTGGTCTTGGTCTTGGTCTTGTGGGGATCGGACTTGTCGTGATCGTGGTGGTGATCAGAGCCCTTGTGCTTGCGCCGCTTCGCCTCCGTGGGGGCTGACTCCAGGAGCAGTAGGGCGGCCACTATAGAGGAGAAATGCTGGTAAGATCTTCGGGTTGATAGAGCTTTGCGGAGATGCCTTACCTAAGATACAGGCTGCTTGGAATGGTCTCATATTGATCTGGTCAGCTGCTCGTCTCCGCAACAACTGATCGCATCTTCTGGCGAACGGTGGCTTAAGTACCAGCGAAGGCTGGCCAGGGGGAATTCTTTCCGGGCTTACCGGTTTTCTGCTGGGTCTGCTGGGAGAGCTCTTGGTTTGTTTACTCTTCTCGCAGCTCCGAGATGTCCCCCGTCCGGGAGACCCCGATCGAACGAAAGTACGCAAAGTTTTCGGTACTATAAGCATCGTATTTGGTGAAATTTTATGCAAACTCATGTGGTCTCGGTCTGTGGACCCTTTGCGGCGGCGATAGCCATCTAGAATGGCTTGGCTTGGACTTTAGGAACTGGTTGTGTGTTTAACACCTTCGCTGCTCTGCCCTCCATTCAGCGGCATAAGCCCAGCCCAGCCCCGCGAGCCGGTTCTCCGGAATTGGGTCAATCTGGAAAGGTTCGGTGATCTGGTTGTTATTTTACGAGGTTCTTCTGGCCGCAATCGCCGGCGGCCGGCAGCTGCACTCGCTCGCAGGAAATCCACATCCAATCAAGCTCTGTTATTCTGCTGATCTCTGTCGATCCACGGTCTGTGTGAGAGATCACTTCCCTCGCTGGTAATTGTATTCTTAATTAGAGCGCGTTCAAGTGAGATCTCTGTGATGGAAGATTAATCTTTGGAGCTGGAGGATCGGCTTACAGATGGCTTGAAAACCATTAAATTGATGGTTATAAGGCGATCTTTGATTTGATCAAGAGTGGATCAAGGTAAGAACAAGTCTTTTCTGAAGTTCCCAAGCTCAATTTCTTGAGCTCTGATTGTTTTTATTTTAATATATTTCATTTTAGAAGAACTACAATAATTCCAAACTTTTATGGTACAACTTTACTGCTTACATTAACCCCTTTCTCTGATAGATCTCTCCAAAGAGTTTGATCGCTGAATATATTGGTTGATTAAGCCATTAAAGGCGTCCATAATTGCATTTATTATTACCACCGTCGCTTTGATGACTCATCCCAGCTCGTGATCACTTCTTGTTTGATTTCGAATCGTAGTTCCATGGAAAAGTTTTCGAATTTCCCATTAGCATTAGAAAGTTAACCCATCTCTTCGTTGCAGTGCTCGGCGTTTTTTTTTTTTTTTTGAAGTTGGGGGCGATCAAATCGACGTAAATCGAATCGAATCGAAGCCATTTCCAATTACATAATTAGGGCTTTGACCGAGGGCCAAGAAAGGGGAGACCTAACGATCTTGTAAGCTGTTTTGCATACGGCATATCGCCAAATGGCGCTAATGGGTCCAGTAAACAGATCTTAGCTTTGGACACAAATCAATGGATTTATGAAAGAAGCTACCAGAAAGCCGAAAACAGTCCGACAGAAAATTTAAATAAATGATTTCGGTTTCTTTGGAGTCAGTCTCTCCAGCGACCTGGTAAACAAAAGAAGTCGGACAAAAGAAAAAGAGATGCGATAGAGCTGCTGGAGAAAGAAACCCAAGAAGAGAGCTCTGGGGCTGCAGAGACCAAGCCAGAGAGCAGAGCTCTCGGGATCGAATCGGATCGCCTTGTTTACTTGCCTCGCCTCGCATCGCATTTACTTTCATTTTTGAGGGGGCTATAAAAAGCGAAAGCAGAGCGCTGGATTTGCTCATAAAGACCGCAAAACTGCAAAAGTCCACTACGGAATCAGCCCCGAAAAAAGGATTAGCACCATGGTTAGACCCATCTACCTGGCCCTCGGTGAGTGGAGCTGATCTCTCGCAGGTCTCGGTCATATGTTTGCTAATCTCTGGTCTTTCGTCTCTCCCAAACAGCTGCCCTGCTCGTCTTGGCCTGCTCTGTGAGTGCAGCTCCCGTGGCGGAGTCCGAGATCGATGCCAGTCCCGAGTTCCCAGCCTCAAGGCAGGCTGTGCCGGAGAAGGAGGAGGAGGAGCAGGTCCACAATTCAAGTGCGGACAGCAGTGAGGAGCATGAGGATGACGATGAGGATGAGGAGGGAGCCCACAAGGCAGCCGAGAAGAGCAAGGAGGATGATGATGATGATGACGACGAGAACGACGACGACGATGACGATGACTCCCTGATAAGACGACGTCGTGAGGCGGAGACCACCGAGGAACCGGCGGAGGAGACAGCCACTGAAACTCCCACCGAGGACCAGAAGGTGGATGCCACCACAGCTGCGGCACCTGTGCGGAAGCCAGTGCTTGTGCTCATCCGCGACGCCCTGAAGAAGGTCACCACCGACCTGCCTACCGCCCAGGTGGCCAACAATGCCCTGCAGTACTTCCAGCAGTTCGAGCACTTCATCCAGCAGGCCATCGAGGAGGTAATTGGTGATGATGACGATGAGGAGGAGACCCCGGTGACCATAATCCCGCAGACGGAAGCGGAAGCAGGAACGGAATCCATTGTTGAGGAGATCAAGAAGCCCGAAGGAGAGGAGAGCCCGGAAAAGAGTCCAGAGGTTGTGGCACCCCTTGAAGTTCCCGAGAAGATGCCTCAGGTCACTGAGTCCACCTCCTCCACTTCTGCTCCCCTGAGCAATGCTGTCTAGTTCACGGATCAAGTTCCACGCACCTTTTCTCAGCTATTTATTGTCAATTATTTATTGCTAGCTATAATATATGTACTAAATATGCCATACTTTGAATCCCCGAATGTTTACATCTTCCTGGCTTCCTTGCGTTCCATTCGCTCCTTCATCGCGTAGATGTGGCTCTTCAGCTGGCTGCGATGGCGATTGGTGGTCCGTCTTTTTGGGGAATCGATCTGCTGCAGCAGTCGGTTGAAGTGCGAGTTAGGGGCCTTGGTGGAGGGATTCTTCCTGCTCATTGCTGCCGAACCGCTGGGCCTTCGCACCTTATTCAGGGCCAGCTCCTGGTCACCAATGGTCAAGGTTAGCGGTTGTTTTCCAGCTGTACTGATGTAGATGGGAATGGTGATGTAGATGGGGGAACCCGCTGCTGGCGGGGAAACCTTTGGCGGATTCGGCTGAGACTTATCAGGCGAAGGTGTCGGCATCTAAAGGAATATTAATAAAATAGTAAATATTATATGATATGTTTAGGGGTTTCTTATTTACCTGCTCAGATTTCTCTGGCTGCGTTGACTGTGTCTAAGAAAAATTGAGGAAAAATACAAGAAATATTAAGCAATGTAAATCAAATTTCACATTCAAAATAAATGTTCACCTGCTTTATCTCTGAATGCGGCGACTGCGCCTTGAGGAAGTGCAGTGGATTGGCATCTTCGCTCAGGTTACTGTACTCGTCCTCGGTCAAGGCGGGAAGACGATCACGGTGGAAGTTGTAATCCTCCTCTTCGATCTCATGTGCCTGCAGGGACGACTTGGCTGTGGGGTTGGGCTCCGGCTTGGGCGTGGTTGTGGTAATAGCGGAACCAGAGGACTCTGACAAGGGAGCTGATTCTAGCAGGATCTTAACATTGATGGCCTGCTGGCTGCCAAGGGACTGGGTGATATTCTCGGCTGAGCACAGAAGAGAGCAGAGGAGGAAAGCTAAAAAATAATACATATTTTAATAGTAAGTAAAGAATTATTTAACAGAACTTCGATTCCACATTTCAAAGGAAGTAATGTCTTCCTATATTATAAGAAAAGAAAATTGTAAAAAAAGTCTGGAAATATTTGGATTTCCAAACAGTTTAAAACTAGAAAGTCAGAATATTTCAGCAAAGAATTGTTGTATGAAGTTCTTAAAACGCCAGCTTTGCTATTTCTTTGTGATATTTTATTTGATAAAATATTACAGCCTAAAACTAACAACTATCTTAAGCTAATGCCCACCCCCAGACTATTCCGTCGCTCTTCTCCTCCCAAATTCCAACGATTACAGGGTCATCTTCTTGCCATTGAGGATCATCTCGGTGAGGCCCAGTTGGCGGAACTGCTGCAGTCGCTCCACTTGGTTGCAGAGGCGCTTCTGAAACTGCACCTCCCGGCTGAGCTCCTTCAGTTCGTCCACGCTGCTTAGCGGATTGCAGCTACCCATTTTCTTGGCGATCAGTTCCGAGGTGAGCGCGATCTTGGCCTTGGAGAGGCGGAGGTAGGAGAAGTCGGCTCTGGCCCGCTTCAGCTCCTGGCGGTACAGGAACAGTTGGTACGGAAAGTTTACGGCAGCGGCCCTCCGGCGGAGCTTCTTCAGTGCCCGCTTCTTCTGTTTCTTCAGGGGATCGTGGCTCTTCACTTTGTGGAGCTTCTTCTCCGATTTGCTGCGGCTTGATGACTTGTGATGATCGGACATGATGCTGCTGGGTGAACTTCTCAGGGGCGACTGTGGGCTGTACAGCAAGTCGAGATCCTTTTAAAGAGGTCCTGGAGCAGGTAGATTCTCCACGCAGGTAGCCAGAGGTAATTAGCGGGTGCCAGTCACGCGTGTGCACGGATCCGTTCATTCGGTTTTCCAGCGTCCGGGTCACGGGGAATTTCCCCGGCATGTTTATGGCTTTATGACTGGCCAAAGATCCAGCCAGGACCCAGACCCGGCTTAGTCCTCAATTATGGCAGCCAACTTAGCGCCGTTCGCCCAGATCCTTTGGGTTTTGTGGCGATTTTTCCAGCCGAACCCAGCAGGGGATACATTTTCGGACCACTCCGTTCGCGGAATTTGTGGACAGTTCTGGAACTGTCTGCTTTCGAGGGAAATTGGGAGAGAGGCGACGACCCTGTGTCCCCCTAGAAATTTCTAGCTAACACTTGGTATACCGTAGATCACCTTTTATTCTATATATTTTTTCTCACAGACTGGCTTAGCAGTTGCTCTTATCCCCGAGTATCCTTTACACAAAAACCCCAAACACACACCTCCGCAATTAAAGCTCCAAGATGTCTTCATGTTTCGCGTCTAAAAATAATACTGAAACCGCTTTTGGCAAGAGATTTCTATTTTATACCTGGCAAGTCAAACTTTTTGGCTCGAGAAATTTCACTTGAATGGGAACAATGCGAAGTTCTACCGGCAGAAATTTGCATATTAATTTCTCAATAGTCTGGCTCTGGCGATGGCTCCACTTTTCTCTTTCTCTTCTCAGCTATGCAAATTTCATCTTTTGCCAGCTTTTTGGCCCTACAAATTTAAACGCCGATGTCGTCATTGATTGTGCCTCTTGTTGGAACCATTCAGGGGGACAGTCGGGGGGAAAATCGAATAAATAATGATGATGCGCCACTTTTTCGGTTTATTTTGCATGCATTTTATGATTTTCGAAAGGAGATGAAGGCAGACTCTTTCGCCTCAGTGCCCAACAGAAGTTGTAAAGTTCTCTCTATGTATCTCAATCGAATCTATTCTGCAGAGAGAAAAATCAGAGAAGAAGCCGTTTTAAATATGCTTAAAAATGTATACTTGAACAAGGGGACTTTAAAGATTTTAAAGCGTTATATTTAGGAAATATTTTTTTGCATAAATAACCTAGCTTTGTATTTTAATTTAATTTAAAAACGAGTTCTTTTGAAAACTGCCACTCAAATTTTATGGAAAATATTTCTCTCCCTGCCTTGGTCAGTCGGAATTAGCCCGGACCCTGGAAAAGCCATCGATGGGTCGCCGGCTTTCATTTAAAGTTGAGTTTATTTATCCAGCCGTCAGACGGAGGAGGGCCGGGGCTTTTCCATTTGACTTGGCTCCGACTGACTTGCATAACGTTTCCCTCAATGTCCTTCATCTTTGCGTTTGCGGCTTGCGTTTGTCATTAGACGACGTCTAGACCAGGACTCAGTCAGCCAGGGCCAGATATCGATATGCCGGCGTTTGCCCCAAGAAGTTGGCTACATAAATTTTGGCCATAGGGAAATATACATCGAAATTGGCAACGTGCACTGGTGCATCCTTCTGTCCTCGATTATATAAAGATTTTTGGCAACATATAACAACCTACATATATCCCCAACAAATTGTCACGAATTGGATTGATTAGTTTTCTTTGGCTTTTGCAGGTCCCTGTAGTCATTAAATCTCCTTTAGCCTTCCACTTAGCCAAATGAAATATTTTATTTTATTCATCATTCACATCAAATTGACTCCCCTTATAGGGCATCGTTTAATTCTGCTTAACTGTTCCGCGTTTTTATGTCTGACCCTTCGGTTTGGGGCTATATTTTACGATCCGCCCTTTATGGATTTCCAATTATAAATGCAGGAAAAGACCGGGGGCCGCGAGGGGAAAAACTTTTTCATTGCATCCAATCGAACGAACGGCGCAATAATTTTCCAACGCCATTGTGTGTTTGCAATTTGTTAGCCATGCGGCCAATAAATTGGCCAAATATGCGCCATAAAGTGCAGAGGGAGAGAAGGAGCCGTCATCAGGCTGTAGATATATCCCACGGGAAGAAAACGCAGGAAGAGATTTCCCCGAAAACCCTTGTAATGAAATAAATTGACTTTCATGATGGACGGTCCGGCAAATAAATGGCAACTTTTCACTCCAAATTAAAATATATATATTTTTTTAGGCGGTGGAAGCATCTATTTTTTATTCACACACAAAATGCAATAAAATACACACGACTAAACTGCTCGCCGCATGGAGTTACTTTGTTTCAATTTATGTACTGACCCCTGTTTTGGCCTGTAAAATGCATTTCACATTTTATTGTGCACTCAATCAAAAATCCATTTCCGTTTGTTTCGAACCCCCACGTGTCCGTCTGTTTCGGTTCCAGCCTCACCGGGCGGAGTGTGCAGATTCCGGATCCCGGATCCAACTGCAGGTGGTAACGCGGACTCCCGGATTGGCAGCCAAAAGTTTGATAATTGAGTTGAAGCCACGCGTTGAAGTTGCTCCCGTCTCCACCTCCAATGTGAGTTCCAGGGCCAGTCTATGCACTGAGAGAAATTGCAGTCAAATTGGGAACACCTATATTTATAAAAATTGAGTTGTTTCGAGTAAGACGAGGTTACGTGATAAATATTTCGGAGCACTAAATTATCTTTTTTAACGTAACTTTCTTTGTCTATATATCAAATTTGTTTTTCTCTCAGTACATCCAGCACCGGCTCCAATCATCAGCAGCTTTTAGCTGCCCCGGCAGAGGCCTCCTTTTATATGCACAGGGCGATTGCAGCGACTCCATTCATGTTGCACGTGCCGCATGGCAATTCAATCGACTGTGGGGCGAGGAGTCAACCGAGCGACCAAATAACATCGGATGGATAGCCGGCCGTCCTGGCAGTCCTTCCATCTCTACACTGCAGTCAAAGTAATGCCTTCTCTGGAGGAGGGGGGCGCCCAGTTCAATACCATAGCAGTCGATGAGGGTTAATGGCTGGGGGATCCCTGTGGTAGTGGGTCCTTTATTGTGTTTGTGCAGACCATATGATGGAGTCTTTGAAATGCCGGCAACTGACTTTCAAATGGTTAAATGATGGTCAAACGATGAACGAATTATCCTCACAGGCAATGGGTCAAGAAGGATGTGTAATTTGGACATCGATATTAGTCTAGTTAAGCTCGACATAATAGTGATTGGGGCTTTGGACAATTGGAGGACATTACTCTAAAGTACTCCCTTATGTTTAGAGAAGTTGGAACCTCAGAGTGAAAGAAAATTTAATAAAATTAAATTATTTTAAGCAAGGAAATATTAAACAGAAGAGAGGTCTTGAAGTTACCTATACTACAAAGTTGTAAGAAGTTTGTTTGTGAGAATTTTCTTCCTTTTATTTCAATAAATCTCACAAAATTTGTCAATGAATACTATTATAAGGCTCCATTGTATGTCATATTGAAAATATATATGCACTTGAGAGCATTTGAATGAAAAAAAAAAGAACAAAGGGAGCTAGAGAAACCCTTTATATCATATGCATATGAAAAAAATGTAGTCATGCAATAAAAACTAATCAAATAAATAAGTAAACAAAAGCTGTGAGGCACGGAGGCAAATAAAGTGACAAAATAAAGGAAAACAATTGCGAAATAAATGCCACAAACAATTGACAATAAACTACCGACATACAAATAAATGTGCATGCCCGAATATATGTCTGCATGTGTGTGTGTGTGTGTATGACCTGATTCGCACACATACACACGTGTGTTTGCATGCGTCAAGGATATAAATAAAATGAAAAGAAGCCTGGAGAAGAATGAGGCACAGAGAAATAATAAATAAACTACAGTTCATGTCATGTCAGCGGCGATAGCGCCGAAGGAAGGACCAGGACAAAAACTGACAAAATGAAATCGAGCCGGGGAGCATACGAGGCTCACACACACACAGACAGCGAGAGAGAAAGATAATAATAAATATGTAGAACAAGTGAAAATGGCCAAAAGTTGTACAGATGCGTGTAGTTAATTTGATGGGCTCTTTAAGTTGTCCAATTTGTTGGCCTCACCGAGAAGAGGAATTGAAATAGGTCCAGAAAACCCAGGCCGACACGCATTCCCACACACGTCCTTCCACTGAGAGAAGGATTCGGGAACAAGGATGAAGCTTAAACAAGGATGAAGCTAAGGGAACAGTCTCTGGAGATTTAAAGCAGATAGTTTGGATTTGAAAAATATACTTGACTGTACAAATAATATCCTTGATAATGGCTTTTTTGTTGGGTAAGCTTCAGGCGTTTCAGTTCAATAATCATAGTCTACTTTTTGGCTGCAGCGAAAAGAATTTTATTCTATAAAAAAACTTTAAACTGTTTAGTCAAACTAAAAAAAATAGGTACATCTCTTTGAATCATTTTTTGAGAAGCCTTGGTATGGTTTTGAAATTAAAACTAGAGCTCTTTCAACTCCCCCTCTCCCAGCTCTTTGAAGGTCTTTATAACCTTCCTAATCAGTTACTACCCCATAAGCTTAGATTGCCTTCGAATAGTCTCCCATTCGACTCACCCATTAAGCACCCTATCTATGCCGACAATCTGTTAAGTCCCTTTCAGCATTGTTCAGGCAATTGCAATATCATCGCCCCACCATTATGAAAACAAGCCACGCTCTGGGACTTTGTTTCCCGCTCGCTTATTGGCCATAAATTCAACGTGCCCACGGTCTATTAACTCCGTCCGATCTGAATCTGTAGCGGGAGAGAGAGAGAGATTTGGCCTCTTAATTTAGCCACGTTTAAGCTGCGGGTTGGGGGAAGCCCAGCAAATCTCCGTTCGCACAAATCAAAATATTCGGCCGCCAAGGACGGGGCACATCCGACTTCGGCGGCTTATCTATCGGCTATGGAAATTGAATTTCCCCCGCAGAACTGCCTGGGAATTGGCAATGGACTCACATGGGCAGAAAGGACGCGTCCAGATAATTGCGCGATAACAGGCTAATTTTCAATTAGCGCCATTTTGATAAGTGAACATAAATTAGGCATTTTCTTTTGGCCCCCCAAAGGGGAAAGCGGTAGCGGGAGCTTCATTAATCGGCAGCAACAAATTGCGAATGGATATTTTCGCTTTTGCTGCTCATTTCCGCTCTCCGGAGTCGGATTCCGGTGGGATTGAGTTGGCCGGGGTGCCACAAACGTGACTAGTTTATTGATTCCGATCGGACTTTCGCCGGTACATAAATTAATAATAATATCGAAAGTAGTCGGTAACAATTTGCTTTGCTCTGCAAAAGCCGCTCCATCCAGCAGCTCACTCTCTATGAGCAACTAAAAGTCAAACACCGACACCGAACACCGCCCGCTGGCATCTCCTCAATACGTGTTGGTCATTTTGACGGCGTCGTCGTCGGAGTCGAACCTTTTGGCCATATAAAATTCCAATCATACTTGACCAAAAGCAAAACACTGGAGAATTTCTACGCCAAGAGCTCACTGAAGGAGGCAAACAGCAGCAGCAGCAGCAGTAGCGGCGGAAATTTAAGTGAAGTGGGACGTTTAAGCCAGAAAGTGTGGCGAAGGGGGGCGTTTCGGCCTGCTACTGGCAGCAGTCAGCAAAAATTTGTGCTACACTTTTGCCAATAACTTACCGCTGCTTAATGTTGCCCTTGCCTTTTTTATGCCCTCCAATTCCTATTCCGATTCCAGAGGGGTTCTAAAACTTTTTGCCCAAGTTTGGGGACTTCCAGTCCAGTGGCTTGGCCTTCGAAAATAATCTGAAAACGTTCTGGGGGTAACACCTTGAAAGATTGTAAAAAATATTAATGTTTAATGGTATAATTTTTGTCAGGAAAAGTAAAGCAAAATTATAGAAGTAAGGTTAAAATTGGTTTAAAATCTTCTAGAAATGTACTCAAATAGGGCATTTCAAGTTCAACTTTGTCAGGTTTAACTTTATTCCTTTACAATTTCCAGTTTACCGGCAAACTTTAGACTTCGGCTTGACTGCCAAATGGTCTTTCCTTTTCCACCTCCACTTATTTGTGTTCTGGGGCTTATTGCCAGTGGGCAAAAGTGAACAATTTTCGACAGATTTTCGGAAAATAGTTGCCGACTGCATAAGGTAAAATGCATCGCTCCCAGCGCTTCACTTTTGCGGTTAGCCTTGTGGGAGCATTTGGCCCAAGTCCAAAGCCAGTCGGAACGGAGCAAGAAAGCAGAGTTGGAAAATTCCTTTTCACTTTTCACAAACGCTAACCTTTAAACATCTGCGAAGGACAAGGGAGACAGGGTGCGGGCGGGTAGCGAGTTCTCCTTGGAACAGGTAAGTTGTCGCAGCTTAATCGATTTGGAAAAAGTTGCCATGTCCTGGAGCTACCCTTGCCATGCTACTTTATTTTTACGCACCATTTGTTCCTGTTCCCCTAGCCCCTTTTGCCCTTTGAAAATTGCAGAAAATGGAAAATCCGCTGGACGCCCCGCATCCCGCATCCAATGATAAACTTTCGACACATTTTTCATTTATTTTCAACACCTTTGATTGATATATTGAACACTTGGCACCCAGCTCAAGCAACAGTCTTTGAATGTCCTGCCATTCAGTCCTGCACTTCAGTTATCCTTCAGCTCTCCTTTTTGGGGGTACTTACAGCACTAAGAAAATGTTTTAAGCTTTCTTTTTAAGTTTAAAATGTCTTGAAAAAAAAAGGGGTTTGGTATCCATTTTAGAGTTTCTAACATTTTGTAATAATTTTTAAAGGATCTTTTAAAGGCTTAAATCATTTATTATTTTCTTCACTTCATTTTTTTAAGTGCATAGCGGAAGCTCGCGTCAGCTGGCAGACATTGTCCCGAGCGTTTGCAGAGGACGGAAAGGTGCGCTGGGCGCCGTCATGTCAAATTCTGTGACAAAGGTGAGAACTCAGTCCAGCCCCAACTCTCACCCAGTCCACCTTTCCTGGCTG
This sequence comes from Drosophila kikkawai, assembly GCF_030179895.1. Lineage (NCBI taxonomy): Eukaryota > Metazoa > Arthropoda > Insecta > Diptera > Drosophilidae > Drosophila > Drosophila kikkawai. Next base: position 14,079,156 of record NC_091730.1, read on the forward strand.
AGAGCTGGCTTACGGTTTAAATTGAAGTGCAGGACACACTTCCTTTGAGCGCAGCATCCTGGAGGCAGTGCGTCAGTTGCTTGAGCATTTGATCTACCTCAATGGGGGCTGCGACTGATAGATGGTTCCTGATCCGGGCAGGAACAGGAGAAGGAGGAGCGGAAGCTGGCCCCTTGGAATGCCAGTTCTCTTTGTCTCGCTGGCAAAGTGGCCTCAGAGCAATCTGCTTTGTGCACTAACTTGACAATAACTGGCCATAAATAAACAAATATCATTAAACTTAAGCAAGTGCCCGGCTCTTGGCCCTGTCCCTGCTCCTGGCCGCCATTCAGCCCAATTGCTCGACCAGCAATAGTCGACTGAACAAAACCGAAAGATATGCCAAACTCCGGCCGAAGTGGCAACAAGGAGCCAGCACAGCCAGCACAGTCAGCCGGCAGAAGGAAACGAGGGCGGAACTTTTCATAAACATTATTAACAATTATTGTTGTTAGCCCAAGTTGCCTGCTCGGCTGCTCCTCTCCTCCGACTTATGCTGTCGCACGCGGCTAACAGAGTCCTTCTGCGTGCAGCTCCTTCGACTGCCTCCTGGCAAAGTTATAAGCACGGCCAAAAGTTGATAAGAATGAGCCATAGACGTCGTAAGGCAGCCACTTTTGGCTCGAGCTCATTCGCGGGGCGGAGAGCAGCGGGTGAGTTCTTAACACGGCCAAGCTTTGTGCATTTTTTATAAACTAACGCCCTAAAATGCGACAGAAAAAGCGAACAGCAGCAGCAGCAGCAACAATAACGACGGGGTCTGAGCACCCTGTTGGCCATGTCTGAAGTTGGCTAAGAGTACCTGTTGGCGAGAGCGTGAGACGTGAGCTGGGAGTATTTGAAACTAGACACATGGTTATTGGTTATATGATATTTATTTTTCAAGTAATAAAATAAGGAAATGTCTAGAAAAATATATATAGAAAAATAAATCTGAAATATATATATCATTACTCATATATATATACTCACATTACTCATCTCCAGTCTGCCTCTGGCCGATTAATAAATTATTCAAGGGCTTTTAGCTCGCTGCACATCTTCAAGGTGGCCATCTCTAGGGGTAAGTTTGTTGCAGGTTGCTACTTGCACATCTTGTTTATTGATGTTGTTCCTGCTGCTGCAGCCCGCTTTTTTTTACAGCACTAAGCAGACAGTTATTGTTGCTGTCGCTACTTGCACATACTTCAAATAGTCTTACAGAAGTTGCAAGCCATCTCCCCTCTGCGGAAAGTTCATAAAGTTGCGACGAAAAACGCCCACAGGTTGGCCAACGTTCAGCATTCAGCGTTTGGCGTTCGGCGCTCGTCTTTGCAGCCATTGCTCATACGCCATGTTGCACGCCGGTCGGGAGGAAACTTCCTTATTTTTAGCTCCTTTTTTTTCGGGGAGTGAATGAAAGACTCAGCCAAGTCTCGCCTCTCATCTCGGGCCCCACAAAAGTTGAGAGCATTGCACGAAAGTTTAATTGAGAAAGTTAAGGAATTTCAATTAACTGTGGATATTTGTTATTTTTATTCCGGGATACCCGGTCCTCGTCCTCGTCCTCGCTTTCGTCCTGTGTCCTGGTCCCCGTCTGGGCTGTAGCATTTTTTGGCCAAGTATTTTGTGTGTTGAGTCATGTGTGCTATTGGCTGGCAAGTTTCTCCCTCCATCCGGCTAGTTGTTTGTTGTTGTTCGCAGCCTCGTGGCTTAATATCCCATTAAGTGGAGTCTATTAGCCAGCAGCCCCAAACTCATTTACCAGGATGAGGCATGCACTTGGTGGTGGCCATGATTTAGCTCCGATTGTAGCCAGATATCTTTTATAATTTATACTTCCCCACCACCGTCGCCGTTCGATTGGCCATTTGCCAGCTGAATCATTCGATCACTCCGAGCTTATCCTACGAAAGGCAGGCTTTTGGGCTTTCTCTTCCGCCGGCCAGCACGATGGTTAATCGCATTAATTGCACTTAATTGAAACTACAATCTGTTCTTGTCTGGCTAAGATTTGTGGCCTGCCATCGAGGTCAGTCCATCGCCCATCAATCAGTGGACCAATCATTTGCAAATTGCCACCAACGTTCGCCCCACCTGGCCTCCTGGCTGGCCGCGTTGACAAGTCATGTAAGTCTCTCGGCACCTGCTCTTGTTTAATTATTGTTCGCGCTGCCGTTGGCTTACCAATATACCGTTAACCGCTAACGAGTTAAGTGCTTTGTGCGCCCGCCGAGCGGCGACCACAGCCCACTGTCGAAGTAAAGCCGGGATCCGGCGGTTGGGCCTTTCAAGGGTAAGCTGACACATTCTCGATGAGTTCTGTTGACCAAAGTCATTACAGGGCGAATGTTGAATGATGAAAGCTCCTCCTCCGCTGACCTGAATCCGACTCCGTGACCCTTTGAGTCGAGTGTGGGTGCGGGTGGGGTTGTGGGTGAGGTGACTGTGTGCAAAGGGTGGGTGTGTGGTTTTGAAAAGTGATCGCTGGTCGTGTTTAAATGTTGCGGTGGCTGTGGATAATGTGATTGAGGGATTGAAGCAATTCCAAGGCATTTAGGTTGTCAGGGAATTATTTGCAAAAAAAATATAATTTACCAGCGAATAGATAATCGGGATATTAAAACCTAAGAAGGTTTATATAAATCGATAAGAAAATATCTTTCATTTAAGGAATTTATGTAGATTGTTATAATAAATCTGATTAATTATTAAGGCAAGACAAATTTAATTAGAATCAAGAAAATCCTGCTTTATGTCTTATGTATTTAATAAATTCCTTTGGTAAATAATGTGTAGTAAGAAAGCCGATTTCCGATTATTTCGACACTTGCAGCTTAAGAAAATTAAACCTATTATTAGCTTACATAAGTATAGCCTTTTTTTGCATCATCAAATCCCATTAAGGCCATTTGATTTATAATCCCCAAACTGAAAATGCATACTGGCCTAAACGATAACCGATTACCCAATACCCATCGATGGCCAACCACAAAATGAGCCCCATTTAAATGGCCACAAAATGCCCAATACCAAAAAATGGCAGGCTAATAAATAAAATAAATATTACCGAAACTGTTTCAATTTAAGCACATTTCAGTTGGCGTCAAATGGGCAAATGGGAAATTCCATTAAACAATTATTTACACAGCTTAGGCAACAATGAGGAAAATGAATTGCAACAAAGTGCAAATCGAAGCAAATAAATAATAAATATTTAATTCTATTTCAATTCATTAGCTAATGTAATTAGTGGACCACACCCCTGCCGGTGCCGTTGCAATGCCGAAACTGTTGTGGCAGCCCCTTGTAATTGGATTAAACTCGTAGTCAAAGGGCCCCAGGATAGTGAGGGTTTTGCATCGCACACCCAAGTACACCTATTATTAAGCGACGCACACCGGCGGGCGGGACAAAGTAATTCTGCAATCGGAATAATGCAAATATGACAAAACAAAGGCGAAACTTACTGAAAATATGCACCCGCCAACGGCTGGGGCTGGGGCCTCTGCACACGGCGGTTTAATTACATTTAAAAGGCTTGTGCGTCACACAGGGCGTATGCTTAATAAACCGAAGCGCAGCGACAGAGCAAATTTTGGAGAGGGGACGCCGGAGGAGGAAGAAGGAATTTATTCAGTTGTGTTTGTCTGTTTGCGTGTTTTGCACATAATTCAATAAACAGAATAACGAGTGACGTGCCACAAAACTAATGAACTTAAACAGTGACAGACAAACAATCGTAAAATTCGAGTGTGTTGAGGAGAATGCACCTGCACTCGTCACGTTTGACTAATTAGGCAATTAAGCTGCACCTGAAATACTTGATAGGGAAAGAAAAACTGATTAAAATTCAATCTTTCAGCTTCAGTCTGCCTGCAGGCTTATCTGTGTCACTTCTTTAATCAGAAACCCGAGCACCAGATCTCTTAAAGTCCCTGCCATCTTAAGTGCAACTGTAGCCGCAAAACACCTCCCTGGCATCACCGCCAAGAGTCAGGAAGGACTTGAAGGAGAGCACAGCTAACATGCAATCACGTTGACAGACTCTCTTAAGTAGAAAATGCTCGGGTGCAAAATGCACCTTGAGAAAGAAAATAATCCCTCAGTCGTGTCGAGGGGAGTTGGGTATGAGTACTCATTCTGGTGATGAGAACGAAGGCAGGATATCTTGAAATTGGAATTTGATTTTGGGGCTTTTACCTATGAATTAATCTTTAAAATATTATCTATAAATATCCTTTTGAATAAAATTTATATTAAAAAAGTTGAGTAGCGGTCATAACTTTGACGTATTCCTGCCGCTTCATGACTTCCCAGGACACATCCTGTGCCATCTCTGACAGTGACACCCACCTGCTGGCACACACACGTACATATGAGTTGATCCCTGCTACTTAAGAAAAACTAAGTGAAGCATATAAGTAGCAACTAATTTTCAAGCTGATGTAACAGCAGACGACGATGACGATGGCGATGAGGACGCAAAGGACAAAGGACCCGGGCTGTCTGACAGTGTCTGTATGTCTGTGTGAGAGACATCCATTTTGGCCCTTATCTGCTGCTGCTTCTTGCTCTTTTCCAACTCCGCCGGCTGCGCTTAATTTGCGCTCATTGCTCGCCAATGCGTAAATGGAAAGAAACAAACGGAGGAAGGAAGCAGGATGAGCTGGGCTTGGGGGGGCTGACACAAAATCGTTGCATACTTTCTGGGGCGAACCGAAATCTCAAGGCAACTTGCCCAAAACAATTTAAAATTACCTCACGTATGTGTGTGAAATTGCGAGCGTATTGTGGGCGTGTCACCGCCCCCAATCCCTTCGTGGCCAATATATATGGCAGCTTATAAGTCAAGTGCACAGGCAGCGGCAGCGTTAAACTGAAAGCAGAATAAGGATAAGAAAGCCCTCTACAAACACTGTCCCCTAGAGGCGTCTAGCTATTGTTCATTGTATATAAATTATAAAAATTATTTACAAAAAAATAATATTTTAAGTTATTTGTAAGTTTCTAGAGTCGAGATAATATAGAAATCTCTTTCAATAGACTTTTAAGCGGAACTATAATTTACAGATACTTTTATATTATTTTTATATAAATCATATATGTCTGATCCCTAAAATTATTTTCTAAAAATAAAATCTATATAATTTTTTACCTTACCTTTGTGCCTCTAAAACTGAAGCAACACTCTGCTCCTGCCAGGATCCTGGCTCCTCTTCTCGACTTCTGACTATAGCAATTTTCGTTACAAAACTTTCGGCTAAGCAACTCGCAGGAAGAAAGAGAGAGAGTGGGCGTGGCTGGGCGATGGCAATGCTGTGGCATTTTAAGTAAAATTTTATAGAGCATACCTTGCGGGTGCTTTTGCAGTTGCTAACGACGCGTGTGTGGGTGTTCGTCTTTGTGGGGCGTGGCAGGACAGGACGAGAAGGTGTCGGAGAGCTGAGGAATGTTACTGATGACGTCGCTAGACGACGACGAATTAAGTGTTTCGTTATTGTTGCCGGATGGGTTGTGCAACGGAGCGTATTGCAGTTGCTGCTGTGTTACATGGACAGGCGACAAGGTAGTCGAGTTTAGGAAGGTCAAGGTACTAACCTAGATATACGGGAATTAAAATATTATAAGATATTTGAAAGGAAGCTCTTGGGAAAACTATGGTGACTTACTATGGTGGATCAATTTTATTTAGAAGACTAAGATATTTATCCATAAAATAATTGGATTGAGATTTATGTAAACTTAGATATATATTATAAAGACACTTCATTTTTCCACACAGTTAGATTTAAAAAATAAATCTTCTTTGGACTTTGTCGCCTGTCCGGGCAATTGTCTGGCCGAGTCCCAGTGTCTAAGTGAGTTTGTCTGCCAGTCACTGTGAGTGCGTGCGACTCCTTTTCAAGTTCCTTTTGGCCCTGGCAGCTCCAGCGTTGCTGTTTCCTTTTTGGCTGAGGAAATGCATTATCCACTTAGGCGGCAGAAGTAAAAAGTCCCTTGCTGGGTTAGCAGCTACTTAGTGCGCCAGAAACAAAACCCACCAATGCATTGCAATGCCAGACAATCGCAGGCGGGCGAAGGATGCGGCTGCGGGCTGTGGCATGGGATGGATACCTCATTAAACTTGGGCTAATTCTCAACACCTTTGATTGTGTGTTCTCACTCCACTAAAAGCACAAAAAACCGACTGACACGCACACTCCTATCCAAGAGCAGTTGCTGATTGAACGCTTCTAAATAACTGATGTACAGAGGAAAACGTAGAATTTCTTTAGGGGAAAATAAGTTTAAAGCTATACTAAGTAAGCATATTTCTAAAATAAATCTTTAGGTGAAAGATAAAACCAATATGTAACAAATAAGAGATACTTTTATTCGGAAATATTTTCTTATTTATTCTAAAACCTAGGGAATCTGGAAAACCTGTATTTCCATGACTTTTCTCTCTCTGTAGCATATCCTTGGCCAAGCACTCCAACTCTAATGAGGCAACTTTAAGTGTGCTCGCCTTTCACCTGGACTGGAGGGTGTATGATTCGTTTCTGCGGGAGGTCTAGTTTGCCCTGCGACTATCGTGTGTGAGGCGAGCCGTAAAGATAAAGCCCGGAATGCAGACAGAGGCGAAGACAGATTCGGATACCCATATATAGGAGGAGGAGAGGGGGTCACCACTTTGGGAGTCACGTGCAGCTGCTTAGCATCCAACAAAGCAACCACCATCAAACCAACCACCAAACCAAACCGAGCCGGGGTTTCAATCCCCCCCATTATCAATATGGGGTTGGGGGGAGCGCGTAGCACTGCTCAATCTCAGTGATTGACATGCGGGTTCTCGTGATACGCATCACATTTCGAGCCAGCATTTAAATGACAAACCAGAAATCGGGGAATTAACTTTAATATGATATGTGGGGGAAGATTGGCTTCGGTTAAGGGAGGCAAAGGAAGTTTTAAAGGCTTGAAGATGGGCTAAAGAAGCCTGATAACCAGCTTTTATAACCATATTAAGTTTAAGATACTTAAAGGGTTATTTCAAATAAATAAGAAAATAAATAAAATTTAGAGAAAGACAGTAGAACTTCCTGAAAAATGTACTCTGATAATTGATGTCTCTCATATCAATTTTATTAACATGTGATGTTCGACTTCTTCACACAAGTTTCTTCCACTTTAAGTTTGCCTGCTCCTTCCTAGTTTTTGCCTCATCAGCTTGAAAGTAACTTAAGCCAAAGTGAAAGCCAGGCTCCAGTCTCCACTTTCCCCCCGCCAAAAAGTGCAATCAATGCCAGAAACAATGAGCGAACAAGATGAATCGTTGTGCTGACTTTTAGCAAAATTTAATTCAGCAAAGTTATGACAAAGTTTTCGTTCAGCGCCTGCATGTTCAACTGTCAACGTTTCGCCAGCCCCCGTTTGGAGGCCTTTGCCCCTTCCGCTTTTCCACTCTTCCGCCCCTTCGCCTTTCCCGATTTTCCTCTTTTCCCATTGCAATGTCAGGCTGAGCCGTGTCCTGCAGGAAGCTTTCTTGCTGAGCCGTTTGTGATATGCTGCTTAGCTCTCGAGGATTTGCCAAGCCGCTTTTGTGTTTGGAATATTTGAAAACGCGTTTTACTTTTTATGTGCTCTGATTTCTCTGCTCGAAGGAGAAAAATCTTTTATTTCCCTTGCTCTTGTTGTGTGTAATGCAAATGCCAAGGAGCTCAGCACGAGAGTCTCGCATTTCAAATGGTCTCCTACACAGAAAGCAAAGATATCATGTACTTGTAATATATATAATAATAAAATATTTAAATAGATATAAGAAACCCCAAATAAATGTATTTTTATATTAAAAAAAGAATTTTCTGGCATCTGCTAGCATTGCTTTATTTTTCTCTCTGTACCGGGATGGCCGGGGCAAACGTCTTAAAAGCTTCCGCCCCGCCGCCTCACTCGACATCGTCCCCTTTCGGATTACACACACATGACACCCAGACAATCAATAACCATTGACAAGCCACAAACGTGGATATTTAGTTGTGAAATCCGTCAGCCCCCCCCCCCAGGAAAGTATGCTGGGACCTCTGCCTCATGGCTCAAACTGCAAATCGGCGACGCAAACCTCGGCATCGACATCGAAGTCATCTTATTTCGTTCGGGGCTTTCGACTTTCGTGGCTTTTTCATATGATTTGATTACATTTTCGTTTATTTCTTTTCGGGGTTTTCTCGTCGACTGCACTAAGTTCAATTGACAATTGAAATACAATATTTTTATGCGTCCCAAGCAGACAGACGCAACAAAATCCTCGCTGTCATAATAATATGAATATTATTTGTGTCTGGGCTTTTACCCAAAAACGATTTGACGTAATGGCGGTACACTTTATGATAGTTGAGGATTATGGGTGATGGCAGAATATTTGCATACTCTGATTCTTGAGAAAAGCTGCCTTAACTCATTGCCGAATCGAATGATATTTGATTTGATATTTACCCAAAGACTTTGTTACAAATATAGGCCGGGGTATTCCTAAATATATGGTGAAATCTACTAAGCTTTGTACATTTTTAAAGAGTTTGTATAAAGAGTTTACTTCCTTAAATTGTTACAAAATATAAGAAGATTTTTGCAATTCGGTTTTTGCTATTTTTTAAATATTTGTATTATATAAAGCTGTATATTTTGTATTGTTTTAAGTGCTTAGATTGATAACTTCTAGTTTTCTGAGATTTTGTGGGCTCAACTTGTTTTGTACAATCAATTCCTGACCTTAACTGATAAGCTGCTGCTCAGTTTCGAAGTCTTTGTAGAAATTTCCAACTATGGCTAGCTTTTATAAGCCTCTCCTATCGCTCTATTTATTAAAAACAAGGTCGAACTGGCGTCGAGCAATCTCGCTACCCAAAATTGTTCATTCGTTTTGGTTGTGTAAATTATAAACACAATTTTGATAACTACAAGTCTTTGGAAAGTTTCTACGCTGGTTTCCCGTAACGCAATTCTTGCTCAGAAAGCTCTAAACATGAACCCGATCGGCATTAAAGTTAGAGGGCACATTAAGTGCTTGCCAACGACGCGTTTCTCCCAGCACCTCTATATCCGCCGACGCCCATCAACCTCCGTCATGAACTCTGGAGTCTGGATTTTAATAAAGTGTTCACCCCGGAGGACCTTCTGCTCCTCCTCCAGCTGCTACACGCGCTTTAATGATGGCAAAAAAGGAAGGATAGTCTGGGCGCTAACTAACACTGAAAAGGGTATCCTTTTGTGTGTGCGAAAAAGGAGGTGCAACAAAAAAGAATCAACTAAATGAATATGTGTTGCTTGTGCTGGCAGCTTTGAAACTGCATGAATTAATGCCGCAGCAAATGGGGGAAGAAGGGTGGTGCAGGCAGGTGGACAGGCAATGGGGTGGGGCAGGTGGCTACATCAAAAGCGATGGCGGCTCCGCCAACCGACGAAAAACCCGCGACGTCGCTGTCGTCGTCGTGGAGTGTTCCAATTAAACTCAACACGTCAAACAACAGAGGCGGACATCAAGTATACGCCACGATGTGCTGCTGCTGTTGCTGCTGCTGCTGGCATTGGCCATGCCGCCTCGCCAGGATATACTGGCTTTGGCTCTAACGATATACTCGTTAGCCACGCGGTTGAATTTCACATGGCAAGCGGAAGGCAAACGGCGGCTCATCTTTTTAGTTTTAAAGCAATTCTTGGTTTTCTACAGCAATTCGTGGGTATAAAGTAGGAACTGGATATAGATTACGGATTGAGCTAAAGATCTAAGGGATCAGAGCAATATTAGGTAGTATAAGGTTAGGAGATCCTCGACACTGCAGTTACTACTGTAGTCGGTTGGCTTTTTTTCGCCGAGTGTGTGTGGCATGTTTTGATGGCTTGTAACTGCTCAACTGCTCATGCATATTCATACAAAACGGCAGCAGGAGCAAACGAACCGTCGGGATTGCTGCCTGCAAATCAACGCGGCCACAGCCGAGTGCTCACAAGGATGTCATCGAGGACTTCCTGGCCAACGCTGTCTGCAAACAGCACTCCGCGGTCTTAGGGCCAAGCAGGCAGCTGTTGCCGTCAATTTTCGTTGCCGGAATACATGAATATGCAAAAGGGCTGCCGCGAGTCGCGAGACTCCAACTCAACTAACTCACTTGATGAGACAAAAGGTTGTGGTTTAGAGTCCTTGGCAAAAGGCAATCTATGGCCCGAAGCTGTTGCTGAGTGGCTTAGAGAGTACTACGAAGATCTTGAAAGAGCTTCCATGAAAAGTGTAGATTTTTTGTGATTTTACAAAAGTAAAAGCTTGGCTGGATTGCTTGGCCTGTTGACGCTTATCAAGAATAATCCAAACTAAAATTACTTTTCCCTTTTGCACCCATTTATTTGCATGACAAGATGCCCAGTTTATTCCGGTGGAGGATATTTTTATATTTATTGGTAATCATGAAGCCCTTGCTCCTCCAATAATATTGAAGTTTATGGTAGTTGTGCCTCCATGCACCTTGATATACATATTTGAAAGCCGGCTTTTCGATGGCATTAAAATGCATGCAGAAAAGTTATGTATGCGTGCATATAAAGTCCTGCGAGTCCTGCAGCGCCAGCGAAGGAACTTAAATACTTGTCAAGGCAAATACTTTGGTGTTGTTGCTGCTGTTGCTGCTGGGCAACGAGCAAGGAGCAACATCCTTCGGAAGTGGCAAGCAAATGTGTCTGTCAGCGTGCCAGCGTGTGTATGTGTGTGTTGTTGTGCATTATGTTGCATTTGCAATGCAAATGCTTTTGTGCTTTTTGTTGATGTCGCTACGACAACGGAGACGATGAGGCTTATGTTGCTGTTGCTTCAGTTGCTGCTGCTGAGTCTTTTATTTCTTTATTGTGGCTGCCACATTGTGCGTCTATGCAACCATAAATGGGTGTATGTGTGTGTGTATGCTCTTGCATTTGCTTTTAGCTGTTTATATTTCTAATAAAAATTGTACGTTATTTTATGCTTCGATGCACTGCACTAGGCATATTGAATAAGGGCGCACATAGGGCTGTCAGCGTGAGGAGATGTTGCCGAATATATTGTAAGTATTAATTATAAAAGAACATTTTTAATTCCGAGTTTACGTTTTTAGAAAACGTTAACCATGAAATAGATTATATTAACAGAATAATTAAATATTAAAATAAAGTATTTGAGGGATTCTAAAAATGATATGCGTAATGAGCTTACAAATATATTTCATAGAGTTCTTTTGTATTTGATTTCTAAAAAAAGTTCAAAAAGCTCTTAAAATATTTCACTTAAGGACAATGCGCTGTATTAATATGTACATTTTTTAAACTTAATAATATTTAAGGTTAGATATATAAATAATATACAATATTTATTTCCCACAAATTATCACGCTGCCAACGCCACGACAACTTTGAGCACGAAATACAAAAAACATTTTTTCTGACGAAGCCTTTGCCAGTGCGTGTGGGCGTGCCTGGGGATGTGGGAAATGGGAAAAGCCCTGCTTTTCTGGGCCAAAGCGACTGACTGGCTGATAAACACAAGCAAATACACGAATAGGCGACGGAAAATGGTTGGCGCTGCTCTCGTTTCGCCTTCCTCGCAGTTCCCGTTGCATTCCATTAACATTACAAATGTATTCATTGTTCGCAACAGGCACCAGCAATGACGCCATTATGCGAAAATGTGACAAGTGATAGAAAGGATAATGCCGCCGCCGTCGTCGTCGCCGTCGCTGCAGCATCCCTCTGAACTTTTCCCTGGGCGCCCAGCGAACACCAGTATGCAGAACTTTTCCCCATCGCCGTTGTTTTTCTTTCTATATACGCGCAAGTGGCTTTATTATTTGTTTTTCTCGCTCGCCCCGCTAATATTGTGTGTGTGTGTGTGTGTGTGTGTGTCTGGCTTACTGCAGATGCTGCAGCGGCAAGGAAACTTATTTGCGCCACTAGAAGACGTTGTAAATACCCTTTGTGGTCTTGGTTTAAAAACAAGAAGGCTAAATCTTGACTATACCAAAGCAAAAAGATCACTGCTCAAGAGTAAGTAAATTATATATTTTAAGTTTATTCTTAGACTCGTATTTTATATTATTTTAATTTGATATATTTAATTCCTTTCAATGAGTTGTGGTCTCTATTAATCTTATGACTTTGCCTAAGCTTTTACACAGCTGAGAGAATTTTCATGTTAAGCGTGAGAGTGGCAGGAAAACTAACAACAACAATCGTGAAAGGATGACAAAATCACAGAATGCCAAATTGTTTTCCTATTATTGTTGCCATTGTTGTTGCCGTCACCATCACCAGAATGGTTGTAGTTGCATTTGCCGCTGTCGTTGTACTTGTTTTTGTTGTTGTTGATGCTGTTGTTGAGCTTATCGTTATTTAAATTAGCATTACAATGCACTCACATATACCAGCACACACACACATACACGCACTGCGTGACATGGCAACCATATTGTTGCTTTGGGAATTGTTTGGTGCAACGCCGAGGAGAACAGTTTTCAAACGGCAGTGCAGAAACTAGGTTTCAGCCCTTTACAACTACCTCTTCCCCCACTTTGGGTCTCTTCTGCGCTATCCTGCGAATGTGTTGCAGCATTTAATAAATTTTTAATTAAATTCGGAATGCTGCACCAGCGATTGACAGGCAAAAAGTAAGCTCAGATTGGTTTCAACGGGCTTAGTAAAAATATATATTATATTCCATATTACTTTAAAAAAATATTAAGTGATTTTCTCGATTTTTATTTTTCTAGCAACATTTCTCTAAAACCAATCTAAGCTAATTTATTTGCCCATTCGTGTGACAAATTTTGATTCTCGACTACATCAAAGAGCGAATGGGTCTGTGCAGGATGAGTAAGCCCCGACGCGTTTGAATAAGCAATGCCTCCCGAAAAAAGAGAAACGAAAACATTTATAAATTTCACACAACAATGCCATTGAAATTGCACAAGAGATGCCAATTGATGAACACCCAGATACCCACTCACACAAACACACTTGAGTTTGCTGTACATAAAATGTGTCTAAGCAACAATTTGGCATTATCCGCCTCTGCCGGCTTTACTTCCGTTTCCGTATACTTGGCCCTAGCTCGACATGCTCCGCTGCAGAGAGGAACAATCCACTTTGATATTATGCAATCGTGCGCGGCCAAGGGAATGGGAAGATGTGTGATGCCATACAAATGCCAATACATTATTCATGTTCGAAGCCATGGCTTTCGGGTCCTGCCGCCCCGCCTGCTCGCATCCTTGTTGCTCAGACAGGTGTGCAAAATAACTGACAAATATTTTACAGGTGTCACCTTTTCACAGCTATTTGTTTGCACGAAATTTGGAATTTGCAATAATTGCCAGTTACTTATGAGGGTTACAGCTTCAGTATTGGCTCGTCAGTAGGTTCATATAATTAACTATTTATAGTTGGAAAGAGGATTAATCTTTTAGTCTTTCTAAGCTCTCAATTATATTTTCAGAAAAGATAACACACATTTAAACAAATACATGTTCAGCACAATTTTAGTTTTAACTTAAGGCTTGGGGGTTGCCGAGACCAGCTCCTGGACCTTGTGAATCAATGAACTTGATATCAGATAATTTTAAAAACATTTTTCGATTAATATTACCTGCATATCTGGATTCTGCAAAACTTCTAGCAATTGGATTATAAATTCCGGAAACAGAACAGATTTAGGTTCAAAAGGTTTCAGTGTTGGCTCCTCACGAGCAATGCGCGCGGACATGGCCACCTGAAAGCAGAGTTAGAGTGTCTGGTGAGTCCACTTCAAGCGTTCAGCATCCTCCGCCAGGACATCGGTCATCGGACTTACGGCGCACAGGGCGAAAAGGAAAAGGATCACTGCCAACTTGGCCATTTTCAGTTATTGTTTTCTGCTGGTTCTGCTCTCGCGTCAACCTGTGGACCTGGTAACGTCGACTTTAGTACTGATTGAGCGCTTGAAAAGCTGCCCATGACGACAGCTAGTTTTGCGACGCAGCCGGATCGGAGTCGTCTTATCGCCACAACTACACACACCCAAAGTCAGGCTGGATTGACCCTAGTTCTGTTTATAGGTTCGCTGTCCCCTGGATGTTAGGGCTGCTTGCTTTACGTATATGAATCTCAAAAGAGTGCTCTTTATTACACCGTTTCATGGCTTGAAGTTGGGTTACGTTTAAGTATATAGCCAGCACCGACACTAAGTGATCCCATTACGGTAGGTCTAATAAAGAGCGTTCCTATTTTGGCTGGTTATACTTCAAATCTTGCTAAACTTTTATTTTTTTTTTGTTTTACGGTTAAACTTTTACCTTATCTAATAATCTAAGATATTTTTAGTCTCGCAAAGAGCTGTTACGATTATTTGGACTGGGACGATCATTGAAAAAACGTGATGTTTATGGGATTTTAGACTTTATAGTGCTTCAAAGATTTTATAAAAAATGTTATCTTTTAAAATCGTTTATATTTCAAGTGTGGTATTTAATGTATATTCTTTTCCATATTAATCGAATAAGTGATAATTCCATTTGGTATATATTAATTTTCTAAAGGAATCAGACGAATTAAATTAATTGTGAAGAGTAACTAGAATTTTTAATGACGAGACAAAGTTTAATTTATTCTTATTTATTTAAAAAATTTTAAAAGTTTATTTAATTTTCCTTTGCAAAGGTCTTCCAGAATTTTCGGAATTTTAGCCAGAAGGTAGACAGGGCTAGCTGAGAAGTGGAAGAAGCCTGCTCCCTTGCAAGCCTTTCTTTTCAAACCCATTTCGGGGCTTAATGCTGGGGAAATTAATTAAGAAACGCCATAATACCAACTGACTTTTGTTGGCTACTAAGCCACACAGAGAGAAAACTTGTTTAGATTTAAAGTTTTATCATTTATTTGGTACTTTTGAGATGATCGATTAAATCACCATTTTACAGAGCTTTAGTTCTTCTTGTTCTTGGTCAAATCGTCAAAGGCCTTCTTGGCAGTTTCGGTGAGCTCTTTGAAGGTTCCTTCGCTATTCTTAGCAAGTTCCTGAAGGTTACCTTGGAATTCTCCGGCTGCTTGCTGGAACTGTTCGCCACCCTTCTTAAGAAGTTCCTGAGCTTTGTCCTCAAGAGTCTTCACTTGAGCCTGTTTAAGGAAAGAATTATGTGTATACAGTATTTAGTTAGACCTAGTCTTCGATTAGCCTTACCTGGGTTTTTGGGTCATTCACAAATTGTTGTGCAGCGTCTGTGATTGCCTTTAGACTGTCAAGAAGAGGCTGGAAGGCATTTGGCTCCTCACGAGTGATGCGGGCGGACATGGCCACCTGAAAGCAGAATCGGCTTAGTTCATGCTTACAGGATCCGGCCAGTCCTGCGATTGGCGGATGTTCAAACTTACCGAGCACAGGGCGAAGAGAACGAAGATCACTGCAATCTTGGCCATTTTGGGGTATTTTCTGTAACTGCTGCTAGACGGGGGAACGTCGACTTGAGTACTGACTAAGTTAAAGGCAAACTGCCCATAACGACACCTCGTTTTGCGCCGTAGACGCCCCGAATTCGAGCTCGGCAGCCTGGCTTATCAGCAGCTGCGAGGGTAGGCCGCTTAGAAACGCTTAGAAAACCGCGATAAGCTGACATTTTCCCGTCGGATTGTTCAGATCGACTGCTGTGACTTTGCTGTATTCAAAATTTGTATTTATATAAAAGTATAGTTGTGTGTATAGACAGATGCGTGTCTAACAGCTAAGCATTATCCGTAGCTAGCTAGTAGTGTTTGTCGGAAAGTACCTAAGAGATATATGTACATATATAGGGATCTTGAATATTAAATGAAGCTTTAAACATAAACACCCTTTATATATTAAATAAACTTATTTATAACTTAACAAACTGGCCATTAATTTATTTAGAATACATGTCTCTGTTTTTCTCCAATAAAAATTGTTACTATAGCTAATTAAATTTAATTGTAAGTATTTATTTTTGTACCCCGCCTTTTCTTTTCTATTTTCCTGATAACCACTCCGTCTCCCTTTACTGTTATTAGTTGCTCTTGTTTTATTTTCGATTGACAGCATCCGTTAAGAAAAAGCACGTGGCCATACAGTCTCCTGATAAGAGCTGATAAGCTGCCCCACTTTTCATCGAATTTGCATTGTCATTATGCATGTGCCCCTCTACGACAGAAATAAATCTAATATTTTCAGCGAGATTAACTCATAGGTATTTGATTCTGCGCGCAGCTGAGAAATGTACTACTATTTGCCCACTTTGGAAGCTATAGCTCGCTTTGACCTTCGGGGGTCAAAGCTTTTAATTACGCTCGCACGTATAAGTTTTTATATGTACTTTTCCGGAATGATTTGCAAATCGGTTTTAAAAAGACACATACTGAGACAACAAAAAGTACAGTTTGGGGGACAGATAAGGGCAGAGGCTTTGGGACCACATTGTGTGTTTGTTGATATTTGAAATACAATTGCAAATAGTAAATACAAAGATTAATCCCTGTGGGTAGAGTAAACAATTTGAATATATATATGCTAATTTAAAATGTAAAATAAACCCCTTCCTCTGAATCTCGGCCCGAGTTTCAAGAGCTTTCCATTAAAACAATCTAAAGTGAAGTGCGATGTCGAAGGTGTTTCCCTTTCCCAGTCTGGCCAAGTTCATTTCCCCCTTGGGAGCAACGAGCTGAGCGGCAGCGAGAGGGCTCAAAGGGGATGCCTTTTAGCCCCCGTCTCTTGGTAATTTCAGTAATTCTGGCCAGACACAAAAACAAACACAATCAAGTGGCAGCAGTAGGCAGAAGGCTAATTCGTTTTCATTTGGCGCTATGAAAATATTTAATTGCAATTTCGTCAAGTAGCGTGAGCTGGCGGAGAGTTTTTGGTAACTTTCTTAGTGCACCGAGCCGAGGATGTGCTCCGGCACCGGCGGGTGGCATTGGGGCAAAGGCGGGCCCAGCGTGGGGTAGGTTCGCAAGCGCAGCAGCTCCAAGATCGTCTGCAGCTCCAGTACATGGGCGTAGTGACGGCGCACGTTGTCCATCAGCTGCCGATGGGTCTTTATTTGCAACATTCTGCAGGGAAGGGAAGAAAAAATGTAACCAAAAATTAATAATAGTTTTAAATTTAGAGTTGGGAAGAAAAAATGTTTTTAAATTAAAATATATATTTATTAAATATATTTAAAACCACATGAAGTAAAAATAAAAAAAATGTAGGGTGTATGCTGATTATCATTATTTGGGTTTGAGGTCCTCTTTTTAGATGCTTCTTTTATCAATTTAAAATATTAAAGAAATAATCTTTAAGGTCTTAAATTAAAAATTTGAAATATTTTTAATCTAATTCAGTGACCATGCTAGATTGATGCTGATTAAAAATATATAAAATTTATAAGGTGGGAAATTATAATTCCCTGCAAGGGTATACTAATTAAAGAAGCAACAAAATTTGAGTTAATCTAAATAATAAAATAAGGAAAATCATTATTAATGCTTAAAATTATGCCGAAACTAAATTAAATTTTTTTAAGTATACCCTTAGAAATACCAAGCTTAAAGATTTCTGCCGGTGCCCAACAGGTTATCTTACCGTTCGCGCTGCTCGCGATCCCGCTTCTCCTCCATCATGGTGTCGCGGAAGGAATTCTGGAGTGTGACGTCCACCTTGATCCGCTCTATCTTGAGGTCTATGGCGTGGCTATTCTGCTTCACCTCCAGGGTCTGGGCCTTCACCGTGTCGATTTTGAGGTTTCTGGGATGGCAACAGGTTTGTTTTCAATCCGGAATCGTTATTGATTATATGAACCGAGGGGGGCTTACATGCGTTCGATGTGCTTCCTGAAAGCGGCGATCTTCTGTTCGATGACCCGTTCGATGGCCGTGGCTATGAACTTTTGGCGATCTGTCTTGATTTTGTCCCAGTTCCGCAGGATGGTGAGAAACTCCAGCGAGACCTTGCACCGCTCGATGGCATCCAGCATGTACTTCAAATATGCTATGTTGGCCTTGTACAGCTTGTGCTCCCACTCCTTAAAGATCACCTGGCGCCGGAAAATGGCCACACGCTCCATGGCTTTGATCTTCATGTTTCCGGCTTCCTAGATGTTTGAGTTGATCGGGGAAGTCACTCGTTTAGCTACTTATATTACTGGGCGAACCCACCTGTATCTGCCGATTCACATCGTTGATGTCGTCCACGTGCATGAGAACCGTGTTGGACAGGTTTGTGAACTCGCCCATCACACTGACCTCCACCTGGCCCATCGAAAGGGTCACCTGGAGCGTCATATTCCGCATTCCCTCCAGCTGTAACAATAGTGAGTTTCAGAGTGAGCCTAAAAGTATACTACGTTTATGGCGAACTACTCACGTAATGCTGGATGCTCTCCTGCCAGCTACGCTGCGTCTCCTCCTTGGACTCGCGCAGCGCCGCAATGCTCTTTTGGAGGAGGCTGTAGAAGGTCTGACTGTCCAGCAGCTGGTAGCCGATGCCCTTCAGCCTCATCTCGTTCTCCAGCTTCTGGCGACGGAGCTTGACGAAGGTGTCCCAGGTCTTTGAGTCCACCTGCGGCGGACACTGTTTAGGCTGGTCGAATTCGGCGAGGTGGTTGAG
The DNA here is from genome assembly GCF_030179895.1 of Drosophila kikkawai. Taxonomy (NCBI): domain Eukaryota; kingdom Metazoa; phylum Arthropoda; class Insecta; order Diptera; family Drosophilidae; genus Drosophila; species Drosophila kikkawai. Next base: position 14,097,802 of record NC_091730.1, read on the forward strand.
GAAGTCCTGGACGTCGGTGGGCAACGGAAACGGGGTGCGCTGGCTGGGCTTGCCGCTCAGCTTATTGGAGGCCTCCATGCAGATGAGCACCGAGTTGAAGACCTTGGGCGGAAGCTTGGGCCGCTTCTTAAACAGCTTGGTCATCTCGTGGGTGGCGTGCGGCACCGTCGGTAGAAAGTTGCTGCGGAAGTGCCGCTCTACGGCGCGGTCACGGGTCTGCTGGGCCTCCAACCGGGCCTTTACATCCGCCACGGATTTCTCCCAGAAGTCGGAGAGCTGACCAATGCGAATGATTAATTCGTTTAATTTTCCCACATCACGGCTGAACAGCCCGATCCGCTTGCGCAGCTGCACGCGGCTGAAGTTGGTCTTCTCCAGCGTGAGCAGGCGCAGCTGGCTCTGCTTGAGCGCGAAGTCGTACTTGAGCTTCATGATCATTAACTCGGCCACGCGCTGGTTCAACTTTAGGATCTGGGAGGACTTGAGAGCCAGCGTCTTCTCCTCGTTTTCGTGCAGGATGCGGAGGTACTTGCGGCGGTCCAACTCCAGCAGACGCACCGCCTCCTCGTAGGCGCGGAATATCTTCTGCTCCTCGAGATTGTACTCGTGCGGCTGCTTCTTTGCCATGAACTCCGGCTCCGGTATGTTCTTCTTGATCTCCTCCTCCCAGAGCTTCTCCAGCACGCCATCCATCATCACGATGAGGGCCCGCGACCAGAACTCTTTGCTCCAGAGGAGAAGGCGACCCTTCTTGCCGCCGGTATCGATGGTCTTGGGCTTGCGTCGATTGATCGCCTTGATTTCTGAGTCGTCCACCTCCATGATCCGCTTAATCATCTCGTCCTGCTCCAGCGCTGGCACAGTGAGATCAGGCTTCGTAAACTGCTCCATGTTGAGCAGTCGCAGCATGATGTTCATGTTGTCGTAGATCTTGTAGAGCACCACGTTCGTGTTGAGCACGTTGTCAATAGTGGCCTGCTTGAGCTGCTGGGCCTCGTGGAAGTACTTGTTGAACTCTTGCTTGAGCGGGTCGCTCAGGTAGTAGCGGATCTTGCAGTTGTAGTTAAACACCTGGTTGGAGGTCACCATGTTCTTGTCCTGCAGCTGGAAGACGGGCGCCATGATGTGCTCGTACACGCTGCTCCCCTGCACCACGAACTGCTTGAGCTCTTTCAAGCCCTGGGGGCCCTCATCCGCTTCCTCCTCCTCGCCCAGCTCCATGTCCTCCACCCCCGGAGGAGGGCCGTGGCTCTGAACCTGGCCTGCAGGCGGCTGGAACTCCTCCTCGTCCATCGAGACCTGAGAGAGGCGTATATGGTCCTCCAGGTCGTAGAAGCGATAGAGATCGAACTCGGTCATCTCCAGCTTGCGCCGAAAGGCAAAGCTCTCGAAATTGGCGTCGGCAAAGATGGAGCGCACCCGGTAGTTGATGCTGACCGCGTCGCGGGTCACTAGGCGCATGATCCAGTCGCGAATACGCGCCTGGTCCGCAATGGCCTCCTCCAGCGAGGCGCGCTCCAGGGCGCACAGCTTGTGCGCCTCCTCGGTGAGCCGGTCTAGCCAGCTGTAGTGGAAGCAGAACTTTTTGAAGATGCCCTTTGTCTTGCCGGTCTTGGAGATGTCGTAGTCGATCAGCTCCGTCACCTTGGCGGAGAACTGCTCAATCATCTTGAACAGCTTTTGCTGCTTGAGCAATTCCGCGGGAGTGTACTCCTCCTTCACCTCCTGCCGCATGCTCAGCGGCATGAACATGTCCACCTTGTGGCACGCCTGGTCGACGTAGTAGGGACCGCTCTCCTCGTTGGGCAGCGGCAGGGCCTGGTTGTCCCGCACAAAGTCCGCCAGCGAGGGCAGCCGCGTCACCCGCAGACTCTTGTCGGCCAGCAGAATGATCAGGTATCTGAGGGGATACGGAATGAAACCAGGTCTTAGGTTCTATCTCTCCCAGTTCAAGCCAACTCACTTTGAATTGAAGCACTCTCTGACCCGCAGGATGTACTCGGTCTGCAATCCGACGTTGAGGTAGCGGCAGACCATGAACGGCTTCTTGGACCGCTTGTGCTGCTTGAAGTGAACGAGAATGCCCCCGAGGCTCCAGGTGACCAGATGCTTGGTCATGCCCAGGCCAAGGATGTAACTAAAGTGCTCCGACTTAGTGGAGGCCACCCACTGCACCTCGTCGCGCTCGTTCAGCGTGAACTGATCAAAGTTTAAGGTGTTGTACTCGGAGGCCACGATCTCGATCAGCGCCCATCGGCCCACCGGCGGCTGGACACCGATGTAGTTGTATTGTTTCGGCAGAACATACTCGCGGCGATGCAGTCGCCGGTCCTTGCCCCAGGTGAGGACCCAGAGCTCGGTGGCGTAGCCTGGACGTTTCATCTTCGGGTCCCGGTGGATGAAGACCATAAGACGCGGGCCGTCGGCCAGTAGGAATGTGTGCACGAAGACCTCCTCCAGCACCGGCAGGCTCATCTCGAAGTAGTGAGTCAGCTTGTGCGGCCTGTTTTCGACCTGGACCACCTGCAGCGTGCGGCTCTGGTCCTGGAATACCAGCCAACTGTCGTTTAACTCCAGGGCCACCACGGCTGGCGTCGCCGTCTGGAGCTCACAGAGCACGTGCGGCAAGGCGGCCCGCTCGAAATGGACAAGCACGATGCGGGAGTCTAGGGTGCCAACGGCCACGATGGCCTGGCTGCGGTGATTGGCCATGACGCAGGCCCATGGCACCATCACCTCGCTGAGTGTGTGGCCCTTGGCCAGGTCCATCATGGCCAGCCGGTCGCTGTACAGCACGCACACACTCTCGTCCTTCAGGCCGGGCAGCACCCGGAAGGAGATCGCCGGCATTCCCGTGGGCACTACGCACTCCAGCGTCACCGCTCCGGACTTGTCCACCACCACCTGGTCGATGTGGCCTGGCCCACGCTCGGCATACAGCTCGCCGTTCATGTTGCTGAGGAAACGGGTGACGTCCTGCAGAAGGCCCTCCAGCTTCCACTCAAGCTGCAGGAAATCAGATTCGATTAATTTAATCTCTACCGATAGATAGCTAGGAACAGTGAACCCACGTGAAAGGAGCCCGACTTTTTCTTCACGAAGTAGGCGTGTGAAGTGTTGGAGATAACCAGCCCGCCGCGGTGGGCAGCGATAGAGTGGGCATAGGGAGCCGCTACCTGATCTGTCTCGTAGATCGGACGCCACTGGGGCTTCAGGGCGAAGGCGGCCAATTCCACAAGGAACATGTTTCCAAAGTCGTTGACCACGTATAGGTGGTCATCATCGGCGAAGGTGAGGAAGCGATCGTTGCCGATAGACTTGATGAAGTCGTTGCTTATTTCCAGATTCATTACCTTGTGCAGGTAGGACTCTTTTTCCATGGTGCAGATTTCATAGTTCAGGATGGTCTTCTCCTGCTTGTAGAATTGCACGATGCTGGGCAGCGTGTTGTAGCTCAGTACAAGGCTACGCGGCACAGTGGACACCCCGGTGTTTTGTTTCAGGATCAGGACGGCGGTGCGGTAGTTGAAAACGGCTACCGGAAAATGGGGGTGTCCGCCAACACCGATCAGCGTATCAAATTCCGAGAATCGGATATCCGAGTAGGTAATCATTTCGGCTGCCAAAGAAGGGTGCAGAGATTGTTTGATCTACTCAAGGCAAGCCACCTCCCTGCTACTTACGGGGAATGACGCTGAACTTGGTGAAGTCCGGATAGCGGTAGACATAGATTTGGGGCCGCAGGACCACCTCGGCAAAGGCGAACAGCGGAAAGCGATTGTGGCCAGTAAAGACGCTGATGCTCAGTCCGGTGGCCGCCGTCTCCGCCTTGAAATAGCTGACGGCTTTTGTCTGCATGTTGATGAATTTGATGGTGTTGCCATTGCGCAGGCACAGGACATCTGGGCCCACGTTCCAGAGGGTGTCCTTGTCCCAAATGTTGCACCAGCTGTATGATATGGCCAGGTCATATATCAGCTTTGCGTGGATTTCGTTTAAACTCACCAAACTGTCGAGGTAATGTTCATGTTGATCCGCTTCGATGCCGACGAGTTGTTCGACTGACTGCCAGTCGGATGGTTGCTAGGATGCTTGATTGTTGGCACGAGTTTGTTTGGTTTCCTTGGAGTTCTGTTCGATTTTTTTTTATGTGTTTTAGACATACAAAACAGACAAAAATAAATAAGACTAACAACTAAAGCAATTCCTTAACTATTTCTCCAGATTTAATTAGGTATCAAAGTTAGAGTTATGATCTCTGTATTGTACTGCGTCACGTTCAAGTGCCAATGCAATAAGGGAGCCATTTTCCCCATTTTCAGTCTCCAAATTTCCCAGGCGACCCGTGGAAATTGTCCTCTGACTTTCCCGTAATTGTACACACAATAAAAAAGAGCCCGACTATAAAAACCTTACGCCTCAGACAGCCGCCGCCTTCGGCGCAATTATATTTGTTTGTTTTTTCCCTGGCTGAACGTTACTTTAAAATTTGATGCGGCTTGTTATTTTTATTGCCAAAGCGTTATGGTTAATGGGGTTGCCTTTTTTTGGCTGACGCTAAGCGGTGATAGGTAATTTTTTTAGGGCTCACCCGGGTGTCGTTGTTTGTGTTTGCGGTCATTATTAAATTTCAGCCAATTTACAGTTTATATTTCAGGACATTGCAGTCGAGGCTTTAAGGAAATAATTATATAGAAAAATTCAAATAGAAATGAAAACAATACATGGCAACCGAAAATAATAAGTCTAAATTAGTTTAGAAATAGGCTTAAACGCACATAAATTAAATCACTCGGCCATCGATTTATCCTTCGCGCGAGGCAATTAAAAACATTTTAGCACAGATTTTCATTTACACGGGGCCATAAATTTCGTTAAAAGCCCGAAATATGTTTAAATAAAATCGCAAAGCCCGGCTCAGCAGCGACAACAAATGGCTAACAGCAAATAGAATACATGTATAACTGGGCCAACAGCGGAAATGGTCTTTAGGCAGCCAGATTTTGGCCCAGATTTGTTTGCTGGCCACATAGAAACTAATTTGCCGGGTTTACTATTTAAATTTGTTAGGCATTCCCGGCACTTAAACAAATTAGTTTGAAAAGCCGGCCCCGAATTTAATATTAATGTTTGGATTTCCCCCTTCGAGGAGAAATGCTAATGAATAAAGAAATGGGCAATCTCGGCGACCCATGTGGGCTGTGCGGACGGAGGAGCCTGCGAGGACTCGTTGGGTCAAAAGGACAGCCCCCTATGTTGGTTCCTTGCCAGACGCTTAGCCATCTGCCAGCCAATTGTGTGGCCTATTCTGGCGCTGCCGCTTGTTGACACGACGCGACGACGGCAGGAAGGAAGGAATTTTCAGCACATCAGCGCAATCTTTTCTACAAAGTTGCCTTTTTTTATGAGGGTCGCTACCTGTAGAGGATTTGCCGTGTCCCGTGTCGTGTTCTCGTTGACGTCGCCTGGCCTTTATAAAATATTTATTGCAGCCAGCTCGGTGGTGACGAGACCCAGTCCCAGCGGCGGCTTTTGGACTGCCATCCGACCCCCCGGGTGGGGTTATTAACATGTTAAGCAGATAAAAAGAAAATGGTGAGAAATGGCTGCTTTTGAATGCTCCTTAGAATGGGAATTTCTAGCTATCGACCGAATGCTTTCACAATACCTACATTTACAATACCACAAAATATATAAGTAAATATTTTATGCATATTTATTTTGTGATTTTTTAACATTAAACGATTTCCCTCATCTGGGGTCCGTCTGAGACCTCTGACCTGAGGGCCATTTGTCGTGATAACTCATATCTCAACCCTGTGACATTATCTACATATGCACATACATCCCGGCACAATTATCAGATGACATAACTCTACAGCCGACGCCGCCAGCTGATGCACCGTGTTGCCCCGGGCAGAGGACGAACGGACGGAGGTTGAGTGCTACTTATGGCACAATAATGATTTACATTGCATAGTTAATGCGTTTTTAATGAGGGCCTGCATAACGTATTAAAAAGTTTGGGTGCAGCGGCGAAACTTGTCACCGGGTCTTGGGGATTCCCGGCCCTGGCACAATGGAAACTTGGCTGTCTTGCCGCAGAGCCGCCTTAAGCGTTTGCCAAACTTCTGCGGCAACGGGTTCTCGGCGGGGACTGGGAGTCATTAACATTAAAGACATTCCCAACTGCCGACGTGGTGCAGAGATGGCGAAAAAGTTCGTTCCTCATATGAGAGGACAGGCCGTACTCCATCGCCGCAGCACTGCAGGGGCACATAAATAATTGAGTGGCGCCCCAAAGTAGGCAGCCAAGTGCAGGCGGCATGCGGAAGCTGCAAGCTGCAAACTGCAGACAGCAGGTGCGGCCAACGGATGTTAAATAGGGTGGCTCACAGGGGCGGGTGGTGTCTAACAGTGGGTGGAATTGTGCCTCACATTGGGTGGGTGGTGGCAAGCTACTTGGTTATGCGCTGGCTGCGGGCTGCCTCATTCACTTAAGTGGAGAAGCCGCAGGCTTGCTCTTGATATTTGGTTTTCTATTCGTTTAAGAATATATTGACTTAAATTAAGAGCAAATCAACAAAATGCAGCTAAAGGAAAAATTAAAGCTTCAACAATTTCAATTTTAGTTATGGAAACCCTATAAGATCCCCAGAATTATCTTCCAACGAGTTGTTTATGAGCCACTCGTCATCTCCCATCGCCTCTTTGGTCTGGCAGCTGATTATAATGTGCTGCTATGCATGCCGAGAGCCGTTGACGCGCAACTCGTTAAATTTCCATCAGGGTGCGTGTTGTGCACCATATTGCCCCTAAATGTCAACCAACTTTCAGAGGAGAGGGCTGGTGCTTCGCTCCGGCAATGAACTGTGATGTCCTCACGTATTCGCATGATATCGATTTGACTTACAAAACCCATACCCAGGCATACACACACTCGCTTAGCTGTCACACATGTCCGTAATTGATATTTTATGAATGAAATGTAAACACTTTTTTTACGATGCCGGCCAGAAAGAGTGTGACATTGGGTAGAGCAACTATGAAATGGAAGAGAAAGCAGTCATTGATTTGACAAAAATATTATTTACAACTTACTTTAAACCTAACTACAAAAAACCTAGTGGCTAGGACTTATTAAATCTGATATAATCTATTTAAAATATATTAAAACAAAATTAAAAATATTTTTATTCTACAAATTACATTAGGCATAAATTATACTATATAGAAATCTGTACAACTTTCAGTTAAATAGAACATTATGACCACAAAATGTTTTCAGATACTGAAAACTTTATTGCAGTTTTTAATACTCGAGAAATTTTTTGAAAGCATTTCCTGTTTCGGTCATGTGTGCGCTTCCCCAGTGTCCAACCAGTTCGGAGCTTCAAAGTTGTCAAAAACGAAAGAATTACCCAACTGCCGGGGTCCAGAGCGCTCGTCAACGCCTTTTGGCCCGCACACAATTGCCAGACTACATATAGCCATAAAAGGCCGAGAGCCGAGAGCCGGCGAGCCGTAAGGAGCTCTCCAAAGCACTTTCATACCGATATGTGTATGCCATTAAACTCCGCATGCCCCGAGCTCTTAACCCATGAGGAGCAGCTTGCATTTATACAAATATTGCATAAAACATACAAACACTCTTTATATATGTTTTCAATTCATTTGCACATTAACAAGAAATGTGGGGAGTGGAAGGGGAGAAAACTGAAATTGTTTATTATACAAAGGCAATTTATTGATGATGTCTTTTAATCGAGTGTTTTCCCACCGGTTTGTTATCACTGAAAACGTTTATTTTAATTATTCGAGTTTTGCATGCATAACAAAAAATGTAGTTTGTGATTTTTCATCTTGCTTTTATTTCATATATTTACTTTATATTCACTTTATTTCGAACTATGCATGCCAAACTCGACACATCCTGCTCTCTATGTCTTGTTGGGCGGCCAACAGTGCGTATGATTGACGTAGTAGTAACCAATTTATGAGCTCAATTGAATTGTGTATTGTGATTTTTGCGTAAAATATTCTCCTTATGCTCTTATTTGATTTTGCGCCATCTCAGTTATTGCCTTTCAAAACAGAATAACATCGAGAATCTATCTTGGGCGAATCTGTTTTGTTATCACAAGTGTGATAGATTTGACAATGTGTACACTCGAGATATGTCTTCTGAATATATATTCGCGTATCTGCCACAAGGCGTGGCAGCCGTGGTATATATCTGTCACTGACAAAATCAGACCGGACTTGTTGTTTAAACTGCCGCTGGCATATGCAGGACCACTACACAATGATATATGATCTGGCTTGGAGGCACAATTACCCAAAGACACAGATCTGCGCGCCGAGAAGTAGGCGAAGTAATTCAAATGTGCCTGCCATAAATCACTTGCAATGCGTTCCGGCTCGAAACTGGGGGAAATCTGTTTGCAGATAAGCTGAGCGAGAACTGGCAGAGCCTTATTGAATCTATAGTCTATTTTAGCAGGGGGTTCACAAAGGGAACAGAGCTTTTCTATGTATATATATATATATATATATATGGATATATATGGGGGTCTAAGGGGCTGCACAGGAACAGAAACATTTAAGATTCAGCGAATGAATGTGACACATTTCTAAGTACACTTAAACATGCGTATTTAATGTCAATTTTAAGAACTAAATTTAAAGAAACAGATATTCTCTTTTATTTAAATGATAAAACCTATATGTAAATTAATATTTAAATAAAATTAACTCTTTCAGATCTCGTTTTATTTACTGTGCACCTTATCCGCCGGCAAACAAGCTACTCATCAGCCTTGGCAATCTAATCTTCATGCCGTGGAAATCTCTGTTCGCTCATTTCGTTAGGCAAATCTCTAATGTTCTCTTCATCAGCCGATTCATTCAAAATTCATCAATGGGGCATAAAAGTATGCTGCAGCAAAAATGCCAAATATCTTCGATAGGTGCCGGGAAAGTTGTCAACGTGTGGCACGTTCTCAATTGCCAATGTTTCTACAGGCAGCCACCATTGTTGTTCTTGTTGTTGTTGTTTTTGTTGTTGTTGTCATCAGCATAATTTGCTTTCAAGTGAAACTTTGGGCTAGGCCCCCGAGACAGAGCTCTCGACTTGGGAACCAAGGACACCCAACACATGCACACTTGACTCGATTTATTCAAAACACTTGAAAGAAAATATGGAAAATTTCAAAGTATAAATAATTGTTTAAAAAATATATTAATAAAAATTACCACAAAATGGTATATTTTAAAAAAGTTAATGAACATCTTGCCTTGATTTTAAGGTATTACTTCTCTTACATTTTTTTCCTGTGCAACAAAATACACGTTATCATTGCGACACGTAAGCAGAGTTGATTTCTGCGGCAAGGGGCTGGGCTGGGCTTCCCAGAGGGCGTGGCTGGGAGATGGGAGACTGGAGGTGGATGGGTGACTGCGTAGTCGGAATAGGCTGCTCAGGTATGCCGTTTGCTCAAATCTGAAATTGAGCATGGAATTTGCGTAATATGTAGGCGTGTGCGTGTTTGTCTCTATCTGCATGTGTTAGTATGTGCGTGTGTGCGGCGCATTTATCGCATGCAAATATGTGTGAAGGCATTTCCTTCTCCCTCTCACCCCTCTCTACCCATCGCTCATCAGGCACTTTCTCTATCTTTTCGCTTTTTTTTTTATGGATGTGCGTATGAGTTACGTGCTTGGAGCTTCAAACATAACGTATACGCACTGTTGCTGCCAAACTGATAGTGGGAAAATTTCATTAGCTATTGGTCCAGTCCATTGATTGGAGCTGTCGATGAAGTGATGGAAAATACGGGAAATAGCTTAAAGCTTTGATTAGATCAGACTTGGATGTTCTGTTAAATCAAAGGCAGTAATTCCCCCATAAAGTATTGGGAAAAGTGTTATATTCATTGCCATCTGTAAATATATCTTTGATCACTTAAAACTCTTTCTCTCGGCATTCTAGCTGCCTTGAACATTGTTTTGCCATTGCCCGTCTATCCTGCTCATGTGCTAAGCTAAAACCCAGACACCACAGGACCCTATATCATTCGCTCAAGCTTCCACTCCGCCCCGTGAAGTCATTTGAAAACTCACCACACACGTTTGCAGGCTGTCGTGTTGCGTCTGGCACGGAAATGAAGTTAATTTATGGCGCTAAAAAGGATTTGACTGTCTCTGGCCTTCGCCCCTCGAGTTTGTTTTGGATTTTCGTTCTCTGGTATTTTCCAAAAGAACAAAAAAAAAAAAGAGAGTGAAGCGCGGGCTTTGGTATCACCGCCATAATGATTTGTGTGCTTAACGCGGCGCCGTCGACGCCGTGCTAAATTATAAACTATCTGGCGTATGCACAAAACTTTTGCGTCCCCCCAACATATGTATGTAGGTCTGAGGAGGGTGGATGAGACTGTGGCGACTTAGTCGCAAAGTTTTGTTGAATTTGTGGCTAAAAGTTATAACCATATCAGCCCCAAGTTGCCTCGGCTCGTTCCTGTGCCGTCGCCCTTTTCACAGACTGACAAACCAATTCTAATTACCATTTCCGTTAACATTAATTAGCATGTCTGTGTTTTTCGGTAAATGGCTTTTCATTTCGCCAGCAGCACTGCCATTGGCCTTGCTTGGGGAAAGGGAAATTATGCAAAATAGATGCTGGAAGGATGATGATGGCGATGATGGCGTCATAATGGCAGTTGAACAGTCCGGACAGGTAAGCCAGGTTGACTGGAGTGAATCATTTGTATGCCCTCATAGAGAGTGTTTAGATTTTATGTAAAGGTTTGCCACATCATCTACTTAAGTATTTGGTCAAATCAAAATATATTTTCCTTTCAAAGTAAACATTTAATTAGATTTTCCGATATGTTATTTTAAGCTTTAAAAATCCTTGAAAATCCTTGGGTCCCTAGAGCATTTGTTCTTCGATTTTGAAGCTTCCGCTGCATCCACTGCTGGCAGATCTGACTATCAAAGCGCTTGCAGACTTTCATTAACTTGTCATTGGGGTTTTCCGAAAAATGTCAAGTCGAGACGGCGGCAGACAAAACAAAAGCCCACCTGACTGAGCACCGAATTGGGTTTTTTTTGTTTTTGGTTTTCGGCTTTAGTTCGTTCTCGTTTTTGGCAAAGTCAATGCCATTTTTTTTCAGTCTTCTCGACGGCTGCTGTCTGCATCTGATAAATGCCTTCAGGTGGGACCGGGGACAGAGTCTCGATTTACGGCCTTTGAGATGTCTGATTGCGAGCTGGGAATCGTGGCGGCTTTTGGCCCTGCACATGCAGCGGAGAAGTGAAGTGAAGCCGAAGCACTGACATTTACTTAAGTTACTCCCCAGATGCAGCCGTGGAGCGGAGCAGTTATCATAACAATTATGTTGCATAGACAATGGCAATCCGCCTCCTCCTCCTCCTCCTCAAACAATGCCATAAAACAATGGAGTGCAGCTCCCAGGATTGCTCTGGGCATTGTAGTTTGCAAATTAAATAATTCCCAGTTACATTTCCGTTGCGTCGACAATATTATTTCCCCCAACTTCTTTGCCCGCCCAGCTGAGTTGTTTCCGAGTGCTAATTGTGCAGTTGCCGTTGTCGCATTTGCCTTTTGTTTGAGTCCTGCGTCCTGGCTCCTGCGGCCTCCACGTCCGCCCGCCCTCCTTGGTTGCCCAGCGTCCTGTGGGCAATCTCTGGAGTTATGCGACTGCAATAACACTAAATTGGTCTGATATCTCGCGGTTTTTGCCGTTGCGTTGCGTCCAGCAGCCGAGCTAATTAACCCATTACTGCTGAGTGTCCTGGGAGTAAGCCAATAATGAAATCTGGAGGAAATGGTAGGAGTTTTCGGGTATGCACTGGAGGACACTTGAGACAAATTGAAAGGGGAGAGTGCAAATCAAACCTGATCTTTGGGTACCCGAACGGGAATTGTTTTGTAATTTTGTAATATATTTTGTTAACAAAAACATAGATTTATTCCCGTACATATTCCCTCAGTTTCTATGGGTTAATGGCTGGCTGTGCCGTAACTTGACGCTATCGTCCAGTGCATTTAGCTTTTAATTGCAGTCCAGAGTTTTTCCTCCCTTTGGTTAGCTGCATTTGCATATCATTTTGTAGCGGATTTTGCACCCTCCTCCGGAACTGCGAGCGCCGCTGCTGATGATGACGATGATGAGTCCGCCTCTGGGCGGCTGTCACTGGCACAGCGCCTAACCATATGCAATGCAATTGCACAAAACTGTCCATCAACGCTGTCATTTGCTGGCCAACTGGCCCAAACTCTGGCCTGGCTCTGTCGTCAGTGACTTGGATATATTTGGCTGACAGGCTGGCAGGCTGCCTGGTTGCCTGGCTGCCTGCCTGCCTCCCGATTTACCATCGGCTGCATTTGGTAGGCATTTCTTAAATGCCGGCCTGCTCTGCTGAATTTATTTAAACGCGACGCTGTCATACACATGACAGATGCATACGCAATGCGTCATCGTCATCCTTGAAGCTCGTTCGCTCGCTCGTCCTTTCCAGCCGCTTTTTAGAGGCGTGCCAGGATATTGGCCGAGTTGTTTTGCCCTCTCGTTGCAAATTAATGTAATTTGTAAGCCTGCCATTGACAGGCGGTTCCATCAAATTTCAAAGCCTAGCCTCCAGCAAAAAAGTGGAAACAGTTCTAGTTTCCTATCTTAGCTGGCAAAGTTATGATGTCTTTAAAATAAAGGATAGAGGAAACGAATTTAATTGATTTCCTGAACTTATTTTGCCTTTCAAAATGTAGCTTTATTAAACAGTCTTGACACTTTTAAGGTTGTCAAAAGATAATCAAAAAACAAGAAAGAAAGCTATCTTTGGGCCAGCCAAAGTTTGTATACCCATGCAGGTAACAATTAAAATATATCATAACTAAGCCAAAAATGCATTAATTTCGATTCGGAAAGCAGTTTTGTGTTAGTTTTTATTAATTTAAGAAAACTGCATACCACATTTAAAATTTTAAGAAATCAAAATTTTTGGCCATTTTTGCTAATTTTAATGATGTAACCCCTTATGAAATTTCGCAAAAATGGCCAAAAAATCGATTTCTTCCGGACATGTCTAGAAAGATTCGCATGTTAATGCTGATCAAGAATATATATGGTTTATGGGGTCGGAAATGATTCCTTGACTTAGAAAAATATTATTTTGTATTATAAAATCGGATTTTTTATATTAAAAAACTTCTTGATATTTTTTAAATTAAAAATATCATAACTCGGCCAAAAGAGCATTAATTTTAAATCGGAAAACTGTTCTGTGCAAGATTTTCTACAGTTAATAAATCTGCATACTTCATTTAAAAATTTTGAAAATTCAATTTTTTATCAAAATCAAAAATTTTAATGATGTAACCCCTTATAAAATTTTGCAAAAATGGCCAAAAAATCGATTTCTTCCTGGCATATCTAGAAAGATTCCCCTGTTGATATATATACTTTATAGGGTCGGAAACGTCTCCTTCACTGCGTTGCAAACTTCTGACTGAAATTATAATACCCTGCAATGGTATAATAACTTTGACACTTGCTTGTCTGTGTTGGTGAAAGTATTATTAAAATGTTATATTTTAATTATTTTATCTATTATTTGAGCTTTAAATAGAATAATCAATCTTAATTTTTCATTGATATTAAATGAACAATATTTGAGCAATACTTTCTAAACTTTGTTTCGCAGATCCTCTGCCAAGTCTAGTTGCTCCTGCATCCTGTCTCTTATCCCTGAAATTTATCAGAGCCTGCCACATCAGCCGAGACCACTTAACCGCAATAGATTGCTGGCTTGTTCATTTAGCAGGGAACCGATGCCAAAGGTGTCAGGTCTTTAAAACAATATGGGTTTCCCCCCCTTCAATTCCTGCTGGCCCGCACTCGTTGGCCCAGTAAAAGTTTGGGTAAGCCACATGTTACATTTTTCCTTTACCAATCAACAGCCTTGGGTGTATTTTAATGGCACTCGGAGCGAATCCTTCCCCAGCTGCAGCTGCGTGTCCTTGAGCCAGAGATGGAGGTGGATGCACTAACCACAGGAGGAGCGGGAAAGCGGCGGCCGAAGACCCAAACCACAACAAACCCGGGCTGAAGCAACAGCAAGTAGTTGGGGAAAAACAGAAAGAAAAGCAACACGGGCCAAGAAAAACACAGGGGGAACTACTAGTGGTGGAAGTGGGGACTCGGGAAAGAAAAACTGCAGGCAACATTGGAAAAACAACATATGAAAGGAACCGGGGAGAACAAAAAGCAGCTGAAGAAAAAACAACATGAATCTAGACAATGACAGCTTCTCAACGTTGTGTATAAAGCCGCAGGCTATTTGTCATGCGAGTTTTTCTCGTTATCCCCCCAGCAAGTGCATCCCGAGCCAGACCAAAGTAAAAGAACAATTTGCTGGCGGAAAGAAAACAAGAAAAGCAAACCAAGTCGGCAGCACCTGTCAAAGGAGCGGAAAATGAGGTTAAGGCTGTGAGTGGTCCCAAAAATGTTGGATGGGCTAATAATTGCCAAGAGAGAAGGCTAAAAGGATTTGATATTAAAAGGTAAAGAATTCAAAATTAAATTGATATTTTTAGCACATTTCTCTTATTATTAATCAGAGATAAATTGAAAGTTATTATGACTTCATTAAATGCTAAAAAGTCTTGGAAGAGTCTAAATGAAAATTAGTACAAATATAGTATAGTTCTGCAGTCGTAATAAACATAACACAAATTAAATAAATTACCTCGAGTGTTTGCTGCAATTATTAAATGCTTGACCCGAAGAAACGCAAAGGTTTCCTTCCGAGCAAAAACATTTCTCTCTAGCAAATATTTATATGGAATATATACACATTCAGATGTTCCAACCCACACGGCGAGTGTGTGCACACTTGGTGTATTTTGTGCATAATTATGCAAAGTTCACATGCGTTTTGTTTGGCTTAAAAAAACACTTTGGATATGCGGGTGGAAAGCCTTTGGTAATGAGAATCACAACAGGGGCGCAAATTAAGTGTTGGAATTTGATTTAATTATGAAATATAATTTATAAGAATTTATATGGAAATATTTGCTGTAGGAAAACAGTTTTTTAAGGAGCTTCCCCTTTTGGAATTAATTTAAACCGCGCCCCTGGAAGGCTTTCGGCTCGGTTCATGCGCTCTAATGCTGAAATAGTTGCCAAAGCGACCGCACGGATTTTCTTAATGAGCTCAAACGTCACACACAAACGCACACACATGTATGTTGAAAGCCCTGAACTTTGGCCCCAGTTACCCCCTTTTGAATAACCCCACCTCTGTCCTGTTTAAAATGTGTGAAATTTCTCTGCTATGCTCCCGAAAATAAAAGGAAATGGAAGATCTTAAAGACGAGGCCAAAAATTCAAGCCACACCCTTACCTCCTCCGAAAACGGGGGATTCCCGGGCAGACATAACAATTAAAATTCATAAACCGCCAAGCAATTTTAGCATAATTATTTTTTACGACGACGAAGGAAAAACTGAGCAGCGAAGTGCAAAGTGCGAACTGAGAAGTGAGTAAAGAATAATGAAATCCCGAACGCCCTACCTTTTTGTCTCGCATCCTGCCGCCGCCGCTCTGGGCTTCTCTTTCCCGCCCGTGCACTGGGCGTTGGCAGCTGTTTCCACTCATTAGGCGCTTTATTAAGCGAGATAATTAGCCGAAGCACGTAAAGTTGCAGTTAATTGATATTATTTGAACTGTTCTCGGCCCCCTTCGCTCATTACTTGCCCTGTCCCCGGACTCACGACCCCCGACCCCAGACCGTGTACCTCCCGTGTAATCGCTGCAGTCGCTTAACCTTTGACCCGCCTGCAATTGTGCAGAACCCGAGCTGCAAATTGTGTTATAATGTTAAGTAATTGTTTATAAGCCGATTAACGCCGCCGGAATGTGTATTTGGGCCGAGGCTCCAGTTGGGCAAAGGTACGTGAAAACGACTCCAGGAACTTTGAAGAGGGTTAGGTCCCAGGAAAAGTTATTTTTTTAAAAAGGAAAGGATGAATATTTTAGAAAATATATTTATAGAATATATTTAATTCTGTTTAGCCACATATTGTATATGTAAGAATTTCCTACTCAATTCTAAATGTTCATTTAATTTCTATTATTAAAAAGCACTAAAGCTTAACTTTTGAATAAATATATAAAGAGTATTAAACATTCACTATAAGTAGCTTAACTTCTGCGAGAGCATCCTTAAGTCGACTCATTTTCACCTCCTTTTAACGGTCCTGTCCAGACGGTTTTCTTTATGGCTTCGCCGGCTACTTCGAACCGACTCCTTGGCCATTTAAATCAATGAGCTGATGACCCATTGCCCACCTGGCTGGCTGCTCATTAATTTGATTTGAAACTCACCTCGCCCAGACCCGCCGACCACCTCACCCTGGCTCAGCTCAGTCCACCACAGGACGATGCGATTTAACGACTTTAATTAAGGCAAAGTCACCGCCCAGGAATTGACGTCGCATCTGACCTCATTCTTTATGGTGGCCATAAATAACAGAAATTATGTGCAAGCCCAACTGTGGACTCGGGACTCTGAACCCTGGACTCTGGACTCGGCACCACCTCGGACCAAGGCGCGTTTCCTTATACATTTTCAGCTTTTTGGCCTGCTTCTTTTGGCTAGTGGCAGCGTCGAGTTAAATGCGCCGCCATGAATTTTAATTCGACGACACTTGCACAGGGGCAGGAAGCGGGACTCACGCAACACGACAGACGCCGCATAAACCAAGAGAGAAATTTAAGTAAAGTACTCGGACAACGCGACACGCGGATGTGGCACAGTGGCACAGTCCTGAAAACCAGTAATCATGTTCATGTTTTCCCTAATTGTATCGAAATAAAAATCAATTGTGGTTATGGTTGGCCAATATTAGTATCATTAGTACTAAATAAATTGGGTTAATATTTTGAAATAGAAATCATTTACATGGTGGTAAAGCTGTGGCTTTTGGTTACAGGTGACTTTTACAGGTTTATAAAAGCTTTAATTTGGTTTAAAATGTTTGGATAAAGGTAAAGAAAATGTAACGATAATATTTTTTTCAAATAAAATATAATTTCCGAGGCTATATTCCACTGTCCTCCTATTTGGCGAAATTGTTCTGTTGTTTTTTCGGTTCCACTCTGGTCAACTTGGCGCCAGTCCGGGCCTGTCCGGCCGCAGTCGGTATTAATTTAGCGGAAGTAATGCGAGAAATTGTTGTAGCTCCCTCCCTTGGCGACCTTTGACCCCCCCTGAGGCCCTTTGGAGCACAATTCGCCTTTGTTCGCTCGTATTGAACCCAAAGCTAATTGTGACTCGGCCCAAGTCGGCACATATTTCATTGCCATGGTAGCTGAAAGGGTTTGTCGCCCGAAATAATTCTATGCTTATTTTTATCATCCTCTTGCTTGGTTAATTTTAATGTACGCAGGGCATTTAGTTTTATTTCCGTAGGCGCTTTCCGTTAATTAAATAAACATGCGCCTCCTCCTCAGGGCTGCCAATTTTTTTAATGGCCGCATCAGTTTTTATCGCTTAATGCCCGTCTGGGTTTAAGGCTGGCTAATGTAATGCAGTTGGCTGGGTCGTGTTTGGGGATCGGTTAATTGCCTTTCTGGCCTATCAAATCATCTTGTTTCGTTAATGAAAGGGCCACATGCCTGACTTGCCTGACTGCCTTGTGTTATGTTAATGTCATTATAACGTGATTTATACAAATACGTTTGCCGGAATATAAATATAATTTTTATGGCCTCTATATATCATAAGCTGGGAATTTAATGGACGGATTTTAAGAGGAGATATTGAACAGTGGCTAATAGCATATGGAAGCCAATACTTGCTATGACAGCGTCTTTTCTCCTACCAAGTCGACACATATTCAAACACTCCTTCACACGTTTCGGCCAAGTTATTTAACAACTCAGCCAGCAGACCGAGATCTTTGTACATTACTTACCCGGAGACTGCTCAGCTTGAATGCAATTTAAGTACGTACTTCAAGAGCAAATGTTTTATAGAGCACCGACATACATTTACACAACTCCTCCTCCCCATACACCACCTATATGGAAGTGGAGAGCACTTTTAGCATTCGCTTTTCCTCGCAAAAAGAAAAACCCGAAGACACTCTGCTGCAAAGCAGGAAACATCCTCTCGTCCTGCTAGCACACTCAGCCTGCCGCCATTCCCCGCTCTGCTACACTGTATTTTATTATTTAAAAGCCTAAAATCTATAAAGTGCGGTGCAAATATTTGAAATTGTTGAGGCAACATTTCTTCTCCGCCTGCCTGACTCGCTGAGACTGCTGACTGCAGTTGACAAGAATATTTAATTTAACTGATACGCCAGCACCAGGGGAAACACAAGACCATTTCCAACCCGGGCACACATGTCGAGCATTTGCATTTGATTTCGGTTGGAGTGTACAAATACTAAACTCTCATTGGTTCGAAGGGGTATTAGCGAATAGAGGTGAAGGCTGTTGCTGCTACTGAGACAATTTTCAAAAGGTTTTAAAATAATATGGTATAATTCCAGTCTAGAAATCTAGTTAAAGATAGACTTGATAGCACAAATATGTACCGATTATTGATTATTATTTACTTGGCCTCTCTACAGTTAAGACACTACCCACTTCAAGTAATCTAAAATAGAAAGAGTATCCTACCACACTCCGGTGTATTTTGCTCAACTTTTTTAAATGTTCTCTCGTCAATGGCATTTCGGGCTTCACTCGTTTGCTTAGCTTCCGCTTCCTGTACTTCCTTATCCGCTGCCTTTGCCCGACTTCTCCTTTTCCCAGCAGTTTGCATATCGTGTTAGATGCAAAAGTTGTGGCCCCGGCAAGTTTCTTTTGGAAACTCGCTACGTGCACAGCTGGCGGCAGCCGAGGGAAATTTCCACACATTGTATTTCCCAGACTGTGAAAGGCAAGCCTGCGCCTGCCCATTTAAATTATAAAAATTTCAAATGCTCTATTTACCGTAAATATTTTCATAGTAATTTACCCAAATTTACATAAATAAGCAGGCTAACGGGCGAGGCAGGAGCAGGAGGCGAGCTAACCTCATTTGAAAAATGTCAAACGCAGAAGGACTTTGCCCGCTCCTCACTTAATGGTCGCCTATTTTTCGACGACGCACACAATGGAGCCTAGTCCCGGGTAGTCCTGCCTAGTCCTGCCTGGCCTGGCCTGGCCATGTCGTTTGTTGTTCTAATAGCTTTTCTATAATTTATCATGCTATATTTATGGCACGCGCTTTTCCATCTACGAATTATGCATTTATTATTCAAAAGCGGCGCTCTAAACGCTGCCAGCATTTAGGGCCACTTTTTTTTCTCCCCCTCGGACTGTCAACTCGGTGCCCTGTGCGGTGTGTGTGCCCCAGTCCAAGTTAATTGGTAAATTTAAATTGAATAAATATTCCATGATAGTGCAACGGACTCGGCCGCAGCTTTTTAGATGCCAAACGATTCTGGCGGTCGTCCTGTGTGTTTGCCGCCTGTGTCCCGGTCATTATTGTTGGTTTATGGCTGTGCCGGAATTAAGCCGTTAAATGTAATGACTGCGATTTATACGGTTCGAGCCACGTAATTGGCAACTAAAATGCTATGACAACTCAAAACCAAAGCGATCAGAATGGTTTTGTTCCCGCCTGATGGATTGGGGTCGAATGCCACTTTAAAATAATTGGATAAATTATAAAGGACTCGTTCGAATAGCACTTCGAGTGGGGAGAATATTTCAATTTACAAGATATTCAGTTGGATTTATTGCAAGTCCTGTTTATGATATTTAAATTACGAATTTAAAGGCGATTCGAACTCCCCTTAAAGACCCCACAACACTTTATCTGTCAACTTGGTTGCGGCATCTCTGGTCGAGGCAGCTGGGAAGAAGGTCTTGTTCCTTTGTTTGTTTTACAATTTGCACCTTCAAGGACTTTTAGCAGGACGTCAACACGACGTCGGACATGGGGACACAGGGCGGTAAAGCAAACGCAAGTCGCATTCAATTTAGCAACAAAACCCAACTTTTTTCCTTCCACGCCGGACAATAAGCGAAAGCAAAAACTTGCCACATGGAGAGCAACGAGCAGCGAGCCACGGAGAAGACCCACAAAAGTAGGCAACAAAAGTTGGCGCAACGACTTGAGATAGTTGCAGGAGGGCGGCAGGGGAAGTTGCCACTGCAACGCGCTAACATAAAAAGCAAAACTTTTAACTGATGCCACAAGTAAAAGGTGCTACTTGTCGGGGACAGGCGACTCGTCCCATTGTCTCGTAATGGAGAAATATTGTTTAGCATGCGAACAGAAGTCGGGGATGCGGGGAAGAAGCGAACAATGCTGACGTCGGACAAAGGCCAGGGGGTTGCAAGTTGACAGTTGCCAGTCGCAATAGCGGGGACTCTGCAGCTGCAGCGCGCCACCAACTTCGAGTAGGGGTATTATTATGCATAATGGTTTCTGGTCTATTGACATTTATGGCACTTGGCCTGTAGAGATGCCAAGAGGTCTGGTACTATGTTACCTCAAGCAGGTACAATAAATTAATCTTCATTTAAGTTAGATATTCAGACTATAATTATACACATTTTATAATAATTAATTGGAGTATATATATTGAAATTATTTAAACAGCCATAGAAGACTCCGGTTATACTTCCTGCTAAAAACCCTGTACCTTTCCCATCACTGTCAGGATAATAACTGCGAGTTCTGCTATTGCTGAAGTTTACTTGGGCAAAGAAAACTTTAAGTAGAATTGGATAGTGGAGAGACAAGCAATGGAAATGGGATACGGATACTTAAACGCAAAGGTGCCAATTTTGAGGAAAAAGTTTCAAATGCGATTGCCTGGTAATAGCCATAAATATGTTATATATTTGAGAAATAGAATACCCAAGAAACGATAATTGATTAAGAAACTGTAGTAAAAATATAGCTAAAACAATTTGTATGTTCACTTCTACTGACCACTAAAAATGCATTGCTAGGTAAACAATAACTTGGCTCTCAATCGAGTATAAACTTTCGAGTAGCCCCAAAATATTTCTCTTCGTATGCATGACTATCAAAACAAACTAAACTATTTCAATCAAAGCTCACTCTGGGCCATTCAACGAAAAACTTCATTCGAAAGCAAATTCAATAGAGGGGAAAAAGTGCCTCGAACTTGGGGAAAGTTCCCTCTTTGATTGGAATGACAGAGTGTGGAGGGGCAGTAGTGAAAATCTCACAGCTCTCAGATATCCAAGTTTGGAATAGTTTACGCAAGTGTAAGCCTTTTGCTATTATTCCCATTTGCACGGAATAGATATATCCTTGAGCTGCTCCCTTTCGCATACAAAAAATATTATAGCTTTCGGCGATGCAAAAAGTGGGTTTCCAAAACAAAGCTTTTTCCTAATTACCTTCCTTGTTTTTCGTATTTTACTCAACTAATTTAAACAAAACATTTAGACTCTGGGCATGAAAGAAAATTTGCATGATATTTTCCCTCGCTGATATAAATTTGCCATAATTTTATTTATTTTCATATGCTGATGGCCGCCCATTTCCATGTCGTTCTCTCCCATTATCGTGTGCGTGAACATTTATCCATTAATTTGTGCAAATAAAGTTGCCGCAACATACGCGTACTCACGTAACCGCAATTGAACTGGGCAAAAATAATAAAACAAAAACGGAAAAACAACACAGAAACACACTCGCTCCGCCGAGAGAGAAACAGCAAATAAACATAGAGATGGCGGGGGGGAGAGGACGAGGCAGATAGCTGCTGAAAGGTAAACAATTTTAATTTATTTACCCAATAATAAACCCATCAAACCCCCTCGACACACCCCTGACCTCGACCACACCCAATTGCCAGCCCCTTTTTGGGGCCTAAATGAGCGTTGAGTCCCGTGTATTTGTTATTACATGTCTGCGGTTCTTACACAATGGCTCGTAATTTGAACTTCAGACGAGATTGCATCCGTGTTGGCAATTTAATGCTGATAGAAAAAGAGCCAGGAGTCAATAAAAACCTTTAGAAAAAGTGTTGTACAATTTAAGGGAATAAATATTAAATACTAAAAGAGATTTTATAACTAAATTTATAACTTTTTTATCAAGAAGTTAGTATATCTTGAGTCCCTCTATTGTTTTAAATTAAATTAAATTATAATTATATATCCAAGATTCCTTTAGAAACCTATAAAGAGTATAACCCCTTTTCCTCACAAACCAGAAGCCACCCTGTTTCAGGATCAGACTCCGATTGAGCAGGTTTTAATTACTGTATCTCATATTTACTGTACTTCACTGCTGCCACCACTCACTCCCCTCTGCGCATTACCAATCACAATCATTCGCTGTAATCCACATGCCTCGGCGGACTCATCCCATAACCAGGATTCGAGCGATTAATCAGTTTACGTTTTAAAAAGCTTCATCAGTGAACACGGCATCCGCCTGCTTTTGGGCTTTGCAACGCCTTTTAATTCAATTAAGCCCGGCTTTGTGCCACGCCCCTCTCTCCGCACGAAGGTTGGCAATAGGCAATTACCAGTAATCGAATTTGGGGCGAAGCGAAATCCGTTTGAAACAATAAATTTGTCACTCGCTGGCGAGGGTTTCGAAAGCCCCTCAAAAAGAAAAGCGGACTGCGACGGCGGCGGAAAATGCAAAATGCAAATTGAGCGTTTCGCGTTGGGACATTAAACTTAGTCGCGGCTTAGGCGGGCTTAAGCCAAAGCTCAACTTTCACTTAACCGCAGAGTGCCAGAAGGGCCGAGAACGCACCCCCATCCGACCCCGGTCCGCATTAATGCCTAATTAAATGCAAGTCTCTCCGAAGAGGGTGGAAATTGCCGGGAATTCATTTGCATTTTACAGCAGATCTGGACACTCCGTCCCGACAATGACAAGCGGATGTATTTCATCTCGCAGGACTCGCCAGGACACGGCTCCCGTTGCCTTTATCCCGTGTAAATATTTCATGGCTCCTGGAAAACAATTCGTGCCTCGTCTCTCAACTGTTGCACTCGCTGAATAAATTATCAGCTGTCATTAAGGCTTCTCCGGTGCAGCTCCTCCGCCTTCATTTGTCACGCGACTGCGTTTGACAATTAAAAATTGTCCAACTCGACGCGGATTGTCCGGGAGCTGCAGCAGAAGTCCGAGAGTGTTGAATGCAAATGAACTCGACCGACAAGAGTTTCCCAAATAAAGCCCTGGACGAGCTGTCTTTGAAGTAAATCAGTTCGTTCTGGAGGCACTTGGTCGTTGGGAACTCTTAAAATGTATATTTAAGTTTAAGACATATTTAAATCTATTAAAGATCCCGAATTCCAAAACGGTCAAGGATCTCCTCGTTGTCGCCATCGAATTCCGGTGGCTCTATCTCCGCCACTGGAGTCTTCGGTACTTCCAACCCCTTGTGAGTATTCTGCGTATCACCGCCGTGGTGCAGGATACGGACATATTTGAGGGCATAGTGCAGATCCGACATGGGCAGCTCGAACTCCTGGATCAAAGACATGGCCTCGTTCGTCTCATCCTCCGTGTAAACCTAAGAGTTTGATTTACAATATGTTTCCTTATAAACACAAGTCAAACCTCTTCGTCTTCCTCTGATGCCATTTTGCTTGAGGCTTGCTAAATATTTCGTTTAATTTATTTGGACTTTTGAGCTTTAATTTATTATTTATTTTCTTATACAAATGAGTGTGCTTGCTGTGAACTTTTTGAGCAAATTTCTTTGGCCTACTGAGCACCGAAAAATCTACAAATTTCAAATATGATTTCTGCCCTGCAGAAACAGAACAAAACCCAGCAGGCGGTCAAAATCAACACTTTGGCCTGGCTTTTCAAATGGTCAGGGAGCAAGGCGGGCTAAGAGCGGGATCAGAAACAGGACGAGGACCAGGAATCGGACCAGGAACGGGTCAAATCGAGCCAGGCCAAGCCAAGCCGGGGATAGAGCCTCACCAAACCGAAGTGAACCAACCGCATTTTGCATTTGCAGTTTACTCGGTTAACCGCTTTTATAGCGGATTTAACACATTTCAGCCTGGGCTGGGCGACAACTGAACAGTGGAATCAAAAGGATAGTTTTCATAATATATTTCTATGAATTTTCTCATTACCATGTTCTTCTGAATTCTACTGAAAAATTTCTATAATCTCCAGGAATTTACAGACTTCTCTTTTTAAATAACTTTTTAACACTTTATCTACTGTTTGTATTATTCTACAGTTCTTATATGCGTTTTTATAAAGCTTAATAAATTTTAATGCATACTTTGCGAAACCTTTTAAACGAATAGAAAATTCACAGAAATTTCTGTGCTATTTTTTATGAACAATCCCTCGCTTGCGTTCCACTGTTCCTAACTGGGCAGTTAGTAGCAAAAGTGAAAACTAGTTCAGCTGCCCGAAACATGCCAAAATGTTTGAATCGAACAATCAACGCACAGAGAGGGAATCATGGGGGCTTCTGGGAGTCTAGTGCAGGGGGATCGGGCTTGGGATCAGAGGAGGGACTCATATCGTGCGGCTGCATGCATGCATTTGCCATTTCCTCGACAATCCAGACGAGGCCCCAGCCAGAGCTCCCTCACTGGGTGTCACGCCCACTCACATGTCAATGGGGCATGCATTTCATTCAAAGTTTTTGTTGTTTTTATGCCTCAAAGAACTCGACTCGACTCGACATTGTGCGAATGTTTGGCCCCGGGGCTGGGATGGGGCTTTGGGTTCGGGGCATCGGGCTGGAATTCTAGCCAACATTCCTTTGTAATGACCAGCGGAGCCGCTCTAACCATTATAATTTCAAGTGCAAACTTTGACACTTGAATTGTGTGGGGCCACAATGGGTTAAATGGCGCCGAAGCGACCAAATTCTCAATCGATCTGCGCCAGCTTTAAAAAGAGTTCGCTGTTGATTTTGGCATTTTACAGGGCACAGCATTTTCTGAACCCTCGGCACGAGTCAAAGAGATAAAATTGGGGGCTTGATAGAAAGAAGCGCTAGCAAACAAAGATAAGAAAATAGAATTGCACGAGGACACAACACACAAAAGGCAAACAGAATTATGTTTAAGGTTATATGCCATGCATAAGCAAGTATGGCCGACGGACAGGCGGAGCGGAAGCGGAAACGGAAGCTCGAGTAGCAAAAAGAAAGTGTCTAACTGGCGGTGCATGTGTGTGTGTCTGTGTGTGATCTCTCCCACAGGCACTTCCGACAATTGGCAAAACAAAACACTCTCACACACACATTGAAAAATAGTGAAAGAGGGAGGGGAGGTGATAGAAGAAGAAAGAGAGACATTCCTACCGCAGGCAACTTCCAAGGCTTGTCTTCGTCTTGGTTTTTGCCTACACTAAGAATAAAAAAGGAAACTTCTAGTTCAGCCCAGTTATTTAAGGAAAATGGTTGTTTGGAGGAATTCTGGAAATATTTAAATCCATTCTTTATTTTTACTACAATATTCCTTTAATTGTTTCGAGTGTAATTTGGCCTGCACACGCGCCAAGCTAGATAAAACATTTGTATGCGCTGATAAGAACGCATCCACTTACTTTTGGTCGCACATGACCTGAATTTTCCTCCCCCTTTGCGGGGGAAAAACCAACGGAAGGTTGGGCACGGGAAAAGGGAAAGGGAAGAGGAGCAGGAGTCAGGCGGAGCACAGACAAAAAACTTGAACTTGCACACGGACCGAAAGGCAAATGAAGAAATTTAAATTTGATACCAGCCAGAGCAATCAGACGATGTGAATGATACCCACTTTGCATACTCTGGAAAGCCAACACCTGAAGGGGTATATTGGAATGTAGTTAATGTTTTTAGATAATTTTTAACAATTTAAAACTATTGAGAAACCAAGTAGGTATATAAGATATCTTTCTAAGCAGTTAATTAAAATGAATGTTATTTAATTGTAACAAGAAAGAGAGCTTACTTTATTTCTAATACTATACTATACTACAGATTTAATTATTTATTATTATTTAAAATAATATTTCTTAAGCTTTAATAAACTAGAAGTATTGCTTATAAATAAATAAATAAATCAACTGTTTCTTTACTCACAAGTACTTCCATTTAATAGGTAATTCCCATATTCGATTTTAAACGTTCTCCCGCATTTTGTGGCTGACTAGCATTAACATGCGGCACCATGGAGCAGGCGGAATCCACTCCAACGCCATCGGCTACCCACCCACTGTCTGTCTGGGCGCAGTAAAATTCCTGCTTTTTTCGCTTTCTTTTTTCTAAAGTTCCCGTTCAGTTACACGAAATTTTGAACGGAAATGCGAAAATGAAAGATTCGTATCTGGGCAAAGTCGGAACGAGATTGATGTGTGCACGATGGTATGTGCACCGGAAAAAAATGGCTAGAAGGAGCAGTATCGAACCGCCCGCAGCACTCGAATGTGGTTCGTCCGCTTTCCTCTTGGCCTGGTCTACTCTGTGCCCTTTTGAGTGGGCCCTCTTATGCGAAAATAGGATTTGCTTGCAAATTTCCAAATGGAGAGGTAAATGGGGTGGCATAGGAGTGACATAGGATTCTGTGAGAGGGTGTGGGATCATTAGGATGGGTCACTGCAGCAGGCTTACAGCTCGTTTTGTTTGTTTGACACTTTCGTGGTTACTGATTGTCCATATGATGTGCCAGATGGACTCAGAAAGTGGTAGATATCAACTAGAGAAAGCTCTGCAAGGACTCCCTGCCATTCCCCCATTAGAACACCTAATGAAATCACTACAAACATTAGTTCTTACCACTCATTTAATTCCCCACCTGACACTATAAAATCATTGCTAAAATAATATAATCTCCAAAAGCACCGAAAACTTCCGGATATATTGACAAACCAAGCATGATTATTATCATACATCAAAGTCACAACTTGTTCACAATTAATCATCCGCTTAAGCCATAAATTGCCAGTGTTTGAGCCCGAAACCATTCACTCTTTAAGCGGCTTAGGTGCCTGTTTACTCAATTTCCTCACACAGTGTTGTCTTCATCGATGGTAATTAGCCCTGTCAGCACTTGAAGAAGCGCCAGGGAATTATTCACAGCGCCCTGAGAAAGTGTCAGCTGGCCGAAGTGAAATTAATATTTCAGGCCGTGCCAAATAATAAGGCAGTGGCCACTAAAGCCGGAGTATCGTTTAACACTTCATTAAAAGCCATTCCCGACAACTTGTAGACAATTAAAGACAAGTGGAACGGGTTCGAAGGCGGAGCGGCACTTAACACATTTCCAATGTTCATTGACCGGCAAATGAAATAAAAATTGCAAACATCTTCAACTCCGCCAGCGAATGCTTCATTTAACAGCGACAACAACCTCTTTGCAGGGAAGAACGAGAGCGGGAGGAGCCCCTCCACAGCGAGGCAATAGACAAAGTTCCCTGGCCACAAATTACACTTTGGTTTGGCAGCATAAAATGGCGTAAAAATTGCAGCTGTTTCTGCCACTCGAATGCGAACAAAATTATTGAATGTCCTTGCCTCCTGTTTGCCGATTTGGACATTCTGAATTACACATTCTCAAGAAAACAGTAGTGTTTGTAATTAAAGAAATAATATTACTTGGAAAATATTTTACACTAACACTCCAGGATATCTTACCAATATTCATTCCACCTGTATTAAGAATATCCCAAAACTGTAAGTAAGAAATACCATTTCTCATAATTCGAATCCCAAATTTGTAGTTTTCCCAGCGAAACCACAAGTGGGAACCTCTCAGGACTCAGGACTCTTAGGGCTCTTTCGTGGTCCTTTTCTGGTTCTCGGTCTCCGTCTGACTCTGTGTATGTGCCTGTGTATTTTTTATGATGCTTGAAAATAAATAAACACTCAATACCAATGCCAAAGAGCAGACAGAGCCAACTTTCAGTCGCAGACACCAGCGATGGCGATGGCGATGGGAACGGCAGACTGCCAGCATCGCGCACATTCAATAAATCTTCAGCTGTGAATAGTCACTTGAGACGGAATCGGAGGAGGAGCAGCAGCAACAGCAGCTCCAGATCAGGACCAGGAGCAGCACCAAAAAGCCTTTCGCTTTCATTGCCAGCTGCTCGCCTCCACTCCTCCTTCCCTTCCCGGTAATGGCCACAGTCATGAGCTGCTGGATAATAATAATGATGATGCTCTTGTCTGGGCGCAGAACGTGTCCTACGGGGAATGCGGGGAGGATGGGGCTGGGTGTGTGAAAAAGCGCAGCCTGCACGTATGAAGAGCGGACTCAAAGCCTCTAATAGCCTCATATTTTGCACTCCAATACATAACTCAGTGGGAACGGGAAGCGGAAGTCCTGGGGAGAGGGCATCGGATCAAGACCAAGGCCAGGAGCTCTGGGGCAATGAATGGAACCAGTTACTTTGGGTCATTGGTTACTTGGGGATAGACCTTTCCATAAGGGATCCGGTTGTTTTGGATAACTGGTCATCTTGGGTTGATTACATAACATTTAGGAATCTTTGATATATAACAGATATTCATTTGACTATATATATATATATTTGACTATATTTTTAAAAGATTCTACATGTATTTCTTTTTATAAAATATGCCTAAATTTTATAAAAAGAAATACATGTAGAATCTTTTAAAAATATAGTCAAAAATTGTAAAGAATTTTGTTAGTAAAATTCCTTTTAAATAATCTCTAACAGGAAGTCTCTAGTTGCCAAATGACGTGCTATATCCCACAAAAACCAAGGATGATTAACAAAAAAGTAGGCAACTTGCGATGCTGAGGACTACAAAATGGATGCGGATGCAAGGAGAACGTAAAATGGTGGCAAGCCAATCGCAACACCCGACCCTGAGCAAATATTCAATCTATAATGGCATTTACACGACTAGGAACAGGATATGTAATATCCTTTTGGGGTTTTTAGCCCGAGCTGGGAAGCCTCGCTGGTAGGCAGGTCCTCACAAAGCAGGCTGCCTGGGATGCAACTTATTTTCAAATAAATATGGCGCAGCCTTTTGCAACCCAGTCGCCATAAATCTCAACAATTTCCGCTGCCTGCGAGAGAGAGAGAGAGAGAGAGACAGAGGAGAGGAGGAGCAGTCGACCGCCAGTGCTAGTCCCATGGCCATCTATGGATTTGCTATTGAAATTTATGCGCATGGGAGTGTCTGGCCAAGTGGATCCTAACTCTTTTTGTTTTATTTACTAAACCAGGAAGAGGTGGAGCCGCCAGAGATGCTTTTCCCCAGCTCCAGCCTCCCGGAGGTTAATGGATTTATTTGGTTTTGAATGAATCAAGTGGTCAGAGATACAGAAAGAGAAAAAATCTTTAAACTGCCTTTGATCCGATAGTTTAACTCTTTTGATTTCTTTAGCTCCTTAAGCTCTTTGAAGAAACTATTTTCGTTGTTTTCCCATCCAACCTTAATTGCACACACTCCTGGCTGCCGTTCGGACTGAAAAGGTGTTCTTGTGCGCCCCGCGCCAATCATAATTTCGAAATCTTAAGCAGCCCCATAACACTCGAGTGCGGGGCACAAACAGCAAATGGCAACTTTCACTCGGCGCGCTAACAGCCGAAAGGAGGCCAGGCCAGGACTCCGCGTGGCAATTTAAAAATTAAGGCAAGGAGACGCCAAGCGGAGCAGCAAAACACTTTAACTAAAATTAGAAAAACGCAAACGAGCAGACTGCAGCCAAGCCGTCCAAGATTCTCTCCTTCCTTGTGGCCATAATCAGCACTTGCAACATGGCAAGAACAACAAGCTAGGGAGGTGCACTTAAAATAAATGTAAGTGAGAATTTAACTTTCTTTTTAAAAGATTTATCAACTGTGCTTAAGGAAGAGTATAAATAAATAATTAAAATATAGCTTCTTATTCCCCATGTAATATTTAATCTTTACTATACATAAATTAATATTTCTTTCTGTGCACCTGCCACCAAGCAGCTGAAGGGGCAAATATGCAACATCAACGGCAACGGCAACGGCAACTGCAACACGGCACTATAATGAAGCTATCAACCGTAAGATGGCGCTTAGGCACGCAATCATACTTGGGAAACCTTAGAGACCCCCGGCGATATGCGACGAGTACGCGGAGGACCTCATGTGTGCTGGCCAAGCGGTTCCAGGAAACTGTTTCGCCAACTAACACAGTTTCTTTGAAACATTGTATTGTTTTAATTATTCTATGACCAATGATTGCTCTTAAAAATATTGCCAATAATCAGTATTTAAATTGAATTTTATCAAGGCTTACCTTCTTTGCGAATTTATAATTTTTAGTCTAACCAAATCTTTTATATAAGAGATTTAAAAGTGTATAATTTTTTGGTTTAACAAATTTACCGGAACACCCCCCGGTATCAACTAGCCTGCATTGCTGCCGTGGCCAACGTTTTCGTAATTTTCGCTATGCGGCATAAACACGGCGAACACTCGCTCGCTGGCACACGCGGCGTATGCTTAATATTTCCGCCGCATCCTATGCGCATATTCATTTTTGACGACGCTTTGACGTCGTCCGTTCGTTGACCGCTGGGGAATCGCCGGCGGGGGCATCAGCATTAGCGTTTAATAGCAGACGACGCTGTCCTGGGCGCTGGGCTGCCATCTTTACGGATATATACCCCGTGGTGGTGACCTAAATTTGCCGGTTTATGAAAAATATATGTGTGCAATATAAAATGTTTCCCTCTGCTGCATGCATAAAGCGTAGCGAAAAAAAAATGTGTTTTTTATATAGAGCTAGGAGAGCAGGGCTTCATATTTATATTTATTTACATGGGGACGTCAGGGAGAGGACTGCGGGGCCAGTTTATTAAGCCTCGCCCGCTCTCCATGTTTTTTTTTTTTAGTCAAACACCAAATGGCGACAGTAATGGCGGCGTCAAAAGCGGAAATGCCCCTGAGCTGCGGTGGTGGCAGGACAACATCAAAGGACGTTGAGAGCTCAAATTACGCAGCGAAAGAGGTAACTTATGGGAAGCAGGACTTTCGGGTGCAAAGTAGTGTGAGAAGTTGGGGATTTACTATTAAAAAGAAGAGATTTCTGAAGGCAGGACTAATTGTAAATAAAATCTTTAGGAAAGCTATTCAAATAATTACGAGGATATATATTAATCTTGCTTTTTAAAATCGTTTTCCCTTTAACATTTGTTAACTCGAGTGAACTTACCCCCAACTGTTGTAAGATCGCTTGACAAGTCCTTTCTTTTATTTCAATATACGTCAACTCTCAGGTGTTTCGATTACAATTTTTCAATAAACTATATGTAAATGTCAAACGATTCCCGCTTTGTTAATATATTTACTGAGCCATGACACATCTGAGCGCCAGGTGTGATTGAGATCCGGTCACATCTGAGGCGGAGGGCAAGAAATAACATGGAGATGTCGACGATGAATAAACATTGCTGTGCGAGCTCAGCAAATGTGGCCCTGTTGACTCTGCACTTTGAAGTGCGGTCAAGCATTTTGTAATAATATTTATGCTGATTCCGGGGCGATATCCCAGACTTCTTTCTGGTTCTGTTGAGTAAGCGTAAATATGCATGCAATTGTTTTGCGGGGAGAGGTGGGACCTCAATCCTCCGTCCAAGTCAGATGCAAAACTTTTGCCTCGGGCTCAAGGGGAATTTATGAACGCTTTCGGGGGATGCTGGCAGCAGCTTATCATAAGCAATAAACGCTAATGGATGAGCTTTGTGTTGGTCGGTCAAGAGGGGGAATCCCACCGAAGCACACTTGAGGTTCAACCCCGAAAAGGTGACAAAAGATATCGCAATTTTATGAGTAATCCTCTGACGCCCTGACAACGACATGCACTGATTACGGTCTCTGTCCTTGCCTCCTGCCTCTCGGAAACTCGGAAAGCGGTAATAAAATTTTCACTCCCATATAGATTTTAGCATTGTCTCGCTTAGAGCGGGTAATATGTCCGACTGTGTGCAGTCCTTCCCGGTATCCAGCCACCGCTGTCTGCCCTGTCTGCTGATGCTGCTCTGCTCGCTCGGATGTTGTTGTGAGTCATATTAAAAAGTAACGAGCAAAATATTATGAAGCCAGACAAAAGGCATTTCCGGCAGCCGAGATGGAGATGGATGTGGAGAGGGATCCGCTTCTATATTGGATTCACACGATGCAATGTTTTGTGAAGGATGCCAGGCAGCCGGCTTAACTCTTGTTCATTGCCTGTTGTTGTTTGACCGGCCAACACAGACCTAGAGCCCAGTCTCCCCCTCATCCATCCCATCCATCCCACCATCTCGCCATATTATATTGTGTTCTCGGACCCAGACAAGTCTGCATTG
Source organism: Drosophila kikkawai (assembly GCF_030179895.1). NCBI lineage: Eukaryota > Metazoa > Arthropoda > Insecta > Diptera > Drosophilidae > Drosophila > Drosophila kikkawai. The sequence continues at coordinate 14,130,159 of NC_091730.1, forward strand.
CTGCATGTACCGTGTCCTGGCTGGCTTCCGAGGTTATCTCCGAGGTCCTTTTACCCGGGGGCGGCATACACACAGCATTATTAATAACCATAACTCAAATCTATTGCCGCTTTACTGCTCATTGATTCTGTTTATGGCCATGATTTCGTCAGTTCTTTTTGTTCGCCGAGGGCCCCCATTCAAAAGTTTTGATTTGGCCGCAGAGCATGAGTTGGCTGCGAAATGGGTATAAACTTTACGGAATGGAAAAGTGCCGGAGTTCTGAATGGCACTTGGGGAAAGGCCCATTAGGAGATATTTGGTCATCGATGTGCTGAAGTGGTTCTTTGGTAGAATAAGGAATTCATTTAGAGACCTTTTGGCTGCCTATACCAGTAATTTTAAAGGAAAAGTATAATAATTTTTATATTATTTAAGCAAGAGATAGATAATCTTTATCTGAAACTAAAGTATAATATACTTTAAATATTTAGATTTTTTACAAGCCAAGGCTTTAGTCGAACCAGAGGCTCAGCCATCTTAAATTTGGGCCCCTCCTTCCGCCTAAATTCCAGCAATTCCCTCATTTGCTGCTCCAGCTTATCACTACTCAAAGCTGGCACTTTGAGATATCCCAGGACCCGCCAACGCCAACGCCAACTGGTCCTTTGCGGCAAGTTTTAATTGTGCTCATATCTCAAGAACTCTTCTGGATCGCTTCGCTGCTCGTGGCAAAGTTTGCATTTGGCCATTTGTGTGTGGACCAAACTTTTTTGGGCCACGGCTCTCGCACACACGCACACTCGCACACGGGCAGGCCAATTGCTCAGCAATCCATGTTGCCATTTTACAACACTTGGCATTTCTTTTGCTGCTTTTGGCTTAGATCCGCTCTTGATGTTGACTTTTACTTTGGCCAAGTGCTGGCTGGGCGTATAATTTCACCGCTCACTGTCGTAAATAGCACTGCACGGCCACTGCCCAGCAAGGGCGAACGAGGGCAGCAGGGACGATGAGTATTTTCTTAATTTTCTTGCACTTCCTGGAGCCAGGCAAAAGTTTTCCCAGCTCTGCCAGCTAGAATCATCATCAGCAGCAGCTCCAGCGGCAGCAGCTTTTCCGTTTGTCAGCTGACAAAGGGCGTGGGACAAGGGGGACGACATTAAAGTATTATGCAAGCGTATTAATGCACTGAACGGACACGGGGACATGACAGACGGAACGCCATAGAAAAGTGACCAGAAGCACGTGGAAAAAATCTACATTTAAATATGTTTAAAGTCTAAATCTGTTTAAAAAATAACACCGTGTTTATAAAGGCTTAAATTAGGTTTTAAAAATTATGAAAACTAATTTAAGCTATTTCCAAGTTTGAATTAAATAAATATCAAATATTTCTTTCTCTCTGTAAAGTTATAAGCAGCGAGACAGTATTAAGGGGAATCGGAACTGAGACAGATATCGCAGCAGGAAAAATCCTGGCTCCAGCTAAAGTTTTCCAGCGACGTCAGGAAGCGTCTTAGCCTGGTCCAAGCCCTGACTTCCGACATTAGCGCCCACTATGGCTAATACTAAGAGGAAATGCATCACATTAAGTGCATAAACAATTTTTATTCTTTAAACAAGTACACTACAGAGATTGATTGCAGGTAAACAAAAGTATATTTACTAAATTTAAAAAATACAAACCAAGTGGCATATTCAATTTTCAATCGCGAAGCCGCTAGTCCGCCCCCAAAGACCGGCCTTAATTCAATTAGGCGAGAGCTCCCCGGGGACGCAACGCATGTCCGAGATCAAGTTGCTGTCCGGTCAGGAGTTGTTCTGTGTAGCGGTGTCTTGTCAACTGTCAAAATCACCCCCAACTATGGGCTTGTTATTCCCAAATGCATTTTGGGTTGAGGCCTTGAGGTAGTATTTGCAGCAATCAAAAATTATGCAATTTGAGAAAGGATTCCTAGACTTTAAGACTCCTCAATCCCTTGGAAATTATTTGTAGAAGACATTAACCAATGAAGGATACAAGTTCTCACCCGAAAAGTTAGGATCAGTTGGCTTGATAAAAATCACAAACCCACACCGACGTGCGCCGGAGGTCCTTTAAGTTTGATTTATGTTTTCCGGTCCTCCCAGCGATGTCCTCAGCTGGCGACAGGTCGCAGCTGCGGCTGGGAAGTGTGTGTAAAAAATAAAATGAATTCCGCTTTCCTTTGTCACTTGTTTGGGAAATTAGTTTTGTTTGCGGCTCTCGGACCACATGTGATTTGATTAGGAAGCCCGAATCGAAGAGTCATTTATTTCGCAGCCCGGATCTTCCTTGGAGCGTTAACTTCCACCGCCTGTCCACTTGACATATTTTCACGGTTGAAAAACTCGAATGGGAGCGCTTGGCTCATTCATTCCTTGATTCGTTTATTCATTCATCAATCAGCGTACGCGACACAGCATGAAAAATGTCAGAGGAAAAGCTTCGCCGTGTGACTGGGATATTAATTCGTGTCGATCGGGGAAATACCCTGCAAAATGAGTCATGGAGTCACTGAGCATTGAGTGGTGACTACCCTTTCTTGCTTTTATGGCATTCCAAAGGCAGGGTATCCGGGGAAAACTCTTTTCCAATCCACACCCCTCCACGTTACCCATTTGTGGCGATGCGTTGTGAAAATTGGCAAGTCACTTTTCAACATTTTCCGCGAGCCGTGAAGCAATCAATATTGATTGCATAATGAATGACAATCAGAGCTGCGCTCGACACTTGACACCCCCCTCGCGACACCCACATTTCATATTTTTTGCAAAGGAGAAACCTCCTAAAGTGGAAAGGTTTTTCTCAGTGTGGAAGCGGGACATGTGCTGGCTGACCTGTGGCATTCTAATTGCGCTGGCACTTTTCCGAAAGTTCAATTGGCACAAGCAATGCGCCGCATACCAGGGTCGCTGAAGATGATTCAATTGACATTCCCATTCCGGGAGAGAGCGAGGAGGGGATCCGATCCGGATGCTCTGCTGGCCATGTCGGTGGCGTTCATGTGAATGTCCGCTTGCCACTGTGGACGGAGGAAGAGGGCCAAGGACCAAGACACAGGGACAGAGGTCCGAGAACGTCCAGTCATCCAAACTGTCCAGTCGGCCACACAATGACCGCCACTTGGCTGGTTGCTGTCATGGCCAACGTGGCCGTAGCGACGTGGCCAACTTGGCCAACAATGGTGGCAGTTGTCTCGACGGCAGCCCCTCCCTCACTCGCCCATCGATGTCCTTGTGTTTTTGCTAACTTTTCGAGCTCAGTTCGCTGGATCTTTTGGTGTACGTGTGCGGCGTTTTGGCCCGGCTCTCTTTTATTTCCCGCTGCCTTTCGTATTTTGTTGCAGTTTGTTTTGTGCTTTGCTGGCTGCCATTGCGCCATTTCAGCCGTTGATGTTACCTGCTGCCATTTCTGGTCATACTCTACTATGGAATTGTAGTCATTAGCTAAGCTAAAAAGCTTTGGGAATTATTAAATTAAGTTGAAAGATACAAAAAAAGAAGAAAGGATGTATGTTGAATTAAAAGAAAATATAAATAAAATATTCCGAAGAAGCTTTCCTTTGTTGAAAAAAAGAGCATTCCCGAGTTTCCTTTGGCCAAAACTGCATCCTCAATTTCTCCATCCTGTTCCAGTTTAGTGTGTGTTTGTGTCACTCAACAGCATTGAATTTGATGTGAGCGCCGAAGTCTGTGTTCCTGTTTTTGTGTTATTTTTTAAATTGAACATATTTCCGTTTGAAATATACCTTTTTTTTCATGCATTCCCCCTGCCCCGAAATGCGCTCCATCAACGGGGTATTCATTTCCTGTTTGTTACGGTCGAGACTCGAGAGTCTCTGGAGCGAACGGACCAGAAACTGAAGCATCCTTCTGCCCTATTGAGCTGGCAACTTTAAAGAGAAACATTTGTTGACACACGTGAGCCATTAGCCCGGGTATTATGCTAAAAATCGTTTAAAATATGCACACAAAACCTAAACGCAAATAGTGCAAATTGCTTTATGCATGTTTAAAACCAATTAATTAAGCAAAATTCGTTTGATTCACCTGTCGGCCGAGAGTGTCCTTTTTGCTCCTTGCTCCGGCAAGAATGTGAGCAAATAAAGCAATTCCAATTTAATGAATTTCAGATTCCCTTTGTTGTCCATTACTATTATTTTATTATTACTCGGACATGGTCTATTGCGTCGAGCACAAAGGCTTTGCTGGCAAATTATTTAAACGAAATCAATTTTATTAACTTTTATTGCATTTTTCATTGGGTTCAGCCAATTAAGCACGCTGGCTTTTTTCCATACAGAGCTTGGGATCTATTTTTTGTGTCTGTTCCGGGTTTTGTCTATCATTATTGTTGAGCGATGTTTGTGACAAGTGGCAGCGACAATTGAACAATGTCTCTTGCAACGGCTAAAAAACACGTGCGAGTGGAGAGCAGGGATTTGGTCATTCTGGATGTGGAAGCCAGGTATGTCTAAAATAGTTAGGGATGTAAAATCACAGAAAAATACTTTTAAAACTACATTTTAATTATTAAACGCTAAATACAATGCAATATTAATTAAAATATTACTTTAAATATTATTTTAAGCCTAAAATTACATTTAAAATCTTTAAAAATGTTTTGTTAAATTCGCTCTGTCATAGTCAGCATTTTTAATACACTGGAAAGCATATATGTACACCTCCTCACCAGCGATTTTCCGCCCACATAAAATAAATATTTTAACAAGTGTTATTTTAATTGCGTGCAAGTGCAGTATGCCCAACATTTCACCATTTCGACGTGTTCTTCTGGCAACTGCTGCTGTTTACACTCACTGTTGCTCTTGCTGTAATATGCACACATGTCCGAGGGGGGGGGGCCATATAGGCATGGCACGGACTGTGTGCCGCGTGAGGTCGCATAACTTTCTGGCCATGCAAATGGGTCTGAAACTGGCGCTGAGGTTGAACCTTTTTATCTGATTAACGCGCTGCCTGCATAAAAATTCCCGCCATTCCGATTTAATTTGCTCCACTCTGCGCCAAAGCCCCGGCCAGGACGAAGTTTTCACTTTGTCACCTTCTTTTGCCGGAGCTGCGCGCTGCATAAATCAATTCAATTTGTAATAAATTTCAAAACTTTTCATTTTATATTAATTTTGATGCCAGCCAACGCCTGTCGTCGTCGTCGTCGCCGTTCGCCCATCCTTTGGCCCCTTCTCCGGAGGCTGCCGCAAGAAATCAATTTAATTCTAATAAAATAAGTGAGGGGAAAGTTGCGGCGCCTTCCGCAGCTTTATCGGACACTGAGAAAAATGTGTGATTAAGCAATCACAAAAAGCAATCAAAAAAGAAAATGCTATTAAGTGGGACTCAAAAAGTATATATTAATCAAAGGCTTTAATCGGCTTTGGCTAATTTATATATTTATATTTTAAGTAAATATAATATTATTTTCAAATCAAAAATTCAACATTAATTGGATTATGTATTTATTTCCAGTGCTTGCAGGAAAGCGTCTTTTCTTTCTCACTCTCTTTATGCAGAGCATATTTCTGCGTCCCACTTCTCCACATTTTCCTTTGTCCTGCCGGGGTCCTTTCCCGGCCTTTACACAGATCCTGCCGCCGCTGCTCCTGACTGCAGCTTAACAAATTGACTTTCTCCGGCCGCGGTTCGCCTTAGTTTCCTCGCCTTTTTATTTCCTGCACTGCACACTTACTCACTCTTTTATTATGATTATCGGCTGAGTTATTGCTGCAGGCAGAAGGTCCTTTTATGGCCTGTCTGGTCGCATTGTCGTCACTTTGTCGTCGATGCGGACACATAATAATAATTTCCAATGCCAATTCCCTGACAAATTAATTCATCTTGACTTTGTGGCTAGGTGCGATGCTCTCGGCACTTCTCTCCCAAAATGGAGCCTGTTTTGGGAGTGGGAAAATCAAGAAGTACATCCAAGGCTTTGACAAATGATGTGTGATTAGGCAGCACTCACTCCCCGCCCGCCCGCTCCACCTGCTTTCATCTAAACTATTTGCTTAGCTTAGCTCCTGTGCTCTGTGCCCGCCCACTTGAACCCACCGAGAAATGCAATCAATTTGCTCAACAATTTTTGTCATTTGTTAAATTGGAAATTGCCAGCTGCAGGCCATCTCCCATTCGAGGGAATCCGGAGCTGGGAATGGACAGGGAAATTCCTCTGGACATTTTGAGAATTCTCTTTGTCCTAGGCCTACCGCCTACCAGCTGGCAGGTCCTTTGCCCATTTTGTTGATTGGTCGCCTTCAGGCCTTGAGTTCTCTGTGCAACTTTTGTTGATTTTTAATTGCGTCGATTTCTCCTGCACGCACACACTCACACACAATCGTTCTGGAATGAAATAATTTATAACCAGGACCAGCCAAAGTCCTCTAGCCTCTTTGGACAACTTTCGAGAGCTCATTTCGCATGCAATGGCCAAATAAAATACAATCCAACGTGTTTGTTCAGCTCCTTTGTGTCTGCCTTGCCAATTTGTAGCAGAGTCAACGATTTGGGTTTATCCTTGGTGTTAATCCTGCGAGTCCCAAGCACTACTGTGTACAAGCGAGAAAACAAGAACATCCTTCTTATATTAATATTATAAATATGCAACAAATATAGAATTAGACCATCATATTATAACAAATATAGTTATCTATTTGGTTTCAAATTTTGTTAAATGAATTAAAATAATATTTCTGTATTTATTAAGCATTTTTAAACAAGTTAAAGTGTGATTTAAAGTGCAGTAATTACCAAGGTATTGAGATGCTCTCTAGTTTCCTCATTTCCGCCCGTCGAAAGCAGTTGAGATCCCTTCAGTTCAGGGCTCGATTTCAATGGCTTTATCTTTGCAGCTCTCTCCTTTCTGCTCATTTTAATTATTTTTATTGGCACTGTGGCCGACACTTGCAAGGGCCTGGGCCACCGCGGCGTATGTGTAATATAATCGTGTTTACGCCCAAGGACTAAACGTGGCGAAACAATTGCTTTATGGTCCCGGGCCAGGACTATCGCACTCGCACACACATGCTCACGTTTTATTGAAGTGTTTAACTCATGACCAGACATTAACAACGTCTGGCGCCGCTCTCCGTTATCATCCGCCGGGCAATCAAAGTGTTGTCCTTTTACGGGCACCACCGCCACTCCCGCCCAGATTCCCGCCAGGATGCGACTGCCACTGCCACTGCCACTGCCATTGCAGTGAAAGCTGAAAGCACTTGGCTGCATCTTGGCTCATCATCAACGCCAAGTAATTGCCATTGCAGCACTCCATCTCAGTCCCCCTTGCCACGAGGTCTGAGAACTTTCGGGTTTTTGTGTGTTGTGGCATTTATGGTGCACTTGCGATGTCCCGGCTGGATAAGGTGGCAAAGACAATTAACAAAGTGCTGGGCGAACGGGAAAGAAAAGAGAGAATTGTGTCCAATATATTTCGGATTTAACTTAAATTCTTTAAGAATATTTCAATTATTTTATATTAAATATTATACAAGTCCAAATAGTTAACAATTTAAAGTACACCCCATTTAAGTTTACATTTCTATAAATTGCTCTTAATTTTGAATTACAAATCTAGATCTTATAATTCACTTTTGTAAAAACTATCGGTATTTTCCTGCCACGTCTATTAATTATCCAGCTTAAAATTTTCTTCTTGCCTTTGTCCTTTACTGTTTTACCCTTTTCATGATTGTTATCCTTGCCATCCAACTTCTCCAAGTCATCTTCGATCTGCTTCTGGCTAAGGTGTGCATCTAATATCTTCTCAATCTTCTCCTGGTCGAGTTGTACATCCATTGTGCCTGGATCAACTTCCAAGACCTCAACCTTCTTGATCTTCTTCAGGTCCTGCTGTGCATCCGGATTCTCTAGAGCAGCTATCAACACCTCAAGCAATTTCTCGGTCTTTTCCGGCTCCTGACAGTTTCCTTTCTAGGGAAAAAGAAAGTGAAAATATTATATTTGGAGAATAAGTTAATTAGAGGATAGATATGTTAGTTAGATTAAGATATATTAATTGTGACAAGAGGTGGGATCTGCAAATAAATAGAAAAATAATAATAAAATAAAGTAGGAAGTTAATTTTAAAAATATTTATGCTGTAACAAAGTATTTTAGGTACTCTAGTTGTCTGTAAAGAAAGTAAAATATTAAATACCAGTTACCTCTTACGACTTGAACCTGTAAATAGATATTAAAATAAAGTTAAAGAATTGTCATTTTCCCAGCTTTTACAATAAACCAAATATTGAACAAGCCTAAAGATCAGGGGTTACCATCAAACGCAAATCGAAATTCAATATGAGCATCCGCACATCTTCAGACTGGGTAGCCAGTCAACTCGACTAAGCCTCGGCAAATAACCCCAGGCCCAAGATTCCACCTCTGAGCCCAGATCTTCTTCTCTGTCCTCTGTCCTCTGTCCTCACTCCTCTCTGCACTTCAATTCATTTAACTGTGTTAAATTAAATCACAAATCAAAAATCAATTACAGTTATTACAGCGGCTGCTGCGACGATGTCTACGATTTCCAATCTCTAAACGAGCGCGTTTGCCACCCCTCGACTTTGACTTTTCAGCCCCCAATCGACTGCATCCCCAAGCGAGGTCCTTTCGCAGGCACGCCCAGGAGGAGTGGAGTGGCATGGTGACCTCTATCTGTATCTCTGGCTACGGGTCTGATTCCGATTCCGATTCAGAGCGGAGGAGTCTGGGTCTGAGTCTGCCACTCCTTGGGCGCACATTCCTGCAATCTGTTCCCGAGCTGCCTTTTCGCCTTCTGCCATTTGCTAGCTGCCTGGCTGCCTGCCTCTGGCTGGCTCGTTGGCTGCTCCTGCCTGTGACTTCTGGCCAAGGCTTCATCAATAATGATGTTATCGGTTACACAGGCACACACCGAGTCCGCATATTTATTTAAAGTTTTATGGGTCCGGGCCTGGGCCCGGGCCAAGGGTGGCCGCTGCCTGGCTGCCTCCACCCGGATGAAGTGTAGTTGGAGGAAGCAATTCCAACTGGTTTTTAATTTCGATTTGATAAAGATTTTAATATTGTTAGCCGAAGATGGAGCGCCGGGGGCGGGGGCAACATCAAATTAATGTAACGGATGTTGATTGCTCGCCGAGCGAAAAGTGATTGCAGTTGTTCAAACGAGTTGATTGATTTTTTCCTCTTTGCAGCCAGATGGGGGAAAGTTGCAGCTAAAAAAAAGGGGGTTTTAGTTTAAAGGTTTTAGAAATTAAAGTGAAAAAAGTTTATAGGGGCATTCATTGATGGTTTAAAGTAATCAGAGTATATCTACGCAATATTTTGATTAAAATAACTCATTTTTACCTTTAATTTAACAATAATAAAATTTTCAAAAAATTTAAAAATATTTATATTCCGCTTTAAGAGATGCCACCCTTCATGCTGGTACACTTTTTTTTTGTTGATTGATCGTTTCCCCTTCGTCGACTTTGGAATATACAAAGAGTTCCCTTTCTAAATTTGTTTTCATTTCATTAATTAATTTAGCTTTACATGGAAGATCCTTTGTGGCATTTCTTGGTTACCTCAGTTGCCTTCGTTATTCCTTATTCGGGATGTTTTCCCCCCCTTGAACCCTTTGAATTCCTCTTCCCTCCACCCAGAGCGTTAGGAAATTTCCCGAATTGACTTCTGTTTTTGGGGCCCCACCCTTCTGCTGTTAAGCCGTTTGCTTTGTCATTTTGTTGGAAATTAATTCCCGTTTATGTACATTCTGCCAGCTACTGATACTTTTTATTTCGGTGGTTGCAAATTTCATTAGGACGGAAGCTGGGACCCTCCTTTATCCGGATCAACCCCTGGGGCTCATCCGAGCTTCATTTCGGATGGAATCCAACCAGACAGTAACAACTCTTGACTGGATTTTATGAGTTCTGGCTCAACTACAAATGGCAGCCATAACACTAAAGAATCCGGAGATGGATGCGAGTCCCCGCCAGCTGCTGGCCAATTAGATTGAAAAGTTTCCGGCGACGAGAGGGGAACCATCTCCTACTGTCCGTGCTCCGGCCAGGATAACAATTTACTCGTTCGAGTGGCTGGCTGCTTGATTAATTCCATTCAAAAAAGAAAACACAACCGAAACTGCAGTGTCATTTGCATATCCGGAGTCCAGGGCCAGGCCAAAAGTCCGGGATTTATGCTGGGGCTCCGATGGGGCCCAGATTTTGTGGCTTTACTTTTCCGCATCATCAAAACGAAGCATGCAAAAAACATCATGACTGGCGTAATTTACACGCCAATGACTTTCGACTCGACTAAGTACACACACATATCCCACCCGACACCTCCGCCCCATGTGATACATGTGATGTACACGCAGGGATCTGGACCGGGTCTCATCTGGGCTAATCTTATCGAGCGTGGCACAGCTCATATAGCTGGCAAAATCGCTTTAATATTGAAATTGCCAATTTCGATATTCATTAAATGTTGCCATGTTCGAGGAGGAGGAGCAAGCCAGGGGGCGTGGCGACAATGCGGCCCCTGTGCAAAGAAGCGTGCTTATCCAGGCATCGCTCCCGCTCCTGCTGAAGCTCTAGCTCCAGCCTCAGCTCCTCCCTTTGGGGTGCGATATGGAGATATGACGACGATGGGGCGGGGACAATCAAAATCCATAAACATCAATGTCGCTAAGCAGCGAAATCAATGCACTGGGAGATAATCTTCCTGGTAAGTATATAAAACAGTGCAAGAAAATTCTACAAGTTAATGTGGAAGCTTATCAAAATGTATTTTATTTTAAGGGTAACTTTTATATAGAAAAAGGGATCTTGGGAATAAGAAGGAGGTACAAAGGCACACTCGCTGTTAATTATAAAATCTTTGCTCGAAGACTCCAAGTTCTACCAACTTCTCCCAGTGCAGCACAAATTTCCCAAGGATCTCATTTCCGCTTTTGTCCCCCATACCCCAAAATTCTAATATTTTTTCTCACGCATTTTATATTTAATTTTTTATCAAGGCATCTTTGCCATTGCGGTTCATTATACACAAAACCGAATAGCTTCCCACGGCCCTGAGTCAAGGCTTTAAGATCTGGAAAATATAAATATATACAAGTTTATAAATGTATGTGTGCAGGCATATATGGATCCAAGGGGCTTCGTTTATGCCTTGTGTAAATTTCATCAAAATAAATACAATTTATAGCGCAATAAGCCAATTTATGCCCCATGTTCCATCCCGTCTCACTCCACGCACAATTTGCATAAATTTAGCAAGACGCTCGCTTCCGGGGGGTGGTCAGGGGAGGAAATGTTATATGTGTAAACAGCAAATAAATAATATTTGATTACTGTGGCGGGGAGTGAGTGAGGGTCGCCATAATTTAGCCCACTGAATTATTGTTTAACTTGCTGCTTGGAATTCTAATGGCGGTTCCTCTTTCTGTTTTAGCTGCTAGGCAAACTCCCATTGGAAATTGCTTTAAATTCGAATGGTAAATGTTTGGAAAACTAATCAACTCCCCGCACGCCCCGACCAACGATAAATCGAGTCCAATCTAAGGCATTTCCTTGATCAAAGACCAAATGGAAATTCACTTAAATAAAAGCTAAAAGAGTGGAAAAACAAATGAGCGGGGCGAAACGCAATAAAAGCAACATGGAGACGACAGAATGCCACAACAAAGCGAAAAGCAGAGAAGAAACATTTACCCGGGAAAAATGAAAACGCTGAGAAAAATGGCAGAGGGCAGAGAGCAGAAAAGTGTCACACAGTGCGTATGTGGAACTTTTTTAATTGCTGGACATATGTTCAAGTAATTGCTGCAACAGTTTAGCCAGGGAATTCCAAAGGGAAATGAGGGATACGCCGGAGTGCAAAAAATTCCTTTTGCGACTGTATTTTTCACAGGCTGTTTGGTTACGTGGTTTCTAGCTTACGCTCATTCTTCGTAGGGTTAACCCAGTGAAGGCATTTAAGCTGTTTCTACTTTTAAAGAATTCCTCTTTTAATTGATAGTGGACGAAAAGTTTCTTGAAGCTTAGATATTTAATTTTCAATCAATAGGTAAAGTGCTTTGCCAATCGAGCTTACGCTCATTCTTCGTAGGGTTAACCCAGTGAAGGCATTTAAGCTGTTTCTACTTTTAAAGAATTCCTCTTTTAATTGATAGTGGACGAAAAGTTTCTTGAAGCTTAGATATTTAATTTTCAATCAATAGGTAAAGTGCTTTGCCAATCGAGTTAGATTGCAGTTCTTGCCACAAGTTATTTATCCCAATATTTGCCTAAAATAATCCTTTATTTCTACAAAAAAAAAAGGGCGTTCTTCTCTATACGTTTTCCATTGTCTAAATGTACAATCTCGAGCGTTCCTGGCATTCAACTCGGCTCGCATACCTCCATGTTCAGCTCAAAATCCTTTCACAATCGCCTTCAGCTCCCTGCCGGGGCAGCGGCAATAAATTTCCCAGGAACAGCCTCTTCCAGACTAGGCCCAGTTGAGAGTGTAACAAGCCCTAAGTGAAAAATAGAGAAAAATGACGGCTACACAAGATAAACAACACGGCCGAGTGCGAGCTAGCTACAGCAACATAAAGTAAAACTGTATTTAATTAACCGACATTGCAATTACAAATTCTGTGCAGCGCGGCGAGAACAGGACTCTCTGCCAAGGGAATGGGTATGGGGGTTTACAGCAGGACTCAGCTGAACCAGGACCAAAGGAGCGGAGGAGCCGAGTACCCAAGGAGCAGCAGCTGCTGTTCGGCATACTAAAAAGTAGCCGAGTAAAAAGCAAAGCGACGTCGAGCAAAACAATTTCATTTTGTGCACAGCCGGCTGAACTTATGGGCTGGAATGGTGAAAGGGCTCTGTTCGTTCTCCTGGGCACAAGGCGCCATAAACGTGGCCAGCGGATGAAGGACTCTGCACAGTGGTCATGGAGAAGCGGGAAAACTAAGCTAAAGAGGTTATATATACCCAAAAAGTTTCGATGTTTAGTTCTATAAAAAAAGTAGAATCATTTATTCAATTTCTATAGAAGACAATTTCATAGGTTAATAGTATTTACTCCAAAAACTCTTAAATATATCAGGGACTCTGCCCATTGTCTTGACCAATCCGAGCTGGACACAATGCAGCAGTTTCCAAGGCGAGCAAACAAAAGCGCAGCAGCAGCAGCTGACTTGGAAGATATAGCCGGGGAATAGGAATAAGAATTGAAGGAAGGATCTGCGGGGACTGGAGAAAAGACTGCCCTTTGTTTATGGCTTCCAGAATTTACACCTTAAAGCACTGGCAGTGCGAGACGCTTTCCTTTCAGCAGTCTTACGGTGTCCCGAGAGGCAGGGGAGAAAATTAACGGTAGCCAGTTATCATCCAGGAGCAGAAGCCCTTCCTCCCCGCACCTCATCCCCCGTGCCTTTGGTCCTTATCGGTTTTGTCCTCCGGCAGCAGACGGGGTTGCTTCAGAAAAATAAAGGAACGAAGCGAACAAACTTGTGCATAACTCAAAAAAGTCTTAATGAATTATGAGTCCAATGTTGCCGGGTCCTGTCTCGTCTGATGTCTCGTCTGCTGCCTGTTGTCTGAGAGCTGCCTGTGGCAGGACCGAAGAAGAAGTTCCTTCAAGGACTCGCTCCGCCTGCCAGCCGGGTGGGTGGGTAAGTGACTGAGTGAGTGCGTCTGTGTGCGGCCGATGATGGCTGTGATTATGACGGTTAAGGTAAGCCAGGTGGATGTCTTGATTGTGGTAAACGATTGCATTGCCCGCCCTCGGTTTGGGTTTCGTTTTAATCACAGTTTAAGACTGGAAAAAGTAGCTATAAAATCGGAGCAGGGAATGTATTTCCTATTGTTTATTTATGGAGATGTCATAAGTAATCCTTGGATTAAATAGCCAAAGGCTACGAGTTCTTGTTATTATCATAACTTCTTGTATTTGTTTGATTCCAGACTCTGCTCCTCAACTTCTCCTAATCTGCTTGTTACATAAAGCTCTCGGTCATTCAGAGTCGTTGCCTTTTGATCGCACAACACTTGAATCACTACATTTGCTTACCGCCCGCAGGCTGCATAAACAATCGGATCCCCGCACACACATGCCAGCGGAGAACAGTCCATTTGTTTTAATTATTATTGCTATTATTGTCATGCTGACCAACTAGGCAACAATGAGCGGAGAGGAGCTGGCGGGGGACTCTACATGGATGTACAGTAAATAACCGGAGTGGAAGCTGCCGGGGAGAGTTGGCGATAAATAAAATTCCCGAGCATAAAATCTAAACAACCGAAATGAATGTTGCCTGGCAACAACAGGAATGGCAACAGAAAGCGCCAGCGGAACGACTAGAACGAGCAAACAAATAATTCCATGTCACACAATGATGAAAGTTTTGTAATGTTTGATGCTCCTCTGCAGGAGCTCCCTCCCGCCTCCCTTTGGCAGCTTCAGAAAATTAAGCAATTTAATTTAATAGGTACGGGGAGGCGGACGAGGGGCAGGGTAGCTGGAACTGGAACTGGAGCATATCCTCGGCGCACTCGGCTGCTCCTGCTGTTGCAGGACAATAATTCAACACGTATTTAAATGCATGTCCCCCGGCCCACTGCGCCGCCCACTTCCTCGGCACCGACACCACCAACTGTCTTGCAAATGAAAATTTACTGTGCATGTTGCCCATGCCAGGACCAGACCCAAGCCCAGAAATATATATCCAAAGCCAGAGACACAGCTCGGAGTCAGAGACGGAACAAGAAAATTATCGTGTGTTCGGGGAACGAAATGCGGGATACCCTGGCAGATGGTATAGATTAATTGCTATGATTTCTTGAACAATTAATGCTAAAGGATATATTTATATTTTGAATAATATTTTAAAGGAAAATTTTCCTATATAAAGAAGTGTATTGACTTTGCTTTCAGGATGTTCATGGGTTTCCTCGTCTCGCCCCGTCTCGAAAGACGAAGCTTATATATATATTTTTTAGATTGAACACCAACAAGTTAAAATCCATTTTAACTTAAATTCAACACTCAAAAGGTATAAATTATAATTATAAAATTTTTAAATTCAACTAAAATTCAAATACCTCTAGCTAGGGTAAAGCCAAAAACCCGACTTCCCCGCCCTGCTCTAAAATATTGTTCGTGCCAGTGCCCGGCAGTGTGTGTGAGAGTGTTTGGAAAAAGTTGGGCAAACAACTGGGAGCTGGGAACTGGAACTACAATTGCACAGAGAGGGACAGGCAGAACGGCCAATCGAAAAGCTAAATCAAAAATGTTTGCCGGCTAGTCCGACTCAAAGCAACTAATTTCAGCTTAACCCAGTTTGGCCGCATTTCCACAGCAATTACCGTGCCCGGGGCCTGATCTCTGATTTATGATGCGACGACGACTGGCGCAACAATACAACGTTTTTGTCATTTAATGCAAGTTGAAGATAAATTATTGCAAACAATTCGGGTCGACGGCGGCCATTGGGATATTGGTTGGCCTGTCAGCGGGGCGGAAATCAGGCAACATCCGCTCCATAAACGGATGTCCGGTTCGTTCGCACGTTCACGCTGTGCTGTAGTACGCCCTCTGGCCTGTGAGGCTGTCAAAAGGACCGAGGGAGTCGCAGGGGAATATAAACAACTTCAATTTCGATAACTTTTCGCGCTCGTCCGCCCTTAAAATAAAGGCCGCTTTCAATGAAGGCTTAAAGCGAGTGCGAGGCTTGTTAATTAAGAACAGCAAAGTAAGAGACTTGATTAAAGCAGAGGTTAATCAGGACCAGAAGAAGTCAAATTGGTTTTAAAATATAAAATTGAAATAAGAACTAACATCTCGAGATTATAATAAGTAGAAAAGGGATTCCAAGAGTGAATAAAATTCCTTAAATATTGTCATTCCTTTTGATTTTTTGCCCTGCCTGTCAGCCTCGCATGTCTAATTCAATTTCAGTGCGATTCCTATTAGGACCGATGTGCTTGAGACGCCCATCGAAGTCACTATTCATTCGACGAGGACATCAGTAAAGGATACGCCTTGCGAGTGCCGGCAGATCCTTTCCCTTTCTGCAGTCAGCCAAATGGCAAACAAGCGCGATTCGAGATTGACGAAAGACGAGAACAGGACGAAATAGCACTGAATCGGCTGAGTTATTACGCAAATTTAGCATCTGAATAGAAAATCGAATATTTCAAGTGGCTGGTAATGACATTTCAGATTCTCGAGCCATTGCTGCTGCGAGTGTTGTCAGTCAGCGGCATTTTTGAGGTAAGCATTTCCACTTCCACTGCCGCACCCTGTGGTAATTGAAGCTGGCATGTGATTTATTAACTCAATAATGGCACAGATAGCTCGACAGAAGCCCCATTCCCGTACAGTCCGCTGTTAATGCCAAGAAAAATTGATGCAAATTTTCGCCGAATTCCCGCCGACGCCCCGAACGAAATTCCACTTAAATTTCGCGCATAATTCGATTTGCATTCAAAGAGGGAAATAAGCAAATTTGTATTAATCGAAATGTATTCAACTCGAAGGAGGACGACAGCCCGCGAGCATATGCCCGGGGCGTGGGTTCGATTCTTTTGTGGTTTGCCTCGGAGTTGGGCCGTAATTGAAATATTCCAGCAAGGGTGCGGCACTGACTCAGACTATCCTGGCTCTTGTAGAGGGTAGAAGGACACAGGAAAAAACAGATAAATCATGAAATTTACATAATTTGAAAACATATTCATAATATTCAATATCTTTAAAACTAGTTATCTATGCAAAAAGATCCCTTTTACTCAAGACCAAATAAAATGAAATACTATTATATTTCTTCTTGTGTATTATTAGGGATGCCCGACTTGGATTAGCAGGGAAAATCCCTCCATCTGGATGCCGATAATTTATGGATCTGCTGGCTCTTTGTTGTCTTTGTCACTGCCACTGGACAATTACACAATAAGCTTTTGGCCTTCTCTCAGATTTGCTGTCTATTTCGGGTTAATTATTTCAGAATGCCAGAGTCTGGCAGAGGCGAAAACATTTCCGCTTCCGCTGTCAGCCGTCGCCATCATCAATCTATATAAATATATATATATTTGGTGAAGGGAGCCGCTTTCCGCCCCGCCCTTTTGTGGGCTCGCCATCCAATATTTCAAATGGAAAGGCTTTTAAGTAGCTGTTGGCATTTTCGATTTACGACAACCAACATGCTACACACTGCCTGTAGCCCGTAGTCTGTAGCCTCTATATAGTATTAGCTGCAATAACAGCCATAACTAAGTACACTTCCCAAGTGGGCGGAGTGGCAGCAGGACCGGCCAGGACAATTGGTTTGCATTGCCGACAACGAAATCTCCACTTGCCTGCACTTGGGCAAACAAATTACAAATAATTACATGAGTGAGAGAGGCCACGGCCCGGTTGAAACTGTGACCCGGTCCTGGCACCCCACTCACCTGGCCACTAACTGCAGGTGTAAACTGGCCCACTTTGTTGCATGTGTCGCCGGTTGTTAACGTCTGCGGTGCGGAGGGCAGCTCCGCCTCCTTTGCTGCACCTGCTGATGTTGATGACGATGAGGGCGATTGTTGCTGTGGCTAACTGAAGCTGGCTAACAGTCTCATTGGCTAAAAGGCCTGGGTCGGCCCCCCCAACACCCCAGGCTTCTACCGAGTTCCAGGAGACTGGAAGCCATCTAATCAGAAATGCAATTATACAGGAAAATGGCATGGTCCTCGGAGCAGGTCTTGCAAAGGAATTTTGATAAAGGATTGTTCTTAAATGTCAAAGAGTACTTATAATGCTCAGATTAAAACTTTGAGATAATAATTTTGTTACCTAACAAAATATTTCTACGCTTTAAAGCAACCCCTCTAAAATATTTCCTTTTAATCTGAATAACTTACCTTTTCTCCTTAGTTTGTTAAGCTAATAAATTGTGTATAAACATATGCAAGAATGAGTACTACAATATATTAATTAAATAACTTAGTCTGTTTAGGCAATGATAGAAATGTAAAGCTATTTTGTTTTGTTCCATAAATTCTCAATTATTATTTGTAAACATTTCCGTAATAATACTAAAACAGAAATTACAAATTCCTTCAAGTTGCAGCAATACAAGTGCGAGTTTAATGTCCTGATGTGTGCCACATTGCATTGTCTTTGTTTGTTTGCGTGATGATGTCGACTGTTGGGGCTGTTGTCGTCATAGTCTCCTCGTTGGGCCATTGTCCGGGATCCGGACCCAGGACCACGGACTCCGGCCTCATTGTCGGCCCTTTGTTTTTGCGCCTCGCGTGTCTAATAAAGCGCATCACAATGTGGGTCATTGTACGACGACACAGGCCAGTTGCCAGTCGGTAGGAGGCAGTCGGCATCATATGGCTTTGCATTTGTCAGCAGCATGCCAGCGCTCACAGCAACAGCAAAAAAGGAAGCCAGGACACCAGCGAATAAAGCGCTGCTAATTGCAAACACACACATATGTGTACGACAATCTGTAAGTTGTGTGCACTAGAAATAATATAGAATCTCTTCCGAAATTACATACGTGGCAGGGTATTGGAATTATAGTCAAAAGTTTGCCAAGCTGTGAATTTACCGATTGTTTTTATGACAGCCATGTGATATTATTGTATAATTTCAAAATTATTACATTTTTATGTCATTTAACTAAGCATTTGATTTTAAAACTATTCAAAAATAGATAGATTCGATTTTAACTCCAGCGAATACGATTAACCTTCTTCACATACTTTCAGGCAGCTATGAATAATAAAAGACTGACTCCAAAAGTAGGCAGTTATAAAGCTAAAGAATAAGCATAAAGTATGTACAAAACTTTACATGGAATATGTTATTATATTATGGTATAAATGTTGCTTAAAAATGTATTTAATAATGAGGAACAAGCCTAGGGTTTCATTTAAGTAAAAAACTGGCTTTGGATATTTTGTGTTGTACTATCATTTACACACATTTAATGATGATTTTATTTATTAACAGAAACCACTGTTCTATGTCAACAAACTCTGCCTCCCCAAGCGGGACCCAAATTGAGTCTGCACCAACGTTCTGAATAAAATACAATTAAAATAGCGAGAAATTCACAGGACATTTAAGGAGAACTTACTAGGATCTTTTGTCGGACCTCCGGCTTGAGTTGCCGTAAAGGCCAGCAGCAGTACCAGTACCGAAGAGATGAACTTCATTTTCTTTTTTTTTTTTTTGCGAGTTGCACCTGAATTTGACAGGATTTATATAGCCAAAGAATAAGTGAAAAATGTTATAGATTAATCAAGCGTTCGATAAGCGTAACATTGAAATTAACACACTTTTGTAGTTTTAAACTGTAATCTAGAAAGAATTAGAGACGGCGCGCCGATTTACCGGTTATAATTAGGTTTCGTATTTTGTTGATTAGCAGTTCTCTGACTGATTTACTAGTGAATTTATTGAAACTTTAATAAGGCATTTATAGAATAATTTGTATAGATTTTAAATCCAGGGAATAGCCATAATTATCATAAGATATTTTGAGCTTAATAACCTCGGCTAAGGGCTGCTTTAATGCTGGCTTCAGGCTTAAAACTTCAAATATTAGTGCAGCCAGACGGGTAATAGGAAAACAAAGGATTCAAAGATCCAATGAGCCTCTCTAATTAGCAGCTACACAATCCACGAAGGGTTCTGGTTGGTCCTCCTCCTTCCCAGCTGTAACCCAGAGCTAGGGGCCCCAGAAAATCACCATTCGATGACCACAATATGTCTTCATTGCCCGCCAACTGACAGGAACATGCTGGGGTAATCACCGCGCTCGGGGCCATGGAAATCAACGAGGCATTGTTGCACGTTGCACGTTGCAGTTGCAGTCGCAGTTCGATGGTCCGCCACCGCAGCTGGAGCAGTGAAAGGCCGGCGGAGTAGTCGCAGCTGGTTCCTGCTCTTTTCTGGCCAGCGAACTGCTAACCTGATTCGGTGAGCCTGAAAATCTATCACTTCCTCGGCTCTGCCTGGGCCGCATGGGCGCCTTTCTTTTGGCCACAAAAAATGCCAGGTAACTTGATTGACCAGCAGCCAATCGCGTTCTGTTTATGAGTCTTTTTTCTTATTTTATTTTATGGCAATACTTTCTAAAGGCACTGACAGTGCCCGCAGTTGTTTTATTACAAATTGGAGTTTGTCTCACAGGCGCCCAGGGCAAGTGGAATTTGCATATGCCAAAGCGTGGAAAGCTTGTGCCTCGGATTCGATGTTAAATTTGTAAAATATGATATTAAGAAAATAAAATAATAAATATTTCAGTATCTCGACTAGTGTATTCGATGCATATTTTTCACAACACTTTCCTCTCCGAATTTTGCATTCTGCAAAAGCGCAAAAGTTTTGCCGCAAAAGTTACCAGTACAATCGAAGAATAAGTTGCCGCCACGCCCAGTTATACTCTCATTATCTTGGCATGTAATTCCCAGACCAGGACTCGCAGGACCCCGCTGCTGCGACTCTGAGTGTGTGTGTGTGTATCGCCGTCTCCATCTTCACATGTGTGTCAGTTTTGTCGCTCGCGGACAATAGCAAAAGTTTCTGTTTCGGCTCGATAAAGTATCTGTTAGATACAATTTACAATACTCTCCCCTTCGTCCCCGGTGCGCTTGCCAGGCGAAAGTTTCTGGCAGCAAAGTATGGCTTTAATGATAATGACTTTAGCTCCGGCAGAAAGGAGCGCAAAGTTTAGAATACGCCAACGCAACGCTTTTGGGGATTTTCCCAAAAATTCCAAGTGGTTTGAAGAACTTTTCCCCGGCACACAGATACGCGAATTAGAACGAGTTCGGCGGAGGATGTGTGTTGTGTGTGTGTGCGTTAACTTTTCCTACGTGTTGGCCATGTGAAACTGATAAGGCAGGGAGGCGGAACCGCTAAGTGGGACAAGGCCAGGCTGTCTATTACGGAATTTGAATGGGATGTAATGCGATATCGAGGGAGCTGGTACCTCTGACGGTATGCCTGCACCTCCAGGGCCTGCAGATCGTGTCCCAGCATTCGCCAGCGATTTACTTTTATCACAATCGCGGCAACAACTTCGGACAATGTCAGCGATTTATTGCATCAGCTTGCATCCAACTAACTAACAACACGGCGGCCTCAGACACTTGGTTACGTTGTAATCGGCCAGAGCTGGAGCCGGAGCAGTTACAGATACAGATACAGATACGCGGATAGCCAGCAACAACAAACAAGCATCCTCAGCAGCCCGTAGCTACCAAAAACCAATCTTCCGTTACCGTCCCGCTCTGCTTCTCATAGGTTCCCATCAACGTGCGGCTAATATGCACTGGAAGGAATAAAGCCTATTGGATTTATAAGTAGGTCTTATCCTAGGCAACATAATTGCATTTTGAACAGGGAATCAAGCATTTGCCTAAGCAGAATCATACTTTAAGTGAGCCCCTTAAGACTCACTTATTTACCAACTATTTTTCTCTGTGCAGCTTCGGTTTCTCTAGGGTTCGTTGCTGTTGTCAACTTCTTTGTTGTCGTCGCCGTCGCCGTCGTCTTCGCCGTCGTCATCTCCTCCTCATCAACATCAGCGGCTGCAGTCCGCGGAAAAGCCTTCTCTTCTCCCAGCATCCCAGCATCAGGCTCAGACTGCAGTCCCAGGCTGTTAAGAGTTCAACTCGTGATGTTTAAGTGGTTTAAGCCAAGGTAACGATTTCCTCATTGGTCTACAATTCTCCAGTTGCTGTTGTTGCCGGCGACATTCTGTCATGCCACGATCACGAACCATTCGTAACACATTTGTTGCAATTTTCGTCGCTATTTGTTAAGGTTCAGGCGGGGTTCAGTGGCGGCCCAAAGGGACTCCGCCGCTCAGATGTTGTAAAATATGTACTAAACAGCAGGATAAAACGATTGATTGGCTTGATTCAGGAGAAGTGTCTGCCGTGTGTTGCATCATCGAAGAGCACAAGTTATTGCAACGCAAACGGTAACTAAGTCTGTAAGTTGTTGGTTAAGTAGCTTTACAAATCAGCAGCAATGTTGCTTGGAGTCACATTAAAACGGAAAAGGAGGCCAACTTCGGGAGGTTTAAATTGGATCTGGAAACAGAATTGAAAACTGAATTGAATTCAATGTCTAAGCCATAAATTCCTTAGTTTTAATTCAGAAAGCTCTATGTTGTTAGGTTCTTTTATGTTAAATAAAGTACAATTAGGTAAAAATATTTTTAAAATTTATAATTAAGCCCTTACTTACTAAAGATATTTAATTCAGGCAAAATCGTGTGCCAAATCGTCCTTTGAAAGTGTTAATGACCGCCTGCTAAAGCGCTTATCCTATTTGCACTCGCATTAAATTCACTTCCGCTAGGCGGGCAGCGACTTCCGCTTTGGCTGTAGAAGAGATAGGACGAGAGAGGGAAACAGGGGGAGCAGGTGGGGAAACAGGTGTAAACTGTGACGCCGCCAACGGGCGACACATTTGGCAGCTATTCAAGTGTGATAACAACAATGTGCCAAAGCCGCTCGAAAGGGACGCGGCGTTAGGGAAAACAAAGCGGGTGAGGAAGAGTAAATCAAATTGAATAATTGCCACCACCGGGCGGGGCAGATGGAGATGGCGATGTAGAGATGACGAGATAGACAGAAGGAGACAGCTGGCAGGGACATATGATCGAGGCAGCGCCAGCAAAAACAAACGCAGCCTAACAAGCCCAGGCAACAATAACAATAACACTGAAAGGACAATGGCATTCGCCATTCGCCATTGGCCAGCCTTGTTGCAGACACTGAAAAAAAAAAGGATTTTAAGGCTTTAAAGGCTACTTGTAAATTATACAAAAACACAAATAATACAAAAAAAGCTAAGAAGAACTTAAGGGTATTTTATATTATAGGTTTGGGTATGGTATATCCCAGAATGTCCTGATTTCTCCCAGTGCCTCTTGCCATTCCGCTGCGATGAGATGCGCTGCGATGCGACTTCAATTCAATCAATTGAACGTGCCACGAATGGTTAGCAATAACAAAATACACTCCAGTGGGCTGAAAGGGCGGGTGGTGGCGGAAACAAGGACCATGGACCTAGGACTATGGACCAGGACCACCAGTCGCAGAGTGAGAAGACCAACTGGCGTGTGAAATTGACAATGCAGCTGCAAAAGAGAGGACACTGGCCGAAAAGTGGGAAACCATTTGGAGAAATAAGCGTGAATGTATGTTATTTTAAGGCTTTAAATGGAAATAAATAGAACTCTACTAAAAGGTAGAATCAAATTGAAGATTTATGTATATTTTCCCAGTGTACTGAACATATTTTTGAACGCGACAAACGACCAACGTGCGGGATTAAGAGTCAGGCACACCTGACACTCGCTCGCCGGTCCAGCATTCCTGTCCGGCTTTACTTCATGAAAATGTCCTGTCCGCGTGTCCTGTCCCCTGTCGGCATGTCTCATTGATTGACTAGGACACTCGCACACCGGAAGGGGAAATTTTTGCATAAAACTGAGCTGGCTAAAATCAAGCAAATAAAACTTATTTAGGTTGCAGAGGGCGGACGAACGGGCGGCCACCAGTGATTTTCAATATTTGCAACGGACTGTTGCCCGGCCCATGTGCCATAACAGGTGTTGATATGTTTATACAGTGCCTAATGGAAGGGGCCTGCGACGCGAGTCGTGTGGCGAGGTGCGTGCAATTTGCACAAATTGCTGACAGACCGCACCGCGGATGCGAGATGCGAGACGCGAGTTCGTGGTGGGATTTGCCTGGTTATCAATTAAACAATTAGCGGGCCATTATTTGGATAGGCTCCGAGAGCCGCTCCCACGGGAACCGCTGCAGCTCCCACTTGGAGCGTTTGTCAAATAATTGTCTTCCAACCATCGCGATTTTACCATTTCCCGACCTGTCTGTCTGTTTACCGTTGGCTCTCGGGGGCGTTGAAGCCTCTGGATTGCATGACAATCCCACAAATACTCCAATCCGACAAGATGTATCTTAAAGCAGTTCCATGAATTTATTTTTAGGTTATATCTAAACGTATTCTTAATTTTAAGGACTCGAACTAGGCTTCACTTTAAGCTTAACATGCCAGACTTACAACTTACAAGGGTTCCCAGGCGCGGCTTTTTAAATTAAAAACTAAAATCGATTGACATTCAATTTGAGCAGGCAGCTCCCTGGGAGCTTCCTCCTCTCGATGTCGTATCTCAAGTCAACATTTGTCGCAATAAATTCGCCAGTGCCCAAGTTCTGCGCATTTCCTTGACTCTGTCGCGGATGCTGGCTGCCGCTGAGAGTCTGAGAGAGTATCTTAGTATCTCGGATGCGATGCGATGCGTGTGCGTGCGTAAGATACGCGCGGAGACAGATGAAGCCGGAGCTGTGAGCTGGAAACAGGGAGTGCTTCTGGCTTCTGGGAAGCAGCTTCCTTCCCAGCGACAGCCTTGGCAGCTGATACACGGACGGAGTTAGCTAGGGACGACATCCAATACACGCTGACATGTGTGCCACCCGATGGAGATGGATCTGGAGATGGAATTGGAGGTGAAGGGAAGAGGCATCTGCAACGCAGTGATCAGCGATTTTCAATGATTAGCTGGCACAGTATTCAGTCTTAGAAAATGGTGTAAAATAGGAATATCTTTAAGAGATTAAACTTTGAGATACATTTGTTTCTCTGCTTAAAAATTATGAAACCTTATATACATCTTAAACATTAATTATATTTCCGTGACTGTCATCACCTACTGTTATTCCACGCATCACTTGCGCCTTTCTTCGCCGCAGGTTCAACTTCAACTTCAGCTTTGGCTCCTGTATCCGTATCTGTATCCGCATCTGTTAATGTATCTGTGCATCCACACACTCGACATATCTGCTGCCATGTGGCTTTCCGCGTTTGCGTGCAAATTTTGTGACACTTCGCCCACGGGAGCGTTTTTTGCAACTTTGGCAGCTGAGCGCTGATCCAAGCTCCCTTCTGCCCCGCTCTGCTCCTCTCCGCTCTATTAATCCTTGCTGACACTGACAAAGTGGGACAGGTGCACCGAGAGAAATAAGCAGGGATTTAACTGCCTGGCTAAGGAAGGTTTCGTTGTATTTCTAAGTTAACGAGCTACAGTCTTAAGGTTTTTCCTATAGTTAGATCTGGCAATCGTTATACATGCCCCCTTTTAAAGCTTGCACTTTTAATTGCCAAGATTTACTGCTATTTTAAAGTGGTTTCTTTCGTTTTTGTACATCCCAAGTGGCTCCAGGAAATGACTGATTAAATTTCCAGCATTGCTGTTAGTTCAACCCTTCATTAAGTGCCACTCCCACCGAGCAATTCTCAAAAGGCGGAGGCGACGGCACCGATGGCGTGTGCATAATTTCCCATCTCGAGAGCCGAATAGAAAGAAAGGCTGGCTGGAGAGCTGAAGAGTTGATGCAACAAGTTGCAGCCGCTTTTAATTGATATTAATTTAATTGACACTCGAGCTGAGTTGTGAACTCGAGTGGCGTTTTGGGCTCGTTCTGGTGCTGGTTCTGGATCCCTCCTCCTTTATTTTTTTCACTCTCCTGACTAATCGCGTGGGTTTAGCCGGCAAAGTGGCGGCTTCAATGAGCTTGGCTGTAAACACAGCTTTCCGGACGGGGTGGGGGAACGTGGAGTGGTTGTGCATTTTATGAGTTTCCATTTAGGTTCAATTAGGTTTCCACTCGCGATTAGCATAATGAGCCAAGGGTCTGCTGCACAGGCCTGCCAAGTGTGAGAGCTTCATGAAGTGGTAGATACTTAAACTATATCGTTGAGATGAAAAACTGGCAAGAGTTCGGAGAAAAACTTGCCAAGAAAACAGCAAACAGAAAAAGGTCGATCTTGGAAAGAATGCACTGGTTGTTATACTTACGAGGCACTTGATGTATCTGAAGAGTTCTAAAAAACCTAAAAAGAGGCTTTTAAGGGAAAAGATTAGGGGATTATGAACTACGAGACTGTCCGCCGATCTAGTAAATAAATAATAGCCATTGGACCGGCACCCAATCATAACGGTGACTGCATCTGCAGCTCCTCCGTGGGCTTCGTGCCGCCATGCCATCATCATCGTCGTCGTCGTCGTCGTCGCAAGATGCAGACGCTCTAATCGCTCATTAAACGGCCACAATTTGCCCGCTCGGCGTTGCATTTAAATTACTTTCCCATTGGCCCGGCCGGCAGCGGACCTGGCTGAAAAATTTGTTTATGAGGGCCAGCAGAGAACAGACCTTTTAACTAAAACTAAAGCTCATAACTCTGCCAACCGACTGGGCCCCGACTCCGTTGGACAATCGAGTCGCGTGAATTTCAGCAATCAGGCGAGGCAGGCTCGTGGAAGTTCCAAAGTCGCAGCTGAAAACTGGGAAAAACTGGGAAAAAACTTAAAACTCTTGGAAGTTGCAACACCCCCGCGACTGTCCCCCTGTTGCAGTCGCATTCATCAAAAAACGCCAAAGTCGTGCAGTTTGGTTTCCTTTCCGAATCCCATGCCCCACCCGCATCCTGGGTTCCTGGTTCTGTTCTGCCCCCGCTCCCTTATTGCAATTGGCATGCCATGCCGCAGTTTTCCCCAGGTTTTTCTTCAGAATTCTCCCCGCTCTTTGGGGAAGAGAGATATGCATAGGCCCAGCTGACCGACGTGATATTGTAAATTTTGCTTGGGTCCAGCGAGCTGATTCCTTCTCATGGGAAGCTGCTTTCCCAAATGTTCCAGAATTTGATTCTTAATCCGTATTTTAGTTTGAGTTATTTGTCTAGGCTTTCTTTTTTTTTTCTAGGGTAATCAGAATGATTTCTATTGGCCAAGAGGCAGCTGGAAAATGAACTCTAGGAACCTAACGCAATTCATATTAAAATCTTTTTCCAATTCATTTCCATCTTGTGAATTTCCACTTGGTTGCCAGCTTCAGTTTGCGTCTTCAATCGATTGAAATGGACAAAAATAAGCAAATATCAGAGCAATCCCCGGCAGCTGACTCACTTTCCCACTCCTCCACTACCACCCGGGCACTTCAAAAGGAATTTCAAACATTTATTAACGCCCTGCTCGGGAGCGGGCTCATAACTGTTGTAAATTACTTGGCCAGGTTGTAAATATTAATAACCAAAGGGTGGAGCGCCGGGCCCGAAATAGAGTGAGCCCGGAGATTGGGGCTGAGTCGAGTTGCGCTGAGCGGAGCTGAGGAACCAATTAAGCGGATTTCAAGTGCTACGAAAATAACGCCGCACCACCGAAAAGGTGACGAGGCGAGGAAACTCGAGGAAACTCCGGGAAAACGCCACTCGACTATTACATAAGGCAGATGCTGGGGAGGGTGATAGTGCTGGATAATGGCCGTGAAGTGAAATCGGGGGACTGACATTGAAATGTGGCGCGTGCAGCAATGCAAACAAAATTAAAAATAAACATCGGGGAAAGCCGGCAAAGGAATGGTGAGGAAAGTTGCGTCTGCAGCATAAATTAAACTGCATTGCTGCATTAAGAGATCAAACAGCCGAGAGGATAACGAGGGCGGGAAGTCCCAGCAGGAGGTAGCCTCTGCCCCAGCATCTTTATCTGCATCTGCTCCTCGAGCATTTAAAATGCTGTAAATTTTAATTAGACGAGATGCCTGCACCCCGAATTCGGGGCGAAGCACTAAAAGATTTATCTGCCAAGTACATATCCGAGTAAAGAGATCAAGGTGAGTAATCATGGCAGATTAAGCCATGAGTACCGGTGCTTGCAGCGAAAGGATTGCCGATGGAAGTGCTATTAACAAAATAAGAAATTTTGTTTAACTTCCTGGTATCAATAGCCAGATTCAAAAGCAGTTACCATTACCAGTTCGGCGTCAAGAAGATGGTCATAAATAATAATCCTGACAACGTTTAACCCCCGGCCAAGTGAACTCTTCGCACAAAGAGGCCCCAAACAGAGTCTTGATCTGAAAGAAGTCGAGATGCCAGGCGATTCGAAATAAATCGCGACTCTCGAGGCCCCTTTGTTTTCCATTTGCCGCTTTCCGCAAGCTGCAGCGAGTGTCGTTGACATCTCGATGGGAGATGGATGGAGAGTACCTGGTAGTTTTACTACCTTCATTTTATACCATTTCAGGGTATTATAATTTCAGTCAGTAGCATTTTTGGCCTAGTTTTTATATTTTTATAACCTTTTAAATAAATCAATTTCAAACTACAAGGAAATATTTTCAACATATACTTTTCACACAGCTCTTTACAGATGATGTACCTTCTTCCCAATACTCTAGCTCTAATGGTACTTCCATCATCACTGGTCCTGCCCCAAGTTCCAGACCCACCCTCCCGTCCGTCGGCCAGCTTATCAAAAATTGCTAGACATTGCAGCGGACTGGGGAATGCTAGGTAAGAACATTGTTCGACTGCGCCTTGGAATCAGCAATAAACGAAACAAAATGAAACTTACACTTTTCAGCGGGCCCAGAGCTTCCTCCGAGATGTCGGCATAGCCACAATTCCTGACATTCGCTGGCTGAGATTAATGCGCCTTTGGTTGCAGCCGCCAAGCCGCCAAGTCGGCGAGGGCAGGTCAAGGGCCCGCGGTACAGAGCGTCTGGGGCCGTAAAAGTTCTGCCCTATACTCTAAACACAGACGGGTTCAAGGGCTTTTGGGTGAGTCACAGCATGGACAGTGTTTATAAAGATCCAAAAGGAAAGAAGTTCCAGAGCCACTTAAGCGGAATTTATTGTGTATTTTTAACAGATAGAAATTGTGTTTTGAAATATGTTTAGTTATAGTTTACTATTGAATTCACTTTTATATGTTGCGTTTTTATAAATATTTATTTATTGTTAATTTGAAATTCTTAAAACAATGTCAAAGGGTATTATAATTCCTCTATATCCCCATTCTAGCTAAGCTTTCTTGCTCTTTTTTTGGGCCTTTTTGTCGACCTCAGTCGCCGCTTCAGTTCCAGTCTCGGATTGCGCAATAAGAGCCCTCGGAGAAAAAAGAATAAGACTGTGGTGAGCTGGGGCTGGGGGGACCCTGGAGAAGAACGAGGCGAAGAAGGAGCCACACAGCAAATTGTTAAAAATAATTTATATTAAAACGCAGCACAAAAAGACATTGCAATGAAAATTGTGCAAACAATTCGAGTCCAGAAAAAAAAAGCGAGGAGGAGATGCCAGGCAGAGATCCAGCAATTGCGATAAGCGAGGAGCATTTGGGAGGGGATTCGAGCCTGGGACTCCAGCCTGAGGCCCAGGAGCAGGGCCCAGAGCTGCAAACAAATGTCCAAATGATATTTTGTCATAATAAATGGCACAACTATGATTATTTATGACTCGAAATGCGATCGCTGCCCCGCACTCCACTGCCCTCCCGCCAACTCGGTCAATTTAAGTCTCATAATCGGAGACGAGACGAGGAGCTATGGTCATGATTTCGATTTCTTGCCCGGCCATGTAATTTATAGTGCCAAGAGTATTGAATGCCGCCGGATTCCCGCTTCTTCTTGGGTTTCCATGCCCCTTTTTGTGGCAATCAAAGCGCGACTTACGCCACGAACAGCCAGCGATAATGCCGTTTTTTCCCTCCAATTCCAATTCCCATTCCGATTCCGAAACCGATTTCCTATGTTGATTCGCCGGCTTCGGTTTTAGCTCTCTGCGGCTTCGATTTCCCCAGTTTATTGCTGGTCCAGGGTATTTCTGTTCTAGGTCTCAATTGTGCCAGATTGTTGTTGTTGAGGCATCATTAGAAGAACGTAAATCAAACAGTTTTTTTGTGTAGTTTTTATGACTTTTTTGCTGAGAGCTGCACCATTTATGGACCGCAATTGAGGCAACAGTTTTAAGACAGTTTCAGTAAAGATTAAGCCAAGAATGCACTGGGCTCATTTGGATGCCCATTAGAGATGGGTTGGGGTCTTGGCAACATTATAAAATGCTGAAAGATTGTGGCAAAGCAAAGAAAGGTACTGGTATGATAATTTATAAAACGAAACAACGCTTTACTTTTTATACCCTTGCAGGGTATTATAATTTCAGTCAGAAGTTTGCAACGCAGTGAAGGAGACCTTTCCGACCCTATAAAGTATATATATTCTTGATCAGCATCATCAGGGGAATCTTTCTAGATATGCCAGGAAGAAATCGATTTTTTTGGCCATTTTTGCACAATTTTATAAGGGGTTACATCATTAAAATTTTTGATTTTGATAAAAAATTGAATTTTCAAAATTATTAAATGAAGTATGCAGATTTATTAACTGTAGAAAATCTTGCACAGAACAGTTTTCCGATTTAAAATTAATGCTCTTTTGGCCGAGTTATATTTTTAATTTAAAAAAAAATCAAGAAGTTTTTTAATATAAACAAGAAAGGAAGCTAACTTTGGCACGCCGAAGTTTGTATACCCTTGCAGATTGGTTTCGATGTTTATATTATAGACTTAAATGCTGAAAACACTCACAAAACAGAGTTTCATTACATTTTACCTATACTTATTATGTTTACAGTTTGACAGTTTCAGTTTTACATTCCCAGCTTTACATATTTTATACATTTACCGATCGCTTCTATGGCAGCTATATGATATAGTTGTCCGATTTTTATAAAATTTATACCAAAATTCTAGAATTATAAAAAAAGCTTATATCTGCGAGTAGATAAACATACGTTGAAAAACAACGAAGCTATAATTTTAATACCCTTGCAGGGTATTATAATTTCAGTCAGAAGTTTGCAACGCAGTGAAGGAGACCTTTCCCACCCTATAAAGTATATATATTCTTGATCAGCATGAACAGCCGAATCGATCTAGTCATGTCCGTCCGTCCGCCTGTCCGTTTCTACGCAAACTAGTCCCTCAGTTTTAAAGCTATCTATGTATATGAAACTTGGCATATAGTCTTCTATATATTCTCACTGCTATATACATATATCTGGACGGGGCGGATCGGACGACTATATCATATAACTGCCATACAATTGTTCGATAAATTTTGAGAACAAAAATTATTACTTGGCTGTTTGGTGAAATCAATATGCAATTTTTTTGTGAAGGCGGCATTTATTTGGGATCGTTTGGGGAAAAATCTAATTATTTTGAAAGCAAAATCTAAATTTTTAAATTTGTTTTCTGAATTTTAAACATTTTTTTCGGATGTTTTACAATTCTTCTAAATTTTTAAAAAATTGTTCTAAATTTTTAAAAAATTGTTCTAAATTTTTAAAAATTTTCGGAATTAAAAAATTTTTTTTTCTGAAATTTTAACATTTTTTAGATTTTTTATATTTATTTAAGATTTTTTTTTAGAATTAAACAAATTTTTTTTAAATATTTTAACTGCCAAATTTGAATTTAACTGCCAAATTTGAATTTGAATTTAACGACGATCAGTTTCAGTGTGCCCAGGTGCAGTTGTAAAATAACACCTAAATTTGGATTCAAAAGGTTTGAGTCTCCGCTAACTTGCGCCGGCTCCTAAATGGTTTGGAACTTGGACATTTTATAACAGTTTATACCAGTTTTCAGCTGCTTGCTGCTGATTTCTGTTCGCCTGTTACCCCAATTTGGGAAACTGGCAATTTGCTTGGAAATGTTCGGAAATTTGGATGGGCTGCTGTAGGGATGTTGTTGTAAAAAGGTTGTTGTTGCCATAAGCTGTTGTTGTCGGCAACAAATAGGTATAAATGCATAAAATGAAATATAACAGTTTATACCAATTATTATTTTTGCCCAAATGTTTTTATAACAGTTTATACCAGTTTTCAGTTGCTTGCTGATGGTTTCTGTTCGCCTGTTACCTCAGTTTGGAAAGCGGCCAATTTGAATGAAAAGTTTTGCTCACTTCCATCAGTGATGCTCACTTCCATCAGTGATGCTCACTTCCATCAGTGATGCTCACTTCCATCAGTGATGCTCACTTCCATCAGTGATGCTCACTTCCATCAGTGATGCCCACTTCCATCAGTGATGCTCACTTCCATCAGTGATGCTCACTTCCATCAGTGATGCCCACTTCCATCAGTGATGCTCACTTCCATCAGTGATGCTCACTTCCATCAGTGATGCCCACTTCCATCAGTGATGCTCACTTCCATCAGTGATGCTCACTTCCATCAGTGATGCTCACTTCCATCAGTGATGCTAAATTCCATCAGTGATGCTCACTTCCATCAGTGATGCTCACTTCCATCAGTGATCCTCACTTCCATCAGTGATGCTCATCATTGGTAGTTAGTGAGATGCCATTTTGTCCCAATAATGCAAAATAGCTAGATGAGCATCACTGACAGTTAGTGAAAAATAAATGCAAATAATGCAAAATAGCTAGATGAGCATCACTGGCAGCTAGTGAGATGCAATTTTTTGCCAATAATGCAAAAAAATAGCTAGATGAGCATCACTGATCCACATGCGCACCACTGCCATTAAGCCCGACTTTATTGCCCTCCAATATTGAAATATAGCCAGTTGAGCATCACTGATGCAGATGAGTATCACTGATGCAAGTGAGCAAAACTTTTCATTCAAATTGGCCGCTTTCCAAACTGAGGTAACAGGCGAACAGAAACCATCAGCAAGCAACTGAAAACTGGTATAAACTGTTATAAAAACATTTGGGCAAAAATAATAATTGGTATAAACTGTTATATTTCATTTTATGCATTTATACCTATTTGTTGCCGACAACAACAGCTTATGGCAACAACAACCTTTTTACAACAACATCCCTACAGCAGCCCATCCAAATTTCCGAACATTTCCAAGCAAATTGCCAGTTTCCCAAATTGGGGTAACAGGCGAACAGAAATCAGCAGCAAGCAGCTGAAAACTGGTATAAACTGTTATAAAATGTCCAAGTTCCAAACCATTTAGGAGCCGGCGCAAGTTAGCGGAGACTCAAACCTTTTGAATCCAAATTTAGGTGTTATTTTACAACTGCACCTGGGCACACTGAAACTGATCGTCGTTAAATTCAAATTCAAATTTGGCAGTTAAATTCAAATTTGGCAGTTAAAATATTTAAAAAAAATTTGTTTAATTCTAAAAAAAAATCTTAAATAAATATATAAAATCTAAAAAATGTTAAAAATTCAGAAAAAAAAATTTTTTAATTCCGAAAATTTTTAAAAAATTAGAACAATTTTTTAAAAATTTAGAAGAATTGTAAAACATTCGAAAAAAATGTTTAAAATTCAGAAAACAAATTTAAAAATTTTGATTTTGCTTTCAAAATAATTAGATTTTTCCCCAAACGATCCCAAATAAATGCCGCCTTCACAAAAAAAATTGCACATTGATTTCACCAAACAGCCAAGTAATAATTTTTGTTCTCAAAATTTATCGAACAATTGTATGGCAGTTATATGATATAGTCGTCCGATCCGCCCCGTCCAGATATATGTATATAGCAGTGAGAATATATAGAAGACTATATGCCAAGTTTCATATACATAGATAGCTTTAAAACTGAGGGACTAGTTTGCGTAGAAACGGACAGGCGGATGGACGGACATGACTAGATCGATTCGGCTGTTGATGCTGATCAAGAATATATATACTTTATAGGGTCGGAAACGTCTCCTTCACTGCGTTGCAAACTTCTGACTGAAATTATAATACCCTGCAGGGGTATAAAATCCGATTTTATAATACAAAATAATATTTTTCTAAGTCAAGGAATCATTTCCGACCCCATAAACCATACATATTCTTGATCAGCATTAACATGCGAATCTTTCTAGACATGTCCGGAAGAAATCGATTTTTTGGCCATTTTTGCGAAATTTGATAAGGGGTTACATCATTAAAATTAGCAAAAATGGCCAAAAATTTTGATTTCTTAAAATTTTAAATTTGGTATGCAGTTTTTTTAAATTAATAGAAACTAACACAAAACTGCTTTCCGAATCGAAATTAATGCATTTTTGGCTTAACTATGATATATTTTAATTGTTACCTGCAAGGGTATACAATCTTTGGCTGGCCAAAGTTAGCTTTCTTTCTTGTTTACCTTTATTTTAATAAACATTATATTTTAAAAACAATTCTAGGGTTTGTGCACACATACAATTTTCCTTTCTTTTCTCGGTTTCTAATTGTTCGCTTCTATTCATCGATTGGATATTTTCCCCCTTCCTGTAAATCCCAAAAAATCCCTTTGTTTGCTTGACTTTAAAGGATTTCTGTGGCCATTTATTGCCATATACATTTCGGTATTTTCGTGCCACTGCCAACTGTCAATAAGTCCTTACTCTGTCAGCACACATGACACCCGTTCCGTTTCCTCACTTAACCTCTTGCAATTCCAATTCCACTTCCTCCCCAGCCACGTCGACGTACCCGCCGCTGTCGCGTTTTTTGTGCTCTCGTTTTTTCAGCGTTTTCAAATTAAACTTAAACTTTTTTCATTTCCATTCAGCACACATAGAAAAACTCCCTACGAGCCCCGATTCCGCTGCGCACATGCGTTTCAATTCCACATCTTTTTTTTCGTATTTTTTTTTCGCTGGAGAGTCTGATTCCTGGTATGCCGCGTGCTCAGCGTGTTGTTTGCTTATTTGAAGTTTCCGCAGGGAGCTGAGTTTCAGTTCTGTTCGGGGAGAGCTGGGAGTTAGGGACCGGAGGCGGGCCGGAGCCGAAGCCAACGAGCGCGCAATATTAAATCGCCTGTATTGTTTACAATCAGAAAGCGTTTTATAGACTTTATATAGACGAACGAGTCAACACAGAACGAGAACGAGTCAAATGAAAGCGGGGGAAACCATATTGATCCGAGCCCGGGAACGGAACGGTCTCGGTCCTCCAATTCCCCAGAATTCTATGGTCGGGGCCACAGTTGAGCAATTTCTGTTTCAGCTTGCCTTGGCAAAAGTCACGTTTTAATCGCCATACATATCGCACAAATCATTAATCAAAATTAAACAATAATTATTTGGGCGAAATCACGAGGAGCGATATTTCTTCAGGTGTTTCTTCTGCTCGGTCTTGGTTCGGGTCGGTCTTTGTGGGTGCGTCGAAGGCTATAAAAATAGACTTTGTGCGGTTTTAATTGAGCTTTAATTATGCCTAATTAAGCGTGGAAATAAGTTGTTGCTTTTTTTTTTCTCTCAATGCCTTCCCAGTCGTTTTTCGGAATTTTTCGCATATCACTTTAACTTTTTGCGGCAGCGTGTGAACACCATTAACATATTCGGGACTGGGTCGGGTCTGGAGATTACCCATATGAGGAGCACAATTAAGATGTCTGAGATGATAATTACTCATTCTCTCGGTGGATCCAAGGGAGAAATATAATATGGCTGAGCTGAAATCAATTTGGACCGCCTTAGGTTAAAGTTAAGTTAAGTTTCTTTTTATTAATAATTAATTAAGATTTTAAGGGAGAATCGGAATATGTATGACCTTTGGCATGTCCTAAACTTGATTCGCATTTCTGGTTTCAATTTCTAAGAAAACCGTTTTCTTTAAACAAGAAAAATCCCTGAAACTGTTGCCAAAAATGTTTAAATAAACAATATACTAAATCCCCTTTTCCTTATCCCTTTTGAATTCACTATTATCTCACTCTGATTTCCCACACTCCCGAAGATGTTATCTTTTCGTCCTCGACGCATTGCTCTCATTTAAAGTTTTGAAATGGCGCTGAGTGCCTCATAACTGTAATCCATATAGCACATATAGCACATATCGACTGAAAAGACCAACAAGAACTCGATTTTGTTTGGTAAACAGAGAGCGAACTGGGACCCCCGGGAACCCGCAGTGGGGCGGCCACCAGCACAAAGTAATTGATTGTTTATGGTCGTACAATTTATGTGTGTCGCAACTTGGAGGAGCGCAGAAATGAGAACGGGAACGGGAAAATATTGACCATTTGCTAAACGATAATTCAAAATGTTAAATCGACAATTTCAATTTGAGGCGAAATGTGGAAATGGGGATGGACTGGAGTTCACACATGACTCCTCCCCGGCTGTAAATATAAACATAAACTCTCCACTTAATAAAGGCGAGTGCCCTGCCACGGCCCTTAACCCCTTCTGGCCTTCTGGCCTCGTTGGAATCAATCGAACGTGTAATAAAATGCAATTTTTGCAACAACGTCGCCTGCTCCGCCGATAAAACGCCGCTCAGTTTTCTTTTATTTTTCCATTTACTCCTCTAGCTCCCGGCCCCCGGGGGGGGTCTGGGGCTTAGCCCTATGGCACTTTAGGGTTCAATTGCTGTGTAAATGCCACTGGTGCCCCACCTTGGCCTGTGGCGTGTAAAAAACCAAACTCAGTTACAAGTTTATCGACCAGCAAAATAACAAAAACAAAACAAAATTATACTCAATGTTGCCGGTCATTGTTGTTGCCACTTGTTTGTTGTTATTATTTACAAGCAATTTAAACAATCTGTTTGCTCGCTGGATTTTCCCCGCCAACTTCCAGCTTTTTTCGTGGCTTTACAGCAGTGGTGATTTTGATTTTAATGGTTATTAAATAAAAAAAAAACTTGAATTACATAATTTATTTGATCTCGAGATAATCGGTATTATTGTCAAGCCAACTTACAGCGGAATCAGTTGTTAAACACAATTAATGCGATATGAACAGGACAGGTGGAATGTGAGGATATTGTAATTACTCGTTAAAGATAAATTAAATTAAATCTTAAGGCTCTTTAAACTCTTAAATCTATTTAAAAAATGGTTTTTAAAGCATCTGCAACCCCACTTAATCACTGTCCAAGAAAAATTCTATAATAAATAATTGCTTTTAATACCATATACCTTTCCCCATTCCACTTTGCCTCGTTTCGGCAAAATCGCAATAATATTTTGGCATAGCACTCGGCTTGTCCGCCATTCAATCGATTAGTCACGGTCGATTTCATAAATTTTCATAAACAAATTTGTTCAAGTTCCCTGGCAGCCGGGCAGCTTCCCTCGATCCCCTGGTCGCGCCCCTGATTCTTTTTGGCAATGTACTGAAAAGTAAATAATGCAATTTGCCACGCAAAAAGAGAACTCAAGGAGAGACCTTTTGTGAGCGGATCCGGCGTCTGCTGCAGTTGAGCAATTATGTAATTTTTAATAGTCGCCGACGGGGGCCAGAACAACGTTACGCATTTTACGAGCGGAGGGAGGGAGGGGGCTGCTTGTAAAAGTCGAAGAATAATTTATTATTGTCAGGCGGCGGAGAGCAACCCTCGGCGTTGAAATGATGGAAAACGATTAAAAATCCGTCAAAAAGTGTAATAAACGGTGCACAGAGGAAAACACTTTGGTTTTTGATAGATGATATTTTCTATAAATTTAATTGGTATTTCTTGCTGTCTAAAAAGAGAGGTATCTATAGGAAATAGTTAAAGAAATGTACACGTGACACCACATGTCCTTGGACTCCACCCCTGCCCCACGTGTTAATTGTGGCAACTGCTCTACTGTGACTTCTGTCCATTGGAGTTGGCCATCGGTACGTGCGAGCAGCGCAAGGACTGCAAAGAAAACTCGGAAATAAAATATGACTGACCCGAGCACATGGGACAGCGCACACATAAACTTGGGAAAGCGTTTAGTGCTCGATGCGCCATAAACTTGTGGATTTAACTAGCTGAGCAGAAAGGAATGAGCTTTTAGGGGACCTTTCTCTATGGCTTTAAAGTCAAATTTTCACAAAAACCTCTTGAAACTTAATATTAAACCTTTTAAAACAAAATTGCATGCCATTTTTAAATACATTTATAAGAGAAATAGTAAATTTATTGAACAAATTTTGACAAGCTAATAGTTTTATTAAATTCCTATACTAAAGCATCTGTGCTTTAAACTTAATTAGCATTCCATGTTCCTGGGGATTATCCCTTCCACTTGAAGGACACTTGCCGGCACCTACCTGACTACGCAGTCCTCTTCTCTGGTCACTCGCAGTGACCCCCGGTCATTGCCCCATTTTCCAGTTAACTGAAAACAGAAAAAAAAGAGGAAACTGAAGGACCGGAGACCATCAGCGGGTCCGAAACCGAAACCATTCCTGACGGGAGGCTGCGCCACTTGAGCTGCGCTTTTTCAACTTTGTTCGCGGACTCTTTATGACGGCGATGAGGATGAACTGGCCGCGATGGCCACCGGCTGCTCCCCGGCTAGCTGGGTCCGCTGACTACTCGAAACACTGGCAAAACCGCAACTTAATAATTTGTGCTTCTGCGGCAATTAAAAATTTTTACCTTATTTGCTCCAGTTTTTCTGTTTTCAGTTTTCGGGTGGAGTCGCTGGAGTGGAGCCGGAGTCCGGGACTTATCTGTTTCAGTTGTTGGCTCGGTGCAACATTTTGTGCATGGTCATTTACTTTTCGCCCTCAGCCCTTCACTGGGCCAAGTTGCGATGTTACTAATTAAAAACGCAAATGGGTTTATGATGTTGCACAAGTTGCGGTTGCCGCGGGGCGGCGGCATTATTTTTTACTGCTGTCGCTGCAGAATTGTAACATGACAAAAAAGCTGAAAAGAAGTTATAAAGAAAAGCGTAAAAAGAGCGCGCGGCATTAAAACAAATTTTCCTCGCTTCTTTTTCGTATTTTTTGGGACAAATACAAAACAGGTCCTGTGCCAGGGACCCTCTCTCTCTGTCTCTCACTCTGGGTTTTCCGCATTTTCTCGCCTTTCGCCCGCCTTGCGGTTGCTTGGGGCTGCTGCTCCTTTTGTTGGGTTTTCCGGACCGGCTCCTCCCTTTTCTTGGGTAGAGCGGAGCCCTCTTGGACCTGCCCTGACTTTATCGCCATCCGTCGCTGGAGCTGCGGACTCCTCCGCGCTTTTCACGCTCTTCACATTGCTCTGGCATGTTTTGTGTTTTATTAGCGTGAAAATTTTTCAAAGGTGTCAGCACTTTTTGGGTCCTTGTTTTTGCTGTTTTTGTTTGCTTGTTTCCCAGAAATGGTTGACTTGTTTTTCGTATTTTTTTGAATGCTTTGCGAATTTGTATTTGTCACAGAGGAAATAAAGAAATCGGAGGCATTCAAAAGAAGATGTTAAGTGCTGTGGAAATGCGA
This sequence comes from Drosophila kikkawai, assembly GCF_030179895.1. NCBI lineage: Eukaryota > Metazoa > Arthropoda > Insecta > Diptera > Drosophilidae > Drosophila > Drosophila kikkawai. The sequence goes on from NC_091730.1 coordinate 14,169,168, forward strand.
AAAATATGTATATTTCGTAGGGTAAAGTTATCATTAAGGGCAGCCATTTCCAATTTCCAGCTTAGGAGCGGCCATTAATTATTTTTCGGCAACTCTTTGGTTAATCCCTGGACGGCCAGCTTAGTTAGTTTCGCATTAAAGATTCCTCCATCAACTATTCCCTTAATGGCCGGCAGCAGCCCTAAGCCCCAAGGCCAAAACCGAACCCTTGCTGACCGGAAATCCCCAACGCCCCGCCCCCAGGGCTGCTGGGCTGCCGGGCTGCCATTGTGTAATATCCGTTGACTATTATTCTAATTCATGCTGAAAATTAAAAAGCTGCCTATGAGCCTGACCAACCCCAAAAACCCCAATCCCCTCGCCGGCTTGTTATTGTGCGAGTTTAGCGAAAATTTCATGCAAAATAAAACCCAGAAAGAGGAAGAGCCAAACCGAAACGCCTTTTTGAATAGACGATGGCATTATGTTGCCTGCGCCGTTGTTTTTCGGGGGCTTTCGGCATCCTTTCCTGTTTTTGTATTCAAAATAAAGCGACCGCATCAACGAAATATGAAATAGCACAAAAATAATATTCACTCTGTGCATGGAAATATGAAAAAAATTAACATATAAATTAGCACAGCAGACAAAGTGTTTTTGGGGGCGAAGGTTCCCTCCCAGCCTGAGCTAGAAGAAAACGGGAGGGTCTGACTCCTTTGTTTTTGAAAACAATTTCGGTGGCATAAATTTACGACTGGCAATTAAAAATATTTTGTAATTTTTCTCAGCCGAGTGCATTTGTTATGGGAGGATGAAAAGGAGGAAGTGGTTTTAATTAAATGTGCAACAATGTTTCTTTGTTAAGCATTTGCTGGAAATATTCTTGGGTAATTTACTATATACCTGTTGGAAAAATATAAATATTTTATCTTGATTCTAGATCAAGTTACTATAACTTTGTGCTTACATTGTTGCTTTATGTGAAGGAAAAAAAGGAAAGGAAACCAGAGTGTCCGTGCGTCAATTAATGAAGCAACAATATATTCTCATAATATAATTTCCAGGATAAAATAGGTATCCAAAAGGAGTATGCAAATATGTTAACTTTGCTTTTCTGACACTACAATGTTGCTTTATGCGGCGGTTATGATTAAGCAAAATAAACAGGAAAATGAATAGGTATTTATAATATAGAAATAATATACAAAGTAAGTTATATCCCCTTTTCTACCATATAAACCCTTCGATCAAAGGCAACAAAGTAGTGTCCTAATACCATTTTCAAAATTCAAATCATATTGAGAACTAAATTTCCTTTTCCCAGGTAGCCTTGCCTTTTTCTTCATCGATTAAGTAATTGCTGGCCAACCCCTTTGACTCTGGATACACCTTAATTTTAAAGCGATAACCGCACACATCCTTGGCAACTTTGCTGGCTTCCTGTTGTCCTTGGCTCGGTGGTATCCACATATTTACGGCCGCAACAATGTGCGCCTTGTAAAACAATTTATAACTTTTGCGCTTTTGCCTAATAAGTTGGCATGTTGTGGCCAATAAGTTGCGGCTGCAGCAGCGGCGGACATGCAGCGGAACTCGTTGCGAAACTAAATTACAAGTACCGGCAGCAGCAGCAGGAGCAGCAACAACAGCCGCCGGCTGCAGTGGGGGATAAGTCTGTATCCCCCCCTGCTGCCACCCCCTCTTTGCACCTCGCTGCACATCTTGCCAACAAGTTGAGCGTGTTGTTGCTGCCTTAACTACTGTTAATTCTTCTAATTGTGTGTACGTTGTTTGCGTGCGCTAATGTCGCATATGCACAAGCAGCAGCAACAACGAGCCCAGCTGAAGGCATCCCCCAGGGGCGGCGGTGGAGCTGCAGCTGGAAGAGGGGGGAGCAGCATGCAAATGTGTAACTGTTTATGCCAGAACGAACTCTGTTTCTCCCGCTGGCACAACTGGCGATGGGAGCGTGCAGGAAGCTAGATGTTGTAGAGAAGTTGCAACATATCGCAGACAAGGAGAAAGGAAATAAAATGTTTATAAAAATATATCCTATGATAAATATATTTTAATAATTAAAAACCTTGGCAACAAACTTTATTTTATTCTTAAAATGTGTGCTTAAAGCAACTAATATCTTGAAAATTGCATCGAGTTCAGTAAATATAAACTAAAATCTATTTAGAAAATATACTATAAGTTTAATATTCAATATTTTATTTATATATATTCTGTAAATTCCAGAAAACCTTTATAATTTTTACCTGTATCATAACTCGTGTCACGATGCTATTTTCAACAGCTCCCTAACTTGAGATTTTTGTTTGGAGCAATGCAACGCATCGCATCGCTTGACAACTTACATGGCGGGCAGCAGCGGGGGGTCGTTGAAGGGGGTCCAGGGTGACCCTGTCGCTTATTAGCGCAAAACGCAGCACGTCCTGAGTGTGTGCGTGTGTTTTTGTTTTTGTTAAATGTAATTAAATTATGCAGATGAGTGCCAGCAGCAGCAGTTCCAACTCTGGAGCTTGGCGCTGGCGCATTAACTAAACTGGCAGGGAAAAGAGTTTCTAGGTATTTGCATTTGACGCCGACAAACAGTAGCTCGAAACTAGTTTTCCAAATAGTTGGCAGATTGCTGAACAAGGTGTTAAAAAAAAGAATATAAAGAAAAATAAAAAAATAAAACCACTTGGCAGCGGTGGGATTCGAACCCACGCCTCCGAGGAGACTGGTGCCTTAAACCAGCGCCTTAGACCGCTCGGCCACGCTACCCATGTTATACAGATCGGCGAAATACTCACTCAAAAATAGAAAATTCAACCGAAAATAATTCTGACACATTCTTACACCCACTCAAAAAGAGAACACTCTATTTATTTATTGTTAAGTTTGTTCTTTATTTGATTTTATCTTCTAGTTCTTGAACACTGTTGAATTTTCAATTTTCTGCCTCGCACCTGCGATTATCGGTTACATTGAGGGAGTTCCTTGTATTTCGTGTTGCACTTCTTGCGCTTAATGATACGGTTAGATGCTGATCCACAAATTTGGTTTGACTCGGCTACGTTCTATGTCTCGTTAATATACTTTGTGCCACTTGGCTTGTGTTTTTTTTTGACTACGCTTTCCCTTGTAATTTGCTTAAATTGTATTTTTCAAATTGATTTAATTATTCATAGTTGTCGTCGTCGTATGGCTAGATGAGGGATCTGATCTGCTTCGTTATGAAGTATATGAAATATGAATATGAAAATTGCGTTTGAATAAGTTTTCAATTACATGTATATGGTAATCAATGTTTCTTCTATTTGTAGGTTACTTTTAACTCCCTTGTATTGGTTTTGCAATTTGTTCCATTAAATTGTTAAATATGTACAATCGATCAATGGTGAAAAAAGGGAAAATTAAAGCAGCTCAGGCTGGAAAATAAATAAAAATAAATAAAAAACATAATGTTGGTAAGGTTTTGTTTTCGAGCATAGTTATTTTCTTTTATTTACACGTATAATTCGTATATATAGATTTACTTTGTATTTTGCATTTGTTTATTTCTGCTGCATAAATTGCTTATTCATATTTGTGAATGCGGCTGGGATGCCGCATGAATATTGCGGAGTTTTCCATAGTTTTTGCTATTTTCCTTTTACACTGTGTAAACAACTTGCTTGTTTATTATTCCGATGAGTAGTTTATTCTTTACTGAGTCTATTAACTATAAAAATCGGCCGTGTTCTATTTTAGGTTTTGCGTATATAATTTATTTTCATTTTGCTTGTTTTTGTATTTATTTTTGGAATATAGGTTTGTCGATAGTTTTAGGCTAAATACATACATAGTTTTAATGACTGGTGCTTAAGCGCGTGGCTAATTTGTTATTTTATAAAGTAAATTACCTTGTTACTTGATTTTAATTTAATTTTTTTGTTGTTTTTGTTTTTCCATTGAAATTGTCTTGATTTTTCTTGTCGCATTTTTAAAAAAAGCTTCTAATTATGTACATAAATTGAAGGATTTTAATTTTAAGCAGAACTTAATAGTAAGATCACTGGATGCAAATGAATAGTGGCGGCCGAGGAGTGACTACTCACAGTGCCTGCCAAAATTGTGCGCAAGTCCTCCACTTAAATATATACACCTCAGCGCAGACTCCTTGCCCACCCTCTACAACCTCTCGAACTAAAGCCTAATTTATACAGAATGCTCTCGCCTGAATACACGTAACGCAGGAGTACACAACTAGAAGAAGAATATTCAGGACTTTGTCTGGAACCCGCGGCAGAGATGCACTCTTGACCCACTGTTTCGTGATTAATGTATAGCCCTGATTAAATAAGATTAGAGGCGATCCTCCTGGAATTTCCACCACCTCAGCCCTTGTAGAAGTAATGCAGCTCGATGTCCGGATCCGGCCTGGTCTTGATGATGGTGCGGCCCAAGGTGCCGCACGTCTTGGCCGGATATCAGTGGTAGCGCCGCAGGCTGCCGTTGTTGTTGCCCACGCCCAGACCCACTCCCACTGTCACTCCGCCATGGTGGTTGTTGTTCGACAAGGTGGCCACGTTGTTGTTGTTGTTGAAGGATCTGCGTCCGGTGGTGTTGCCATGGATGAGGGCCATGCCCACGCCGTTCCTCAGCGGCAGGGCCGGCGGCGGCGGTGTGGGTGTGGGACTGGGGGGCAGATCGTGGTCCAGCGGCAGGGAGTAGTGCGAGTTGTTGTGGATGTAGCCCGGCTCGGCCATCGCGTCGCAGGGCTTGGCATAGACGCCTCCGTAGTGGTGGCTCTGGTTCGGAGCAGTCGGGTGCTGGTTGTGGTTGAAGTGGTCCTGGGTCAGCCGGATCCCGTTGGCCAGCGGCTGGCTGTAGTGGGACAGAGTGCTCTCCTGGACCTGGACTTGCACCTGCGCCGGTGGCGGGCGGTGTCGCGGCAGTGAGGTGGCATTGAAGGACTTGCCGCCATTGCAGGCCAGCAGGCGCATGTCCTGCTGCGAGTGATGCAACTTTGAGGATTGGCCGCCGTTGTTGGTCATGTAGTGGATGTGGCTGAGCTGGGCGAAGGAGTTGGAGGCCTGGTCAACGGCGCTGGGCACCTGCAGCTGCTGCACCGCCCCGCTGGCGGTGCTAGCGCCACCCCGGCCCCGCAGCTGAGGCGGGGGTGGTGCTTCTAGCTATAGCTCGGTGACCGGAATCGGCCTTCCGCTGCCGCCGTGCCCCGCCATGTAGGGATAGCCTCCGGCAGCCGGGTGCACTCCTCCACAGCCGGGCGGCGGTCTGGCCATGTACTCCTCATCGGAGAAGGTCTTCTGGTACTCGCGCTCCTTCCTGCCCAGCGCCGAGTGTCCCTTCAGCAGCTCCCGGATGCGGCGACGGCAGGTGTAGAGCAGCAGGGCCAGGGTGGTGATCAGGGCGGCGCAAACCACCACCAGGATGCCGATAATCGCCTGCTTACTGGCCGCTCCGTGGGCACAGCCCAGCAGAGGCTCCGCCAGCTGGGCCAGGGGCAGATCCCGCAGGGCAGAGGGATAAGCGCACATCACCGGGGCGTACTGGCCACTCGAGTTCCGGCTGAGCAGAAGGTGGCGCAGCCACAGCAGCCGGCAGTCACAGACAAAGGGGTTCTCCGAGAGGTCCAGCGTCTGGAGGTCGGCCCAGGGCACCAGGCCCTCGTCCAGGGTGCTCAGCTGGTTGGCCTTCAGCACCACCGTGCTGAGGTGGGGCAGTCCACCCAAGGCGGTGGCGGGCAGCTCGCTCAGCTGCTTATTGCTGGACAGGTTCAGGTGCTCCAGGTTGCTGTTTCCGGTGAAAGCGCCGCTCTCCACGCGCCTTAATCGCTGGGCCCCGGTCAGCTCCAAGTGACGCAGCTCCCGCAAGCCGGCAAAGGCGCCCGAGGAGATCATCTCAAAGTCGTTCTGTCCAATGTTCAGCTCCTCTAGGCGTCCCAGTTTCTGGAAGGCGGCCGTTGGTATCGTCACGAGGCGGTTATCCGACAGATCCATGGAGCGCAGGGCCTCCAGACCCTTGAGTGCATCCTCTGAGATGTTGTGCAGCCCAGCTCCGCGCAGATCCAGGAGGGTCAGCCCCTTGAGGTCCTGGAAGGCTCCGCTCGGAATGGTCATGAAGGAGTTGGTGCCCAGGTAGAGCTCTGCCAGCGAGGGCAGCGCCTGGAAGGTCAGCTCGTCCGGCACCGTGGTCAGGGTGTTGTCGTCCAGATAGAGAACCCGCAGGTTGACCAGCCCATCAAGGGCGTGAGGATCGATGTGGCTGATGCGATTCTGGCCGAGATTCAGCTCCGCCAGCTTTCCCATTGGCGAGAAGGTGCGGTACTCTAGCTCGGCGATGAGGTTGCCCCGCAGATTGAGCACGCTGATGGTGGAGAGGCCCTGGAAGGTGCGGTTCGACACCTGGCCAATCTTGTTGTGGTCCAGATGCAGCTCCTGCAGCTTAGCGTGGTAGGCGAAGGAGCGCTCGGGGATGGAGACCATGTCGTTGAAGGACAGGTCCAAAAAGGTGAGCTGCGCGTAGAACTGCATCGAGGAGTCTATGGTCTTCAGCTTGTTGTTCTTAATCACCAGTCGCTGAATGGCGGGGTTCAGGGCGATGGGCAGGACGTCCAGGGTGCCCTCGCCGCAGTTCACCATCAGGGTGTCATCGTCGCACTCGCAGCCAGTCGGGCAGTTGGCCAGTCCGCGGGCCATCTGCAGCCTGGCCAGGAGGACGAGGCACAGGCCCAGGAAGAGGCCGAGATGATGGGCCAGCGACATGGTAATTGGCCGCTGCTTCTGGCCTCCTTTATGTTCTCTCTTTGCTTGCTAGTTTCGAGTTTCTGCTCTCCTTTTTCGGTTAACTACGTTCTGGCCAAGTTCGCCAATGGCTTTCAGGTCCAGACTCCGGCATTCGCCTGCAAGGAGAGGAAAAGAGGGTGGAGAACGCTTTAAATTGATTTTCCATTAGAGCTCCAAATTGCTCCGACTCGACTCTCGGATTTTCATTGGATTTGGCAGCTGCAATCCCAATCGCAGCCCCCATCGCCCCCGTCGGGAGTTAATCGGTAGTTTTGCGGATTACAGCCCCACCCGCCCCGGGAGTTGGCTGCATTTACTCCTCCATCTGTCCGACTGTCGGCCAGTAAACAAATGAAGACAATTTAAATGGCCACGGCCTGGACATTAGGAGCGGAATTAGCAGCCAGGAGCGAGTGGAAGTCGCTGCCTTGGTCTCACTACAACAGTTTTACCCGACAGACGGACACAGTCTGTTGCCTGCCTAATGGTTGCCAGGCAGTTAGCCGGATTCGGATGCGGATTCCTAGGTTTGGCGATGGCCATTATCGATCGAATGGGAATAGGGATTGACAGCAGCTTAGCCTGGAGCATTTCGAATAGCGGAAAGTTTAAACTATTTCAACGGAAATGTCTCTTTAAGTTTGTTTTTGTTCGAATTAGTTTAGATGTATTTTTTCATCTACCCAAACAACTTTAATAGCACTCTGTAACCTAACTAGCTTTAATTTTAAATACAATAATAAACAGAGTAGGCAAACCTTTCCATCGGAGAACCTCCCTTTGAAGTCCCAACCCCACAAAGGTCCCTCAAAGTCACCCTGCCTTTTCACATGTCAGACATGGGGCCAACCCCGGCAACCCTTTGTGTCAACTGGCAGGTCCCCAAAGTCGAAACCCCAGAGTAGAAATCCCCAGAACCAACCCCATTTAGGGCCACCCCCAGCGAATTCCCCGGCCAGGCCAAAGATATGCCGCATAGTTGGGGCCAAAAACTTAAAAAACAACTTGCACTTTGTTTGCTTTGGGGACATTTATCAGCTGCGGGAGGGAATGGGGGGGGGGGGGGGCATGGTCTGGGGACAACTGGCAAAACAAAACTTAATTTAGCGCGGCAACTGCGAGAAGTTCAAGGATGGGCCCCAGAAAAAGGATATCGGCACTGGGCTCCCCAAACGGGCCATAAAATAAATAAAACAAAAGCGAAATTCTTTTTCCTTTGTTGTTCTCCGCTCGGGTAGAAGGGGTTTTTGTGGGTACGAGAGACAAAGGATGTTGTGTATATGGACGCCCCTTTTTCATATTTTTCAACTTTACGCAGCGTGGGCGTGGCTGCCACTGCTGCTGGGCCCCAAAGGCGCTATGAAAATAATCATAGATGTGGGTCAGAGCGAGGAGGAGCCAAAAGGATATAACTCCCATCCGCCGCACGCCGAAACTCTCGCTTTTTATTATGTAAATATCACATAAACACCCGGGAGCGGCCATCATATGAAACAAGGCCGCAAAAAATGGCACTCGTGGCGGAGAGGGTCTCCGTTTCCATTCGACTCCTCATCATTATCATGCATATGCCATAAAGCAACTTGTTGAGACTGAGAGGACTCTGGAGTCCTGAGTGCGGAGCGAGGACTCCTCGAAGAACAAACAACCGACAACATTTTCGGGCGAATAAAAACAAAAACTGTGAAGTTTTCCCTTTTTTTTCTGTTTGCACCGCAGCTGCTTGGAATGCATATGAGCAAAGGATGAAAAGTCAGGACGAAGGACGTGGAACGGGCTGAGGGAAATCATATTTAAATTGCTAAAATCCCGTTAAATGGCCAACGCGATACCGCAGGCCTGGTTTTCAATGAGCTGCCAGCCAGGACCTGCCGAGAGGTTCAGAAGTCATTCGTAAGGTTAGGTTAGGGTATTTCTTTCTCTGAAGGAAGAAGAAAAACACTAAGGACTAACAGCACATTGAGGAGGTAGGTTATGGTCCTTTTTATGCTTTATTGTATTATCTTTATGCCCGGCCATTTAACACCATTTTAAATGAAGCCAAAAGAGCAGTAAAGAATTATAATTCTAGAATTTATTTAGTTGCAGCCTGATTTTTTGGTTGGTTTATTTGAAAAGTACAAATTTATAGGGACATTTTGTTAAGGTATGTATTTTGGTAGACTTATAGTTCGTGTTTAATATCAGTTTTATTTATGTTTAAGGAATCTCTATTAAAGAGGCAAAGGTCAACTACCCAAAGGGGCAGCTATTTAAATTGTCACCCAGTTCAATCCTCCCTCCATTGGTAAAGTATGCTCTTAATATTTTATGGTCTGGCGCTGAGATTTTATTCGGCAGCCTTTGTTGCCTTTTTAGGACATTTTTATTTGGTTTGCTACTGTTGCTAAACTCATTTATTAGTTCCGTTCGTGTCCAAGTTGCACCCCTCTGGAACCCCCCTCGGTCATACGCCCCTGCTGCTGCCACCGTCTATATCTTTTGTCGACCATTGTTGGAAATGTTTGACTGTGAGTTGAACTGTGCAGTGAGGAAAAATATAATAAAATCAGGACAACTATTTGTATTATTCTAAGATAAAATCTATAATTAAAGTCTTCGGTAAAGAATTATCATTCTTCAGGATACTAATTTAATTTTAAAACTAATTTTCACGCTATCTTTCTTTCAGAAATTATACTTTTTTCGTTGTGTGTCACAGGAGCTGCCTTTCGGCCATGGCCCCAAAAAAAGGAGCATAGAAAAGGATGTGAGAATGGGGCCAGTTAGGCGGTTTGGCGGGTGGACAAACCCCTTTTTATTGTATCTGTCTGGTGCCGTTTTCTGTTCCGTCTTTTGTCGGTTTTTGGTCCCCGGATTTCGGTTTTGCTTTTGCTTTAGCTTTGGCCCGGCACTATGACTTCTGCTTGAAAGAGCCACCCTCTTTTAACACTCTCCCTCTTTCGCTTGCTCTGTTTAGTCTAGATATAATACATATATATACGATTTTTTCATTTTGAAAATTTGCCAGCAGAAAAAATAAAAATAAAATAAAAAGAAAAGAATCATTTGCCGCCAACTTTGCTGTTGCAGTTGGTGGAAATTGCTAAATAAATGCATGCTTCTGATTTAATGGCAGGGGAAGGGAGCAGCCGGGGAAAAGGGAAAATGGTGAAATGGGAAATGGATATAAAGGGAAAGGGACACGGGGAGCTGGCAAGTACAGTTGTGCCCATTTTGCCACTTTTATCTGTTGCGGGCAAAAAGTTTGGCGGCGCTCAAAAATAGCATCGGAATCGACGGGTCCATAATGGCTTCCAGGTTTCGGCTGCCCCAATTTCCCTTTTCGCTGAAACTTCCGCAACTCGCAGCCCCATCAATGTCGGCAATAAACTTCAACTTTGCTCGTGTTTGCCAAATGTTTAATATTTCAAAGTAACGCCAGCCAATATCCTAAAACCTTAAACCGGGAGGGAGCAAGCACCCCTTTCCCCGGGTGTTATTTATATGACAATTTCGCTTGAGCGCGCGTTAAAATATCGCCGACAATATTTTATGCTCAATGCCTTGGCTCATGTTTTGCCAACAGCCAAGTCCTGCCACGCCCACGCCCCCGCCCCCGCCCCCGACCCCGTCCCAGTTCCAGTTCCACTCACCCCCTCTGTATGCTATGATAAACTTGGCAAATTTATCCTGCTTTGTGCCATACGTCTTTTGGCACAGTTTCCGCTCAAGACATGTACTGGTCCCCGTCCTGCCTGACGTCTTCTCCCAGCTATTTGCACTATTTGCACAGTTTACAGTTTCAGTTTATACACAGAAAATAAATATGTATAGATTATAAATGGAACCAGATTTGAAAATAAAAGTTTTCAGACAAACTGAAAAGAATTTTATTCTTTGCTTTAATATATTTTAAAAGAATTTTATTTAAACTAAACTAAATTATATTTTCTTTCTCTGATTCCAAGACTTTAACTTCGAGGCTGTGCATCTACAAGATACTTTTTGTGTGCACTTGCAAGATACTTTTTCCTGCTCGGCGCGAGTACACCAAATATTTGCCATCGCAAGGAGACAAAACAAAGACATGGGGCTCTGTGCCTCACGCACAGCCAGCTTCGAATTGGAAGCTGAATTTGGGCCACCCCAGCCACCACTCCTCCACCACAGATGGCCACCGCCACCACCACCACCGGCACCCACTCCGCGACTCAAGGCTGAAGGCTGTGTGCCAGTGAAAGTCGCCGAGGCAACATCCACTCGTCTGTGAAATAGAAAACGAAACAATAGAGATGGGTGGTTCCAGCATGGATTGGGGGGGATTCCCAAAGTGAGTGGCCGCCGGGGGGCGCTTGGCAATTGCGCATCGCCACACATGTTACTTCAATTTTCAGTAATGGTAATCGGGCCAGAGACAGGGGCACTGCTCCACTCCCGCTCCTTTGGCAATTGAATTGGACCTGGGTTTGGCTTTGGTTTTGGATTTCAATTCGGAATTTGGCTCACGAATTGAACGGTTTCTGGTTCTGAACCGCAAGAGCTACACGAGATCTCGAGGCAGTCACTATAATCAGCGCGGGGTAGTTAATTTCAGAGCGAGTGAGGCAGAAATGGCAATACAAAGTCACTTTCAAGCTGCAAACAAAAAAAGCCACGAAAAACAGAAAGCAAGTGACCTAAATCGGGAATGACTTGAAGTGTTTTCAGATCACATCTTTGTATTTGAATAAATAATATTTAACATTTCAATGCTATTCCTTTGATTAATTATAATAATTATGTACAGGAGCAATACCTTTAACTAAGAAGTACTCCTCTCCTTGGCAACACAATCCATTCCTGGGTTCAACACCCCGAAATGAGCAGTTAAAGAGGCCCGGTGAGCTGGGCCATTTGTTGGTCCTGCAATGGAGACTCCCTCGGCGGTAATCGCTCCTTCCACCCGGAAAATAGGGCCAGGAACAGGAGAACAGGAGCAATGCGCTCCGCCGGATTCAAAAAAGTATTTTATGGCTCCCTTGAACATTGAGACTAGGAGACGACGACGACGACGACGGCGGCGACAGCGAGATGGCGGTGGCGACCGTGGAACCCAAGCAGGAGGAGGCGGCGGATGACAAAGAGGATGATGTCGACGACAAGCCAAGAATTTGGCAAAAGTTGGAACTACGACGATGCTTTTATGGCATAATTCGTAGCACCGTCCTAGCCCATCTCGCATCTGTTTGTTTTTACTGCCTGGCCAAAAAGTTTGGCCCGAAAGAGCTAGGCAAAGACAGAGAGAGAGGGAGCCCGAATTGGCAGTGCAAGAAAGTAAAGAGTAATACCCAAAGCAGTCATAAAGTAAACCAAATATTTTACATATAAACGACCGCAAGCCGACGTCGTCTTGGTGCTTTTTCCTCGGCCCAGACGACGTCGCCATTTTAGCCATAATTTTCTTGCCATCTCACTTCTTTTGGCTCTTTTTTCGCTTGGCGGCTGGGGTCGCGTGGGGCTGGCTTTCTGCCCAGAAAACGGCGACAGTGGAAAGTCGAAAGTAGGTAAAAAAGTTTCGCCCATCGACCTTGCCCGCCCTTTTAGCACTTCCGCGTGTCTGCGGGTTTAAAGCCAAGACAAAGTTATATGTGGCAGACAATAAATCGCGAGCTATTGATCCTTGCTATATGTCTTAAACAAATTTATACGGCAAGCGGAAAACTAACCCATATATATCCCGGACTTACTCGGGGCGTGGCTCTTTTGATAAACGTGCATATGGCGCCATTACAGCATGTCGAACATAAACTTCGCTCGCATCTGCAGATAGCGACGTGGGCTTTTTGCCAGGGCAACTCCGGTTTCTAGGCTCTGGGTGCCCAGATTCGGGTCTCGGATTTCGGGTTCCTGGCATGGGCAGGGGTTCGCGGAGCGGAGTAGAGCATTTAGCGTTGAGGGCTTTAAAATTAAGGCGCGATAGTAGAGATTTTACTACAAACATGGCTTAGGCAAGTTGAGACATAAATTCCCTGAATAGAGAATGGATATGGGCGGCGAGAAGAAGGATAAGAGAAGGAGGTTCTGTGAGGCGAACTTGGGTGTGAGAAATAAGAAAGACCAACCCATATCGATGGGGGAATAAATGAAAAAATTTAGAAAATCTAGCTATAGGTATTTATGAGAGACTTCAAGTTTAAGAGTAAAATTATGAAAATGAGAGTATAATAATTTAAGAAATCAAGGTAAACCCTCTAACATGTTAAAGGGTTAAGATAGATATGTTCCTTATCCCACCTCCTTCAATATATTTTGCCTTTTCCCCTTTTGACTTTGTTTACCTAAGACTCGAGTTCTGCGTAACTCTAGACCCCAGGATCCTTTGGGTTGAACTCCCATTTCAAGTGCCCAAAAGTTTGCCGAGCTCTAAGCCAAAGCAAATTAAATTGCCGTTGCCAATGCCATTGCCCAGGCAAATGATTTTTTCCTACTGCCGCTTTTAGCGTATTTTTACTTCCTTTATTTTTTCGGAGATGGGAAAAAGTTTGCCAACTTTTGCCATCATTTCTGGTGCCGCTTATCGACAAAAGTCAGCAAACAGATCGGATTTGTATTTAAATTAAGCATTAAATAGTAAAAAGGTAAAGGGCGCTAAATGAAAACGAGCCAACTTGTGAGGGCCTAGAGGGTTTAAGCTAAAGAAGCTCTGCACTTGCCAAAAAGAGGAGTTGAAGTAGAATATAATATTAAGTAGGAAAGTAGGAAATGGGAATTAAAGTATCCTAGACCTTGTTTTCCAAGTTTTTTATTTAAATTTCAGGACAATATATTTCTCCGAGTGCCGAGGCTTTGGGCTATCGCAGTGGCGGGACAGCTTTAGCGCCTTACAGCGGCATTTGCTGACAGGCATTAGGCGAAAGCGTCGCGACAGTGCCTGCTTCTTCCCCTTTGTTGCTGACTCAACAAGCAGGTGGGTGGTGGCTGGCTTCCAAGAGTCCGTGAGGTGGTGCATACCTGCAGCTGGACTTAGTGGCCTGGACGGCCGCGCTTCCGCTGCCATGTCGTGGACCATAAATCTTTCGGAAAATCGCGGCCAGGCGCAAAGTGCACCACAAAATGGTGAAAATTGCACGGCAAGGATGTAACAAAAGGGAAAGGAAGCGAGTGCAGGAAGACAGCGACACAGAGAGAGAGAGAGAGAGAGAGTGTGAGTGAGTCGGGCATCTAAGCGGGCAGCTTACACTGCTTCTCCGCCACTCCTGGGCTTGGGGTTAACTGAGGTTCGGGCCGGGTGTCGGTTTCGGTTTCGGTTTCCGTTACTACGGGTTTAGTTGGCTGTGCGTAAATTTAGTGCCCTGGAAATTTAGTTTCACAGTTGCGGTGATTTACTTGGCCGGTGCTGTCGCGTCTAGTAAATGGCACAGTGGGATGGGTTTGGGGAATACACAGGCACTGGAGAAGCATTACCAATGGTGGTCAGGTAACACCTTGACATGGTGGAACTTTAATTATGTGACTAAGAAACATATAAAGTGGATGTTTATGGCAATAAAATTGATTAAATTCTTTGTAGTTTTGCCTAAAAAAAATAACCATGTGCTGGCTGAGGCAACGCTTGTGGCTTGGTATCTATTCTTTCTCCAAACCAACTTGATTTCTGTGATTAATTTTCTAAAGCTGATTTTTTAAAATTTTAATATATCATTTATCAGATTCCTGCTCTGATTTCTTAACCCCATTTCATTGTTTTCCATTCCACTGTGCATTTAAAATGTTCCATATTGTTTGCATTTGCTTTTAAATTTCCACGCTCAACATTGTACACGACGATGAAGTACAAAAAAAAAAAAAAGAGTATAAAATAAGACTGAACTTTTTGCCTACTGCCCTCTGTCGCTGTCGCTGGCTCAGCTCTTCCTCTGCCGGCGTTGAATTTAACATGAGGCAAGGCCGCGAAGAGGACGAGCAGGAGGAGGGGCTAGTGGGTGGCGATGCGGGAAGCGGCAGCGTCACATGTGTGCAGAGTTCTACGTGGCATGGAGTCATGGCAAGGGGCAAGTTGCGTCGTTCTTTCTTTTTTTTTGCTTTAAACAGCGCCATTGTTTATGCTCTGAGCTCAAAGCGAGCGAGAGCGAGATGAAGATAAAAACAGTCAGGAAAATATATAAGCCTTATGAAAAACAACATTTAAATATTAAATATTAGTTAAAAAGTAATTTGCATTGGTGGAAATTGCATTTTGGCAACCTAAAAGCACACACAAAAATTAAAAAATAGTTCTTGCTTTATAAAATAACTATTCTATTTTTTCCAGTGCCTCAATGGCCAGAGCTAACCAGACTCATTTAAAGAGAGACCCCGAGACATGAGTTAAGTGCGATGGCGAAATTTATGCGAAGAATGCAGCAGCAATATGTGCAACGCAGCAGCAGCAGCAACAACATTGCAGCAGCAGCAACAGCCACACGGCGGCAGCAACATCAACTGAACCACATGGTCGGTGAGCATTTTTCTTCGTCCTGTTTGCCTTTGGCATCCCGTGCTGGCTGCCAGCACCCAAAAAAGGACCAACGCCACGTTGCAGGACACTCTTTTTTAGCCATTTTTTCTTCCTGGCCGTTGAATAATGCTTAACGTGTGTAAGTGTGTGTGTGTGTGCGGGTGTGTGTGCTGGAGACAGGAAAAGTATTTGCCAGTGAAAAGTCTGCAGTTGTCTGCGTGATGTGTGAATAAGTAAGCTTTGTAAGAAGTTTTTCATTTCCCGTTTTTCCCTTTGTCTGCTCATTTCTCTCTCTTTCTCCCATTCGCCACCATTCTCGGTAATTTTTCAGAGTTTCCCCCCTTTGGTTCCAAAGGGGAAAACTCTGGCTGCCAAAGGGGACAGAGGGGGGACAGGAACAGGAGTGTTGGTGGATGGCTAGGCATACGGAAACTTAATAAGATTTTAATTGAAGCGCAAGAATTTAATTAATTTAATTATGAATACATAAGCCGAAGACGGGCCCGCCCATGATATATGTGAGGTAAAGACGCGAAGCGCGAAAATACTTTCAGCCGCGGAATGCAATAACATTTCAGATTTTATTAAATCATTTTGAATTTAAAGAAGAGAATCCATGGAAAAGAGGTGGATAACTCGAAAAGTATTTTTGGTAATATTAAATCTTGCATTTTCCTCTGAGAAAAATACTTTCTCTTGATATTATTTGAGAAATCTTTGACAAGGTAAGAGGAAAGTGTTATAATAAAGTCATAAGGAAACTTTACTATATCATAAAAGAATAGCAACTAATAATAATAAGTTATTTAAGAAGAGATTGCTCCACAAATGATATCAATTCTCACTTTAAATTAGATCCAACTGTCTCTCCATGACATCATATTAAGATATAGCCATAGACTTATCACATTATTATTATTATCAGCTTGGTAAACACTTTGCGAAAAAGTCACGTCCTAAAACTCTTTTGTCAGCGAAATTCTTCGAGTACATTTCACGCGATGTTTCAACAGCGTTGCCATGGCTTCATATTTATAAATTACTTTTTGGGCGCTTCAGGTTTCCATAAAAAACGAAATAAAAATAAAATGAAACCAAGAAATAAATGAACTTCCGCATTCTGAATGGACTCTGGAGCTGTGAGTGCATTGCCCGGAGCCAGGGAATGCACACATGCCAGTGCCAGAGTGTCTAGTTAGGACTAGCCGGGGACGTCATTCCGTGACTTAATTAAAGCCTGACTTTTCGCCGGACGAAGACGAGGAGTCATTAATTTAATTACTGCTTTCAATTAAACGCAGCTCCAGCTGCATAAATCAATTGATTTGGCTCGCATGTCGTGGATATCATCATCGTCATTGAGCTTGATTCATTCATTTGAACACTTGTACATCTGTTCGCCGATGTTCGTTTATCAATTATTGCTTTTCGGAGAGGGGAATCATCGACATCGACATCGACATCGACATCGACATCGACGGCTGTTGCGTTTTACCCAGCACAGTTGACCGACTTTGAGTTATTGTTTTGTTTGATTTTCATTAAGTCTCCAGTCAGCCCCCTTTCGAGTTGCAAGTTGCTTCTGCCAGTTGCAAGTTGCCGGTCGTTGCAATTACTTGCGTCATTAAACCGGCAGCCATTCAGCTCTGAGCTTGGTCTGTGACCGGGCTGAACCCTTGGGTGATTTATATTACTTTGCCAAGTTTCCAGAGTCGCCAAAGATTTTCAATTGAGTTGCCCGCTCTGTTTTCCCAACATTAACAACTCGCAATTAGTGGCCACATCTTGTTGCACTTTGAGTTGTTCTGGTTAACCCCAAAAAGGCACGTAAGTTTGCCAAGTCAAAGTCGAATTGGTTGCGAAAATACTTGAAAAGTCGTATTTAAGTGGGGAAAATTTAAGGGGGAAAAGAAGAAAAGCAGCTAAAGTCTGTATTTTAATGGCAATATAGTAAGTATTTTAAATTAATTTTTAATTCAGCAAAGATACTATTTATTCTCTCAAATTCTCTCTCAAATTATAAAATTAATTACGAGGTTTAATTAAAAATCTATAATTATGAAACTATAAAAAATACAATTAAAGCCTTTTTTTATACCCTTGCAGGGTATTATAATTTCAGTCAGAAGTTTGCAACGCAGTGAAGGAGACGTTTCCGACCCTATAAAGTATATATATTCTTGATCAGCATCAGCAGCCGAGTCGATCTAGCCATGTCCGTCTGTCCGTCTGTCCGTCTGTCCATCTGTCCGTCTGTCTGTTTCTACGCAAACTAGTCCCTCAGTTTTAAAGCTATCTGAATGAAACTTTGCATATAGTCTTCTATATGCTCTCACTGCTATATATGTCGGAACGGGCCGGATCGGACGACTATATCATATAGCTGCCATACAAATGTTCGATAAATTTTTAGAAAAAAAATTATAACTTGGCTGTTTTTCAATATTTTTGCATAATTTTTGAGATATAGCCATTTTATATTATTACAGAATTTTGGTAAAAATTTTATGAAAATCGGACGACTATATCTTATAACTGCCATAGGAACGATCGGAAAATGAATAGAAAAAAAATTATAACTTCGTTGTTTTTCAACATATTCTTATCTACTTTTAGATATAAGCTTCTTTTATTATTTCAGAATTTTGGAAAAAATTTTATGAAAATCGGACAACTATATCATATAGCTGTCATATAAACGATCTGTAAATGTGGAGAAAATGTAAAGCTGGGAATGTAAAACTGTAACTGTCAAACTGTAAACATAATAACTATAGGTAAAATTTAATGAAACTCTGTTTTGTGAGTATTTTCAGCATTTAAATCTATAATATAAACATCAAAACCAATCTGCAAGGGTATACAAACTTCGGTGTGCCGAAGTTAGCTTCCTTTCTTGTTTTAACATTATATCAATAAAATACAAATTCCATTTAATTTAAAGCCGTTTTTCGGCCTAATAAAAAGCTTAACCTAATCTAAAAGATGTTTTTATTAATGTGAAAAAGATAAAAATGATTCATTTGTATGTACAAAAAATCTCTGTAAATAATTAAAACCCGCAAAACCTATCAGCGCATTTATCCAATCGGCTTTAGCCCGCAGGCTTAACTCCTAAGCCGCCTATACATCATAAATCCTATCCGTAAAACTCGAATTTCAATCGTAAAAAAAAAAGAAACGAATTTGAAACCGAAAATCGCCAACGCAGTGGAAAAAAAACGGCAAACAGTGGCGAGAAAAACCGCGTAGCAGGCGCACTTGTCATTCGGCGCGTTAAAAACCGCAATGCGACAGCGGGCAGGGGCGCAGCTAAGGGGAGCTAGCTGCTGTCCCCAATTAATTGTTGTATTTAGCAGAAATCGAAATGGAATAAGTGACACGACATCAGCGCGAATTAAAATTATTGTCGCCGGTGCTGTAATGCAATCAGTTTCGATTTGATTACCTTTAATTGACTTTTCAGCACTGTTGAATCAGCGACGCCGGCAGCGACGTCGAAGGGGGTTGCATTTAACACTTGTTGTTGTTGTTGTTGTTGTTGCCGCTGCTGCTGCTCATTAACAATTCAAACTGTATGTTTTTGGCCCAGCTTAATTTATTATATTTAATTCAATTCAAGGCCGGAAACTGTTGTCAAACATATTGTTGATCGTGGCTCAGGACCTGCAACGAGAGAGATGTGCAAAAAACGCATAAATTATTAAATACCATCGTAAATTTTTAATAATATTGGAAAGTGGCTTCCATGTCGGCAATTTATGATTTGCTTAAAATATTCATTCAGTTGTAGGTATTCTGAACGAAGACTGGCCCCATTTTTTGTAATATTTTATACATTTTTTTTTACCCATTTCTTTTCGCTTTTAATTTCGATTTTAATTATTTATTTATGGTAATGCCTTAATGGCTCCACTGAACGGGAAACGATTGCGGGGCCTATGCATTTTCCATATTTCCCGAAACACTTGATTCCATTTAATAATATGCATAAATTACAGTATTTCCATTAAATGCATTTTGACACAACCTCCCCCCTGATTTTTCCTAGATAAACTCTAGATAATTATTTAATATTCAATTACTCAAATTGCAATTTTGCATTTGAATAACTTGCGGGCGGCATAAAAAGAGTTTAACAAATTGTTTGGGCTTCATTAATAAATTGTGCCACTGTTTTTATTCACTGAAATATTTCCGCATTTTAAGGAGCATAAAGCAAATTTAACCGCACAGGAAAAATATTTGAAAATGGGGAAAATGCAAAATGTTGCTGCTGCCCCTGCCTATTGCCACTGGGAACTGTCCCTTGTCTGGGTCCCCAGAAGTCCCATGTCCCGTGTCCCGTGTCCCAGCTCCTGCTGCTGCTGCTGCTGTCCCAGCTTGTGTCCCTTGTCTTTTGGGTTGCTGGCTCCATACATGGCAAGTGTTGTAAGTATGTGCTTAAATACGCATTTATTCATACAAATATGGCCAGAAGGCGTCTGCGGCAACCGCAGAAAGCATCAGCATCAGCAGTGGAATCAGCAGCTGAAGTTGGGGCAGGAGCAGGAGCTGGAGCTGGAACAGTTGGAGCAGCAGCCGGCAGAACAATAAAAGCAAGTTGTGACTGTTGAACAGCCACTGTTATGCAAATGGGGGATACCCTGTACTTGGTCTATAAGCTAAGCTATCAAAATATATACTCTTAATAAAGATATATTTAAAGGACAGTAACTAACTATCTAAAACAAATCTAAAATTTTAATACCTTTCCATTTTCCCTGATCCCTTCATACCCTCTGCTACCCTGTGTCCACTCAGTATGGCAAAACGCAGAGCGAACGAATTTCCATGTCGTCGTCGTTGTCGTTGTCGTGGTTGTTGCTCGTTAGTTGCGCATCTGATTTGCCCGCCGAGGGACGGCGCAGGTTTGGCGGGCCCCAGGAAGCAGGATGGAGCAGGAGCAGGAGCCGGAGCAGACCCATTGCCGGACCCCTGGCTGGAGCCCCGCGGGCTCCTTGGCCAACGCGAACATGGCGCAAATGTGACAAATATGGTCATGAAGTGTGCAAGTGACAAGTCCAACATACTTACAAATTTTCATGAGGACCCACAAAACCCACTGAAGAGCGGGCAGAGGAGAAGCACTGGGATTCCTCTGCGTTTTCAAATATATGTTAATGATGCCAGAGGCGGGGGAGGAGAAGGCGGTCTTGGCGCACAATGATTTCCAGTTTTTCTCGCCGGCTTTTCCCTGTTTAGTTGGCCCAAACGTATTTCCTGTCTTTCCGCAGCCACGGCTTACCCAACACCTCTTCAACTGTTTTTATTTTAACGATTTTTTCCCCATTTTTTTTGTACTCTGACTGCAGCCTTTGTTTGGCAAATAAAAAACTGATTTGAATATGTGCAAACTAATGCCGCCGTTGATGAGCTGGCGCTTTTTTTCGCAGAGCGAGCGCATATTAAATTTCAATTTCCATTTTCAACGGAAGCGGTCTGAACAAGGTTTTCTTCGCTCCCTCATTCTTTGGGTCTAATGTGATTTAGATAGCTTTGGGGTTTTAATTGGCGAATATCAGCCGAAAAAGCAGATTACGTTGTGCCTTTGAAGGGGTTTCTTGGCAATGATTGATTTTTTTCTTTTTTTGGGAAACTCATTGCTGAATGACACATTAAATATGGGAATCAAGGGCTCCTCTCATAGCTGTCATTCGATTCTATTTCCCACAATAATTAATCGATTGATTTGTTGCAGTTCTTGGTAATAATCCCGGCAGGAAATGCGTGTTGAGCTTAAGAAGAGAACCTCTTACAGATCCAAGAGTGAAGAACGGCAAGAAAATCAGTCACCTTCCTTCATCCTCCAAGCACATGTCCATTTTTCAACCTCGAACAGGAAATGACAACGAGCTGACTGAGCAAACGAGAAATCAACGAGAAACAACCTGAGAGCAGCAGAAAAACAAGGAGCAGCGCCGTCGAAGATTTCCCCGCATGGTCAGTGGCAATCAACGTTGCATGCCACATGCAATGGGCTTCTAAAAATCGGCTAGCCAGTTTTTCCGATCCGAAAACTCATTTAAAATAGGTACGCACCGGGTGGATGGGGGATTTTAAAGTACTTAGAAATACAGTGAGGAAAATTGGTATTTCTTTAAAATGAAAATCAAAAAGATATTTCATTTGTTAAGGAATTTGGTCACAAAATATTGCACTTTTTCATTTATTTTTTATTTTTTAATGAACTAGTTTTTCAAGGTTTTAAATATATGTATTTTGTTTATTATAATGCATTAAATTTAATAAATTTAAATAAGAATAAGTTTATTTATATATTTTATTAATGTATTAAATAATTCACAAGTCTTCAAAAATATTTACAAGACAATCAGAACCTATTTGGGCAAATAGAGCTGTAAATAATTAATTAAAGTAAGCTAAAATCCCACTTTTAACCCTTGTTTTCCTCAGTGCACACACGCACTTGGCTTGTCTCCTCTCGTTGAAGCTCTAAACAACAAAATCCGTCACGAAAATTACATAATTACCTGCAATAAATTGTAATTACGGACTTTGTTGGTAACATTTTGCTTAGATAAACGCTTTTTCATGTAGCTGTCTGGGTGCTCCCCCGCCCCTCCCAGCACACAGACAATCCCCCCAGCCCCCATCTTTTTGTTTTTGTTGTTTTGTTTTGGTCTCTTTACCATTTCGGTTCCATTTTTGCCCAGCTCGACATTGACTTTGCTTCGTCCGCTGGCATAAATTAGACTAAGCAATTACACCAAACAGACTGAGTCGAGCGGAGGTGACAATGTCACTGGGTTGAGGGTACTTTAGAGGGAAAACATGGAGCAGGGGCGGCACGTTTTTGGTTCCACAAAACAAGCCCTACATGCTCTTCTATCCTATCCAACGCCCCCGGGCCCTGGAAGCTATTTATACCGATTTGCGGTTGGTCAGAACCGAACTTCTGGGTGGCGAGGAGAATCGTCGTTGAGCCCCCAAGGTATCAACCGAATTTATCTGTCTAAATTTATAATTTAATTTCCACGGGAGTGTCCTCGAAGCGAGGACTTTGTTAGCCCCATTCGATCTGGAGCAAATTCAGATAGATTTCGATGGAATCACAGCATCAATGAATCATGAGTTCGATCGAAGGCCCCATAGCCAACCCCCCAGTGACCCAGTGGAAGAGGAAAACATATATTTGACAAATTGAGCTGGAATCGATAAATAATAATTGAAGGCGAGAGTGTGCAGGGGCAGAGAACGATTGTAGATTGAAGAGATAGAGGCGGAGGTAGACACTCTGTCTCGGACGGGGCTGCCCATAAAAGCAATTTCAATAAATAAACAAATTGGGTCAATGCAACGGCAGTCGGAGAGGCGAAAAGCTCACAAATCGAACGACACAAAAACAAAAAAAAAATTTGTCTGCAAAAATATACACACATATTTCAGAAATCAGAGTGACCAAGTTCACCCATTTTCGGGGCTCATTAGGGCGTTATGACACCCACTTTTGCTCTCATTTATTATGAGCATATAATCGCAGCCGGATATTTCGAGAGAATTATGCAGCCGAAAAGGCCAGTGAAAAAATATGGGGGAAAACTGAAGCGCAAACTAGTTTCTCTGACTCTTTGGTAAGCTGCATATTAAAGTTGTTCAAACACCAGATTTGCATATTTAAACACACACAAAACACACGCAAACGAAAAACGTAGTGTAATCAACATTGAACTACATAAATTTACGCTTACTTCAAATATGCTCACAAATAAAATCACGAGCGCTGAAATTTAAAATGCAAAATCAATGGGAAATAAATGCGCATAACGTTTAGCGTAATTACGGATCGCCAGTCAATGCAAATCCTCCAAATGCCTCTCCTATATATAGAAGACCGATTCCCTTGATAAGCCGGCAAAGTGAATTTGAAAAGCATTTATTATGGTTAAGGTTAATTGGGTGCCGATAGACCGTAGCGATGACATAATGAGCTGTCTTTTGTATAAAAATATATATTTTAATCTGTATTCCCGAGAAATCATGCATATTCTTTCAAGACTTAAGGTGTGCGTCTATTGACAGTGATTAATTTAGCGAATAACAAACAACTTTGCTAATTTTTCTGTCTTTTTGTTTTGAAAATTGCTGAAATCAGAATTTGCATAAATATTAGAATGCTAATATCTAAGAGTTTCAGATGGCCAATAATTATTTATTGGATTATAAAAATGCTCTGGGCTGTTTTTGTATTTTGAAATGTTAAAAAAGGTGTATATGTATATATAAAACAAACTGTAGAATCTTGCATACTGTTCCTGCAAGTCATGTGCGATTTGGGCTAATTATACCCCCTGACTATTGGCTCAAAGTGAGTCGGGCTTATCGGAGGATTTCCATTTCCTCTATGAGTTTTTTCTTTCTGCTCCTCCGATATAATCTTCCGCTTCGTTAATGTCCGCAGTCCACAGCCTGCCATGGCATAACTTTTATTTGCAGGCCATTAAACATTTAGGACCACGCCCCTTAATGTCACTAAAAGCGCTGTTTGGCCGGCGGAGGGAGCTTTGCATAAATCGATCTGAGGTCTGAGCCTGTCTCCGGCTATTTACTTATTTATCACAATGACCCAGCCCTATTCCCAGACCACACACAGCGTAATAGTTCCCCGGCTCATGGTTCTGTTCTCTTCTCCTTCTTTTTTTTCACTCCTCAGGGCAGTCAGTCCTCCATTATGCCGCTGTTTGCCTTGATAATGTTTCCAGGGGGGGAAAGTCAGAGAGTCCTCCTCGAGTTGGTCAAGACATGGCTGCCTTTTTGTCATTTCAGTTGTGTTTACTAAGCGGAAACACGAAAAAATAAATATATATAGCGCGGAGGGGGGAGCTACATACATATATATATTTGCACACCTCCCCCAATTGAGGCCTAGTTCTCGCTGGGCTTCTGGGCTGACGGCTCCCGACTTTGCTCCTAAGCAAATAATTTATTTATGGGCTTGTTTACATGTTCCGGCTGCGGATCTGGATCTCTGGCTCTGAGTCGGCTCCCTTTGTCATGTTTGCCAAGGGCTTAGTAGGTGGCAGTTCTCGAATTCGCTTTATAAATAAGAAATCAATTGATTTTATTTACAACTCTTAAGGCGCTTAACAATTCCGGCTCTGCGGAAATTGAACCACTCTATGAAGTGGATTCCACACAAATATTGTTTCTCCGAATGCGCAGAAACACAAGTTGCCGGAATGCCAGCCTGAAAGCCTGCCAGCCTTAATAATAATGTTTACTTTCGGTTTTGCTGCATTTGCAATCGGAGTTGCCATCGGAGTAATCAAATGTTGGAGCTAGGAAAATGTTTACGCCGAGAATTTCTGGGAATAATAACTGGTGGCAAGTGTTGCAAATTTATCTGCCGTTCCATGCAGATTCTCGGTTTCATTTTTATTTTTGCCACGCTTAAAGTTCCCTGTGAGAGCTTTTTACCCACAAAAGGGGGCGTTAAAAGCGGGGAGGAAAAAGCAGCAGCAGCAGAGTTTTCCATTAGCAAATGCAACCACAAAAGCCCGACTCCGGGTCTCTCTCGCTCTACTAATTCCGAACCAATAATTTGCACTTAATGCCAGAGTTCTGGCTCGTTCGGAGTTTTTAGTTCCCAGTCACCAGTAGTTTCCCTGCTACCCCAGCTCTTGCCGGGTTTCAGTTACTTTCATTGAAAATTCCCTTTCAGAAAACCATTTTTTTCCTGCCTGTTCCGGTGACAAAACTCGGAGAGTCATTCGATAGATTCTCTTACCAAAATCGCACTGATGAATCCCAGCTAAAGTTTTCGGGGAGCCTCGCTTTGTATTTACATTTCCCTGGCTAGGATTTCCGTGGCCACAGTGCCCTGGCTTTGGCCCTGACACCACACATAAGTTATTATTTACTCTGACAATAGTGGCGTGTCCAGGGGGACAGGATGTGCATGTGGATGTGGAGCTCCTCCAGTCCTCCAGTTTGCCAGTCAATTGACGCTAGATATAGACCGCTGCCGCCCGTCTTACTCCTGCATTTCCCCGGGCTGTTGTCGGTCTGCCAAGTGTTGTCGTGTTGACTTGGCTCCGACTCCACACAACTGACTCCATCCTCGCCTCTGTCCCCCAGATTTCGTTGCACTGCCATCTGCTCCTTTTGCCATTGCAGTTTTCCACTTGATAGTTCTCCGTAACTCGTTTACTATGTTACTCGACTGTTCCTATTTGCTTTCAGGCAGAACTTCAGTTCGAGTTAAGGTAGCATGTTCAAGGAAAATCTCTGATAAATACAGATATATATATAAAGCTCTCACCTTTTTAATCAAAGAAGCTTCTAAATATCTCAGCTAATATTTAGATACTAATATTAGTATCCAATTTGCAACCTCAACCCTACCTTCAATTTCCCTCAACTATTTGCATAGATTTTCCCAAGAATAACTCTTTCTTTCTCCAATTTCCTTTACTTTTCAGGGGCACTCCCCGTCCTCAGACTTTAAATAATGGTTACATTTTGATTTCCAGCCATAATTCAGAGGAAAAACGGCACTGATCGAAGTTTGGGGTGGGCAATTGTATCTCTGGCTGCCAGAGGGAAGTTGTGTCTGCTAGAACTATCTGTATCTGTCGGATTCGTTCGCTGGCTGGCTCGTTCGAGTGGCGCTACGCTGACCATTTTTGGGTGGCCAAGACGGAGGAGAGCCTTGGCAGCACGCGTTGAGGCGGCGGCGTCAGCTGCCTGCTGGCCATAAAAGGCCGTACCAGTTCCAGTTCCAGGGCGACGCGTTGCCATGTTGGAACGCTCTTGGCTGCTTTTTTTTTTCCCCGGCTGCCAGTCTCTTGAACTTGTGCTTGTCAAACGTGGCTGTTAGATACAATTACAGTTAGCTGCAGATACGCGAACGGCGGCACTCGATTGAAGTCCGCTCTGGAGTGCCGCCAGGTATGTATCTTCATCTTCATCTCGGCATCTTCATCTTTCCCGCAGTCATGTGCGGTCGCCAGCGTCGTCTCAGATTTTCATTGTTCCGAGTGCCCAGATTGGCCCTGCTCTGTATCGGTGTGTCTATGCCTTGTATCTGCATCTGGGCACGCGGAATCCAGCAGATATAGTGCGGCAGCTATACGAGTGCCTGGGAGGCGTGTGAATCATCCGATACGACCATCGGCCAGCCAGCAGCTACAGTGGCCATTAAGTGCGACAAGTGTTCCGGGGCCAGTGGAAAATTGCATAATTGCCATGTTGGGGATAATTGCCGGCGATGAATCATCCCACGGATCGCTTTTGGGCTCTTGAGAAACTGGTTGCGGATTAATGGCCTTCGATCGTCGGGGAGGGTCCAATATTTGGCATAATTATCGGTGAAAATTTGAGGAACGTTCAGGATTTCATGATGGTTATTCAGTGTTGCTTTAATATAAATTTAAAATATATCTATATCGTTGCTAGTTCTTAATTCTGTTTTAATTCCATTCCTTTTCTTACTTCTCTGTTGTTTCATTTCACCTTAACCGGAGGTCACTTTACCTTTAAGCCAAAATCGCTTCAGTAAACATAAACTAAACCGATGCTCACATCCCAAGATACGCCCCCCAGAAGGGCGCCCAGAAAAGCAATTAAAGATTAAAGTCTAGCAGGAGGAGAAGGAAACCGGATCCGGTCTCTGGAAAAGGATGACCAACACGTGCTAAGCTTATTAGGAGCCCTGATTTCGGGGGGCTTCCGCTTCGACCTCCTGTGTCTCAACTCTTTGCAGCCAAAAATCGAGACATAAATCCGGGACACCACATTCGAGTAGAAATGGCAACAAACTAATAACCAATAAAAAGTCTTAAGCCATCTTAAGCTCATAAATGCTATTTTCAAATACAGCAAGTGGTCGGTCGGTCGGTCGGTCCTCGTTCCCGGGGCCATAAAGTAATCCATCTACGCTGCTTGTGTGTGTGTGTGTGTGTGTGTGCAGGCCAAGTGCAAGAAGTGGCCCCCAAAGGAAACCGTTCGAGTTGAAAAGCCCTTTTAATAAGCATTTTGGCCAGACTCAAGTCGGGGAAATAAAAATAAAGAACTTGCGAGGGCAACAAGTGGCAACTGGAGAGCGGCGAGCGGTGGCGGTGATGGAGTGTTGCAGGGTTAAGGAGAAACCACTTCTCGGTTGATGTTTGAGTGAATGGAGTCGGCAGATGAGCAGCGGCACCCAGCCTGGGCCAATGATTGGCAGCGCCGAGCGAGAGGAGAGAACGCCGCAGAACAGGCTGTAAAATAGAGCAACAGTTGCTGCCTCGGAGCTGCGGTCATGTTGCACGTTCAAGATGACAGCCAGGCTGGCTGACGGGCAGCGAGGGTTACCTTTACAGTTGGGAGTTATTAAACATATGGGAAGAAAAGGTGAAAATCTTAAAATGAATGAAGAAAGTAAGTAAAGCCGAATTTTAAAAATATTTTCTTAGAGGTTTTATATATTTTAAAAGAAGAAATTAAATATATATTTTATTTTTAATGGAACTGGTAAGTAAATCCACCAAAGACTGTTTCCAAAGAGATTTCTCCCCCTTAACTCCCAACTTGTCTCTTAAAATGTCAACTTCCCCTTTAGTTAACACATGTTGACCCCTGATCTTTCAGGGGACACTCTCTGAGGCATTCCCCGCTGTCAGAAGTTTTGAGTCAACCCATTTATCAATTTAACTCACGGCTGGCAGACAGGCAGTCAGAGCCGAGCCAGAGCCAGAGCCGGCTGGCAAAACGCTGCAATGCAGTTGAACTTTTAATTTGATGAATGATATACATTTGTCTCGAGTGCCAGGCTACCCCTTGCGGTGGACCCCTTTCTTTAACCCTGGCCTGCCACAGAGATTGCCGCAAGAGCCGGCCAGTAATTGTTGTGGCAGAGTCACAGAGGAGTCCGAGGAGCGATCGCCTGGAAATATTTGCACAGACGAGCTGCGATATATACATGTGCCCTCCCTCCTCCTCGTCAGATCTCTTGAGTCGACTTGGGCTATATAATTTTGCTTAGCTGCAATTATGAGATACGCCGGGCTGATCTCGGGCGAGCGACGCACACATGGAGATGGGAGAAACCTGAACTTCACCGGAAGCCTCGGCTTTTGTGAATCAAAAGCAGAGCAGCAGAGAGCACAAAAAAAAAAAAAGAAAGAATAACTCGTTCTTACGGTTTTCTGTTGGTTTTACAAGTGCCTCGAGTGCTGGGGAATCGCCCCTGCACCGAACCATTGCGTCTGGCAGATGCCAACGTCGAACTGGCAACATCCAACATCCTTAATTATGACAATCATCTCAGCTTGATGTTCATTTCTTGACTTGGTTTTGTTTTCCGCGGTGATCTCCTCGGATCTGGATCGCTGCCATCCGCCAGTTGTGCGTCGGTATGGGGTCACTTCTCGATACCATCGACATGGCAGCAGGGAGGGAGGATCGCTGCAGATCGCAGTAAGAGATCTTTGGCACAGTTTTCGCAAAACACTTTGGAATGCTGGGGGTTGATTTAGTGCAGCGGCACTGGTAACCAAGTGGGGGAGATCTGTACCTAAGGTAGAGGGAGCGTGAGAGCTTTATTTTGGATATAACTCTTGTGATCATTTTAGGGGATCTCTCTGGAAGGCATAATTATTGCCAAGGGATATCTTATATTTATTGTTTTGTTTTCTGTTCTCCAGGATATGTAATTATTGGGCAGAACGAGACCTAAAGGGTTATGAGAGTGCAAACTGTATATCTGAGTGAATTCTTCTAGTTCTAAATTTTATTTTTGGACTTGTTATTAAGCTTCAGAACTGATTTTGAGGCTTTTGTGATTCAAAGATTGCGGTGTAAAAGATCTTTGACCCCTGACCCTACCGATCACTTTCGTTTTCCGGCAAGCAGGGCTCAATTACATTGCCGGCTGATTGATTATGCGGTCAGGGCAGCGACAGCTACGCAATTAAAAGCTCAGCTTTCACCCTCGGGCCCCTAATTACTTTCACTGGACCCAGGGCCACAGTCACAGCCGTCATCAAATCCAACTTGCAAATAAGCCGAAGCCGAAGCCAGAGTCGGAGGCGCAGGCAGTTACAAGTCGAGCACGCAGCCGGACTTGGGTTATCATCATCGCCATCATCATCATTGCCATCATCGCAGGGGGCCAAAAGGTTAATATGGCAATTAGCCAACTTTAACCAAAAAAAAAAAAAAAAGAAAGAAAGCCGAGCCAGAGCCAAGTCTCTGACAATTAACAGATAGCCCTGGATGGCAGCTCGTAGATACGATAACTTTCAAATACGATTAGGGTCGATGAGCTGCCAACTGGATCCGAATCGACAGGTTCTAACAAATGGTGAGCCGTTGCCTCTCCACCAAGCCCCAGAACGGCAACCACAAGACACCAGCCACCAGCCACCAGATACGAGATACAAGATACAAGATACTTTTGAAAGTATCTGCTGCAGACGAATTTCAACAGGTTCACGCCTCTATCGAAATCTCAGACACACATTAAATGTAATTTTCGGTGGAAAAAAAAGGAACGGTGGGGGGAAAAGGAAAGGAAAAGGCCGCCGCCAGATCCACTTGTAAGTGGTGTACATCAGAAATTTCCAACAGATTTTCAAGTGCCCCAAAAGGGGCATTGGTTTTGGCGTGATTACCGCAAGTAAACTATCTCTCGCAGCTGGATGTACGCTGCCGGTTTTTATTTCTTTCTCTGCCTCGCTTTTTGTTTTCCTTTTTTAACCTTACTTGTTTTTTTTCTGGTTTTCATGTTATTCGTTTTTATGAAGATGAATTTCTTTTTTATGAGTGATTTAGACGTGCCTGCCCATAACCCCCGCTGTTTGGTAGCTCCAATTACCTCGCATCTCGGTTGATTGATTCCGCCGCTCGGCACAGCAGTTCAATAGCCCACCGGCTAATCCCAGAGTTAAGCCTGGACAATACGTCATCATCTTCGGTTTACCTTCAATCGTATCGATTCAATGACAAATCCGTTCAACAGGTGGCACTAGGGCAGATCTCTTCCGAGCGGCGTACACCTGTTAAGGGCTTCTGCTAACACTAATGCCATCGCATCTTTATCTGCGGCCCATCAAGCGGATCGCATTTGCATACAATTCCCATCGAAGCGCGTCTTCCATACACCACCAAGAGATATCTATATATATATCATTTTCTCTATCGCCCAGTGACAATCTGGCGGGCATAAATCAGGGGCCGCATCTCGGCTTGAATCTCCGGTCTATAAATTCAAATTAGCTGGTTCAACTTTAGCCCCGGTCTGGCGCAGGTGATTTAGCACTTGGCATATGCCAAGAATCAGTTTGCAGGTGTTTCAATGCCAAAACGAGTTTTCATTCAGCCACTTGACTTATTTGCCCGCTAATTTCTGGTTATTTATGCGAACCAAGCGGAGCCGTTGGTAAAAAGTCTAACAATAGACGCTTTTTGGGTGGGGCCTCAAGTCGGTTTTGCGGATTTGTTTGTTTTTCCCCGAGCGCGCTTTTCGGGTGCCCATTTTTTGGGTCCATTGTTTGCCCGACAACATGACAATTACACGTTAAGAATGTTCGAAAACAAATTGCGTTGTCAGCTCGGGCTGGAAGTAATCAGCATAGCAAATTATGGAATTATTTCCATCTGGAATCGAGTCGCACCCGAAGGTCGCCGCCATAATTCATTTCACTTAGTCAAGTGCAGGTTAAATTTACAACTGAGGTGATCTCAGACCTACAAGCATTTGGTAAAATAAATACGAAATAATTGTTTTGGCAGTGTCAAAATGTATAATTTTGCTGCGGTTTTATACCGATGATCTCAGACATGTAGATGGGCTAAAAATAATTATTTTGGCTTCGAAACAAGTATTTCTAAAAGGTAAATATATTTGATATGTGAAAGCTGCAGCTTTGGGACTTAAATAAAATATTTGTTGGCCTTTAAAGCTTGAACTTGTATCGTAATATATATAAAAATAATATATGTATATTTAGTTCGACTTCAATGGTGTGTTTTGTCTGTCTGCAACTTATGAGATTCTTTTGGCATTGAGCTGCTTTTAACTTGGGCATTTTCTGGGAAAGGAATCCTCTCAGGATGCTCTGAAATTTTACAGAGGCCATTTCAGTATTTTCTTTTTTTGAGGCAAAAGGCTGAATGAGAGGAGAGGCCTGTTTGTTATTTACCGACAACTTTATGGCCACATGTCGACAACAACCACGGCGAATTGTCATCATAAACAATGTGAAAAAAAGGCAACAACAAAAAAAGCAACAAATTTGTTGCTTACATTTTTCCCCTTGCGGTTCCCCCCGCCGTTGTTGCTGTTTTTGTTGACGCGCATGTGTGAAAAATAAGCAAGTTCCGAGCCGGGCGTCCAAGTAATGTGGGGGGTGTGGTCGTCAACTCCAGCGACATCCACGAATTTTTCTGCCGATTTTTTCTTGCCTCTTTTTCCCCCCCATTCGGGGCTTTTCTTGATTTTTTTTGGTGTTGTTTGTGTGCGGAAAAGCGCCGCCACGGCGTCTATTTAATGAAGTGCCAGCCCCAACGATTTTTCGGGCGACACACACGCGAGGCTCGACATTTTTTGTGTGTTGAATAGTGTGAATTTTCACATCAAGTTCGCTGCAGTTTTGGGCCGACACAAAGCGATTGCACTGAGTTAAGCCGGACTCAGCCAAGTTGAGTTATCCCGCAAGCCGAAGGTGCGAACGGACAGAGTTGACAGGTGGGCGGAGGTCCGGTTGATTTAAGCGCCGATTGAATGGGGTTAGCAGTGGGCTTGTGGCCAAGTTAGGAGGTGCTTGAGAGACGGCTTTGGAGCACTTGAATACTAAGCAGACGGCACACTAACCAAAAATTGAGGGTCTTAATTACAGGGGAAACATCAAGCAAACAGAAAATTGAACAAAATGAAGGAAGTTTAAGAATTTCTTTTGGTTGTCAGCAAATGAAATATTTAATATAATTTATTCGCTATATTCATTGACAGTTTATAAGAGTTTCTAAAGTTTTTATAAGTATAAAAAAACTAGATTTCCCCGACATGGTTTCTAGTTTTCCCTCTCTCTAAAAGTTCCTAGATCTACCAACTAAATTTCCTTTTATCCAAAATAGATCACAATTTCCAACAAGACACATGGTCGAGATCATGCCGACTTAACCTAAGCTCCCGTTTTAAAGCCATTTAAGCCAATACATCGAGGGCCATTCGGCCAAGCACTTACCCGCGAACACATGTGTATCCAATCACTCGCTGGCCCGGCTCCTCTGGTATAATCTGTAATAAAGAGCAAACATATAAATTTAATAAGCTGTCACATAAATTTTCCACTCTCTCATGAGCACTTAAAGCTATATACTGGGCACTAGGCGCATAGCCCGAAAATTCATTCAAGCCGAACACTAAATTAGAGAGAGAGTCAGCGAAAAAATGAGAACCTAAAAATAGTGATGGAGCAGGGGCGGAGGGCGGGAAAAATCTGAAACAAATTAAATCCACTTAAAAACCGTTGCCAATGGCAAAATGAAAATGTTTTGGCATCTGTTTCGATTTAAAGGATTGAGTGGAAATTGAATACTTTCCCAAGAACGCTGACGCTGACTAAGTGAAAATTAATAGCCGAGAAAAACCCACCGCACAAAAATCGGGGAAAGGGGGAGAACAGGGAAAACTTTCACTGGAATCCGTAACGAGAAACTTGAAATGACTTTTTGAACTGTGAACCGTGAACTCGGAGCTATCGAAGGGCCCCGGAGTGGAGTGTGTGTGTCGCGCTAGACGCACCATAAATATTTGAAAAGTGTCTGTGTAACTGACACGATGATGGTTCCATCGGGGGAACATTGGACCCATATGCCACATGACAGCTACAACATTTTGACACACTCAAGTGTATGGCAGCCCCCATCATCAGCGCCGATCCGATCCGATGCGATCCTCAGCTCGGTCGGGCGAAGATGTGCGACAATAAATTTGGAAATTATGAGCATAATTCTTCATTAACAGCGCCTCCGTGCTGCCATTGATAAATTGGAAAACCCGATAGAGCAGAGGCGTCTGCCCGGGCATGTAGTATGTTATACAGCAGTTCCTCCCTTCCGACTCCGACTCCCAACGAAAGTGAAATGTGAACTGCCCACATTTGCTTTCGTTTTACGAGTAGAGTTGGCGGTCTGCCTGGATTTTTGGGGTCCGGGAGAGCGTCGCTCCAATGGCCAGTGATAAATTGGCGATATTACGGCAGCAGATTATTCAAATTTTTGCCGTGGGCGTTAACCCACAGAAAAGGCATTTGAAGAATGCCAAACTAGGCCAGAGATAGAGACCCATTTCTGATAGTGCCCATGCCCGAGCTCGGGCGATTGTTTGGCATTCAAATTGAAATAACGTGATTTTTGTGGTCCACTGGCCGTTGGCCGATTTAGCTGGGGAGAGATTGGTTGGTTGACATAGATTTTTCCCCTCGCCGGCTATTGTTTTGCGGTTTTGCGCAGATTTCTGGGCTTGACTGAATCGATACGCACTTTTTGTTCGATTTTTGTCTTTTTTTTCAGTATTATTTAGTGGATGTGGGCGCGACTTTCTGGCAGTTTAGCGTTTGTGTGGCTATATTCCGCAGGGAATTGAATGGCTTTGACCATTCGGAATTTCAACATTTGTTAAGAGACCGCATAATGGTCAAATAATACATTACATACAAAAATAAATATGAAGAAGAATACTAAAATAAATACATAAATATAAAAAACAAAAAAAAATGTTTTCACATCTCTCCCCGACGGGGAATTGAACCCCGGTCTCCCGCGTGACAGGCGGGGATACTAACCACTATACTATCGAGGATGTTGAACAACATTCGTCCAAATGCGTTCTTAGCCGCGGGCACTGTTCTCATTTGCTTCGATCAAATAGTGAGAACAGTCAGATCCCTGAGAACAGATAATACAGCTCTAAAATGAGAACTTTTCGTAATTAAATTTCTTTTATTTCTTTTTGATTTCACCTGCTTTGATCAATAAGTAAGAGCAGATAAATTGAAGCATTATTATAAAAATTTTTAGACAATTTAATGTACAAAATGATTTTATTTTTCACTGATTAATGATTACTGATCTGGATTCTTCACATATTTGATGTGTTTTCCACCGCAATCAATTGATTTTAATGCGTTTTCAGCATAGCAAACGCCGTGGCTGCTCCACTTTATCCGCCGCATACCAGAGTCAGTCGTCAGTTGAAGCCGTTCGTTCTCTATGGATTTTTTTTTTTTTTTTGTTATTTTCTGAGAGCCCCTGAGACCAGACCCGGACCATACCAGACGTGAAGTGCAGCCGGCAGCGGTTTCGAAATCATTCCCACCCCATAACGCCGCCCGTTCACTCCAATTCACTCCAATCCCGGCTTGCTGAGCGCGCGTTTGGCTTTCACAGCCCAATTCACTTGCCGCAAAAACCGCAAGGTGCGTTGTTATGCTCGTAACACACAAAGTTGCTCAAAAGTGCAGTCAAAGCGAACGAAAAATGACAGTACAAAAAAAAAATACCCAAAAGGAAAACAATTACACAAGCCACATTGATTGCGGCACGATCCATTTCTTTCAAAATAAAAAAAAAAAATAATAAACATCTTTCAAACGTTTTTGATAAGAATTGAAATAACACCTTCCCAAAGTATCCCTTGCTTCAACCATCTAAAATATCAACTTTAAGAATTTTTAACTCTACAAATTCCTTCAAAATTGACCCTATTTAAAACCTTACAAATTCCGAAACTCCATATACTCTCCCTGACAATGACAATGAGGCGCTGTGTCATCTGTGGCGAGAGGCCGCCGGTGAAGGATGCCCAGGGCAACAATGCGTATGCGTATCCCAAGAACGAGGAGGAGGCCCGCATCTGGCAGGCCAGCATGGCCGCCAAGGACTGCTGCGTGCAGAGCATACAGAAGGAGTGCTGCGTCTGCGTGCAGCATATCCCCGACTTTGTGAGCCGGGCCAAGGCCATTGGTAACGAGCTGAGCGCCCAGGAGGAGAAGCGAAAGGAAGCGAAGCTGGCGGCGGCGAAGAAGAAGGAGAAGGAAAAGGGGGAGGCGGCTGACGAGTGCGTCCAGTGTCCGGATATCGGGGAACCCGCTGAGGATCGGGAAAAACCCACTGTTAGTGTCCTGCTACTGAACGGATCCTCGCTGCCTACCTACTGCGCCGAGGGTAAGGGTTCCTGCGTGGACTCGCGACCGGCGGAGAAAGGCGACTATAAGGGAGGGCAGACCAAAAGGATAAAAACCAAGGAGTCGAAGACGGAGATCTATGTGCAAGAGTCGGCCTTCCAGGATAGCGGCGGCAAATGTCCGGATATTGACGGCACAGAGGTTACCCTGATGCGCGCGCCAACGCAGGAGGAGGATGAGCTAAAACGGCTGCAAGAGGAGCTGCTAGAGGGGCAGAAACCGGATGAGGATTACAATTGCAGGTGGGATCAAAGGATCTACTTTGTATTGTTCACTAGAGCTAGCTTAGAGTTAGGTTAAAAATTCAAGTATTAAATAGCTGAAGGACGCTCTAAGTCCAGTTTGTTTTTTTATGAAAAATCTACCTAGCCTTAATTTTTTGTAACACATTTCAGTGTCTTTTGTCTGAGATTAGGTATTCCGTGGCCGAGAAGTTCTGAAAACTTGTTTTACTTTGCCAATAACCGATCAAACTAGTTTTCCGCGTGCTATATTTATAAATGCGTAACTGAATTTCCATAAAAGCCAATTCAGACGGCGATTGATGCAGAAACTTGAATTTTCGGTCGCATTTTAAAATTATTTTTGACTAAGACAATTCCTTTGGAATTTTTTAAATTTGTAATAAATTTTAACATTTTCTTTGCAGGCGTCGCAGCTGCTGCCTGCCCGGCTGCACGGACGTCCTGCTCTTGGGCCGCGGCCAGCACGAGACGGGTGTGTGTCCTTGCAAGTGCGAGCAATGCAGTAAGCCCTGCGGTAATCCGGATCCGGAACCTTGCTGCCAGCCGGAATGCTGCCCAAAGTCTGAGCCCGTGTACTCTGACCAGCCGCCATGCGGCTGCGAATGCGAGCAGCAGGTGCGCCGCGAACTGGGCAAGGTGATCGAGACCCAGGCGCAGCGCATCCTAGAGCTCGAAGAGCTGCTCTGCCGGCAGAACAGCAGGCGAAACTGCCTGCAACGGAAGCTGGACGAGCTGTACTGTGAGTTCGGGCGCCTGGACGAAGCGGAGATCGAGGCGCATCGATCCAGGCTCACCTGCCCGGGAAGTGAACGTGGCGGCCCTGATTGCGCCTCAGTCTTCACTGCGCGTTCTGAGCCACCGGCGCCTGAAATAGAGCCGCCTGAAATGCCGCCGAAAGAGTCTCGTAGTATACTTAGTCGCTTGTCGTCTAAACGAGTGAGCATCATCAGCAAGCGCTTGTCAGGTGAACAGTCCCAGCAGTCGGAGTTCTTCCTCTCGCCGCCGGTACGTGTTCATGGATTTGCTGAGCGGAAGCCCGAGAGCACAGAGCGCACCCGACGACCCCAATGGGTCAACGAGGCGGAATCGGAGGAAAATATGGCCAATACCTCAATCAAGTTTAACAAAGAGGTCAACTACTCCACTGAAAGGTTGTCGGTCAATAGCAAAGACGCCCCAACACTTCGATCTGACTCGATCTATTCTGAAGGAACCAAGTCCAAGCCGCAGTCCATCCGCTCAGCATCTATGTACTCAGAACTGAGCAAGCCCAAGTCCCAGTCCATCCTCTCCAAAGCCATCTACTCAGATGTGATCGAGTCCAAGTCCCAGTTCAACCAGTCCGTATCCAATACTTCCCGAGCTTGATGGGTCGGATGTCTGCTGTCCACCTCCACTTCAACTTCCACTTCAACTTCCACTAGTACTCCCCATCCATATCCACATCCACCTGCCCCCTCTGTCTACCTTGTCTACTGTGCAATCATGCAAATAAAAATATATTCTTTTTTCCGGCTCTGTGCAAATGTTTTTAACCCAAATATTTTGTAGACATGCAACACTTATGTAGACGGGCTGCAAACAATTTGCAGCAGAGTGAGCGACAGAACACTGAAAGAAAACGCTGGGTTTTAAGGAAATATTGTTGAAAATTTCGTGGAATATATTTATTTATGCCTGGGTAAGGCTCAGTGTTTCTATTATTTCTTCAACTATCTATATTATTTTGTAAATTTTTCAAATTATTTAAGTGAAAATTTTACGTTAAAAAGAGATTGAAACTGTAGCTCCAGTAAGTATAAAATCATATTAATATATATATTTTATATATTATATTATTTTTTATATATAAATATATTAATTACCACGACATTTTTCCAGTGCAGCGAGTAGTCAGGGCGAGACGGGCTAAAACCCAGTCTCGGGCTCGATTCGAACCACTCGAACGCCCCTCGTCGGCGACAGCTGCGTGCAAAATGTTGCCATTTTATGGCAGTTCAGTGCAAACGAATGCAGCTGTCCCTCCTCCCTTGACACACCAGCAGCCCCCACCTGAGAATGCAACCCACCCGCTCCCTCGCTGGCCCAGGCACCGACCGGCAATTTAGGGAGCAATTTTCGCTTACTATTCTAAATGTTCATAAACACATTAAAATGATAATTAAAAGAAAATTTCGCCCTCTTTCATTTTTCGCACATCAGCGGCAAAGTTAATGCCGCAATGTTGCATCTGCATTATTTATTTATTATGTATGCAAATGCATTTAATTGCAACGCGGAGGGAGCCAGAGACGGGTAAGGAGGGAGCGAGGAGGAGGAGCTGCTGCTGCTGCAGCAGGCGAGGCAACGTCAAACAATTTGCATATTTTAGCATGTAATGAAATTTGTAATAATTCTGCAATTAATTGCGTACGTGTCCTTGTTTATAGCCCACGTAGCAGGAGCAGGAGCTATAGGTGGAGCTGTAGCTGGAGCCGGAGTCCGGTTTCGTTTTCAGTCTGCTGTGTGGGTTTTTGGCTTTTTCGCCCCCAAGGGCATGGCTGGCCATGGGAGCGCGGACATTAATGTTTACGTTTTGTATAAATAAAGAGGAGTCTATATATATACCGACAAATACATATAGTCAGATATGGCTATATATACACATAAATGTTGCCTTTATTTAAGCCAGAGGGAGAATTTTATGGGACCGGGCTTTAATGGTTTACTTTAATGTAGCAGAGCTAGCAAAATATTTGAAAAATCGATTGCAGTAAAAACTTTACTGAATATAATTTGTATAATTTGTTCTATGGGAAACAAGCATTTGGGAATTTATATTTTGCTAATTGGTTGTCCCTTTAATGATAAAAGCTAATTGCAATTCATTTTTACAAATTGTTAAGTCATTTTAGTTTAATTAAATCAGAAAGCTAGCTGTTTATTAGCATTTAAAGATTTAAATGTAATTTCCTTATTAAATATCTACCATTTTCCTATTTTCTGTATATAATATCCCTTTTTAACACAATTTTATATATTTAACTGTTTAAAATTTGTGTATTTCCAAACCAACGGCTCAATTGAACTCCGGCTTTGTTGCTTTCAAGGATTCACTCGAAATTGCCACATTTTAGGAGCCCGACTTTGACCTGCACTTGAAACTGCCGAAACAAAACAGAACAATCAACTTTTCCACCCCGTGCCATGCCCTGCTCCGGGTCCTGCACGGGGATATCCTTCATTGGCGGCTGCTTTACAATTTGCATGTTTACAAGTAAATTTCCAACATGAATATTTATTTATTTTACCATTGCAGTGCGGCAAATGGAGTTGTAGCTTTGCATTGTTGTAGCCGTAGCTGTAGCTGTAGCTGCTGTTGATGTTGATGGGTTGTATACCTTTGGCTAGGTGTTCGACATGCTCTTGTTGTTTTAATCCGGCCCACCCTCGCTGCAGGTCCACCCCAGTCCTCCCCCTTCGGTGGATTTTCAATAACAAGCTGCTATTGCTGCCTTGCTGTTGTTGTTATTGGTCATTTTGTTGTTTGTTTTTAATTGTTTTGCATGTTTTCATTTCATTTGCTGTCGCCGGGGGAGGGATGGGGAGGCGGTGCCGAGGGGGCAAATCGACACCGTCATTATGGCGAGAAGAACAACAAATATTTATGCTGATTTTTATGCTCTGCTCGGGCTTATAAAATAAAAGGTATTTAAATTTGAAGATGTCAGCGGCAGATACTCGGCGCAATTGCATTCCGCATCCGGCAGATACACAGATACTCTCAGATACTTTGATTTTCATTTCATTTTGATGTTTTTCAATTATGTTAAGGGTCCCGGCCCGGCCCGATATTGTTTTCCTTTTTATTTAGCTATTTTTTTCGGCTGTTTTCCTGCTCCTGCTTTTCGTTGTTTGTTTTTATCCTGCAATTGTCTGGACTGGCAGACAGACAATAGATTTCAAGGATGGTTTCATTTCAGCTGCGTCCATTTGTGTTTCATTTTCATTTTCCTTTTATGGCTTGCAATAATCATTTGGCGTTAGAAGGGAAGCGGAAGTACAGAAGCGAGCCAAAGGGAAGTCCCTCCCGGTCGCAAAAAAGGAAAAGTGCCAAAAGGAAAGTCTCATAAAATTAGTAGCAATGACTTTAAAATGCCATGTTTTGCCGAACTCACTGCCATTCATTTCATCCATTTTTCCTCAGTTGGATTTTTTTCTTTTGTTTTCCTTTGTTTTTTTTTCTATTCTTTGATGATGAGTTTTTCATTAGTTTCGCGCCGTTTGAGGCTGCCAATTAAAATAGAAAGAGACAGAGGCCAGCTAGTATTGGAAAAATATCTCGACATTTCTATGCACATTTATATAAAATGTTATATATATATACTCGGGCACTGGCAAAAATATTTATTAACATTAAAGTTACTTGTATAAGAAAGTCATGCAATTAGAAATATAATTTAATTGGGTTTTAATAAAATCTGTTACCTATGGCTAGATTTTCTAATTAGTATTTTTATTAATTTTTGTTTGAAAATAGTATTTAAGAATATTTTTCTCACTGCACAGATAGACATGCCGTCATGATGATAAATGAGCTGTGTGTTAGTTGAACAGAAATGCGTGCTAAATGTTATAATTGCCGCCATTCATTCGAGTTTACGGGTCGAAGAGAAGGGGAATGGTCCGAAACACGATATTTATTTCGGAAATGCTATAAAACTGTAGATAAAGACTTGCACATTTGAACATTTAAGCGTCCAAGGGACACAGAGACACAAAAAAAGTCAATTTCCGACTACTACATCGTAGTTATGCAACGAATGTGAAGTTATCATAAATTATTTTAAGTAATTTCTTGGACTTACATTATTGTATTTAATGGCTTTACTATTTTTACTTGTTTCTTCTATTTTTGATTATTTTGCATTTTAATTTCTGTGAAATTCAGTGACCCTTTTCTAGTTATCTTAACCCTATTAATGGATTTCAACTAAATACCTAATCAGTGCTTAGCTATGCAATTTTTTATAAATTTTACAAAGCTCAGAGTATATAAAGTCGCTGGTAGAAGCTAGAAACACTTCAGACTGCCTTTACGTCAACATGAAGTGCATCGCGATCATAGTCACCGTGTGCCTAATAGCCATAATAGCTGCGGCCAAGGAGTCTACCTACGGATATCCTTACTCCAGTCCACCTTACGTTGTTCCAAACTACGGACTACCCTATGGCAGCATACCCTACCCTTACGAATCCTGAAGCAACAATTAATAAACCCTAGAAATTTAAAATAAACTTCTTATAAAGCAACAATTTTAGTTTTTCTTCCTATAACAATAAATATATGTAAGTACAAAGAGCAAACTAAAGTTGAAATCATCTAAAAACCTCTTTAACTTTTATGCCTGGCGCATTATTTAAATTCTGTCATAAATTTCCTCATAATTTGGCAATTTCCCGTTCCCTTCCTATTGAGTTTCCTGCTCCATTTGCACAAGCAAACAGCTCTAAGAAAATAAATTCGGTTTTGTGTTTTTCCTAAGCTTTCCTTTCACATTTATCTGGCAAAATGCGAAATTGCGCAACAAAAATATGTATGTGTGTCGGGCAGAAAAAAAAAATAAAAACACCGAAGAGCCAAAATAAACCCTTGTGAGGAAAATAGCCGGAGACCCTGAAGGACTCGCACACACACACACAGGACAATAAGGACAAGGCCGGCCGAACGGAACTGAAGAGCAGGCAGAATAATAGTCAATAAAATATTTGCACGAACCAAAAATCATTGAAGCGCATCTCGGGACTTTTATTTCAATACAATCCCCAGATATAGATACGGTAGGGGTGCAAAAAAGTGGCCCAGGCATTGAAATAACATTTGGCGAGCACAAAAAGTCCTTCAAATGCAGCAGCAGCAGCGGCAGGAGCAGCATTGGCCAAAAGAAAGATGACAGGCGAGAGGAATTTAACAAAAATAAGGAAGGGTGCCACAGGTTCTGCCTTCGGAGAAGTGGCAACAAAAAAGGAGAAAACGGAAGGAAGGAGTCGGGGGAAAACCCAGAAAGGGAAAACAATTTTCAATGTTTTTGCTTCTAGTCGACGGCGCTTTATTCAATGCCAGGACGACGGCAAGGAAAAACGTCTTTATTATTTTATTTATTTACCCATGACTGGACAACAGTGGCGGCAAAAAGTGTTCGACCTTTGCAGCAAAACAAAGCAGGAAATGGCTGCCAGGATATTGACAATGGCGGAGGCGGTGGCGGTGGCCGTGGCCAGTGGGCGTGGCCATGGCCCCTGAGCAGCGGGCGTGAAGAAGGCGACAACCCATGGCCACAGAGCAAGCCGAGATAAAGGGAGCTGTAAAGCGCATCTTAGAGCTAGGGAAAAGTGGCAAATTTACTTCCTCCACTTGTGGATCCTTTACTTACTGAAAACCCCAGGAATTTCACCCTCTCCCAAATACATTATCCGCCCCCTCGCCCTCTTTAAACACTTGAGCTACTTATGGACATTTTAGTTAAATTTTATGGCGATTTCCGCTGGCCTCAGATTTCAGTTTGCCAATCTATTGAAATTGCGGTCGAGCACCGAGCGAAAAAAGGTCAAACACATTAAATTTATAATGCGATTGAGAGAAGGAAAAATAAGGATAGAGTCCGCAGCAAGGACCCAAGTGGGCGTGGCCTGTGACTCTGCGTGGGAGAGAGCCTTAAGTAGGTCAGTTTTGTCTGTCATAAAATGCAATTGGAGCGCATTAAAGTG
The DNA here is from genome assembly GCF_030179895.1 of Drosophila kikkawai. Classification (NCBI taxonomy): domain Eukaryota; kingdom Metazoa; phylum Arthropoda; class Insecta; order Diptera; family Drosophilidae; genus Drosophila; species Drosophila kikkawai. The sequence goes on from NC_091730.1 coordinate 14,211,610, forward strand.
CCCTGCGACTCGCAAGTGAAATGTCAAGTTGTAAATAAGCAGGATGGGAGAGAGGCCAAGGGGGGGCAGGCCAAAGGATCCGCGATGCCCTGTGATGGGCGTGGGCGTCAAGTGTCGAAATGACCCAAAAGACTTGACGTTTGATGGCTGATGGCGCTGATGTCACTTAAGCCTTGAGATGTTCAAGGAAATGGTGGCTAATGCTCAATAAAACTATCCTCTTTTAAACTTGTATTTTAAAGGGTTTGAAAGTTTTGTTTTTATTGATAAAACTTAAGCAAATAAGATTGAAGAATAAATTAATTTTAAATAATAAGTTCAGTACGCTTTAACCCACATAAAATATAAAACTAAGGGCTTGTATTTTTAAATATAATTTAAATGAATCAACTTTTTAAATCACATATTCTACAAAAAGCTTTAACTACAAACTTTAAAATATCCAGCAATTTGTAATATTTCCCCCGAAAGTCATTGAAATCAGTTATCTGCTCGCTTTCTGCACTATCGCCGCACTTCCCGCCACTTTTGGGCCTTTGTTACTATGCAAATGGCCAAACATTTTGGCTTAAAAGCTTTGTTACGACCACCGCCGAACCAATGCGCGCTTAGCGTCTAGACGTCTGTTTAGCCACTTCAATTTTCAGCCCGGAAAATGGGAAATGGGCATCCATCCCAAACCCCACTTCTGAGCTACGATTACGGCCACAATGATGTTGATCCGGCCGGAAGGGACCGCCCCGTAATTGATATTCATATGCAGCGCGATGCCGTTTGCTTGCATCTCATTAGCGGCAGTCGCTGAATATCCCGCATTTATCCTTCTATGTACCTGGGCTCTTATAAATAAGCACATAATCAGGCGACAAACGTGGCTCTGGCTCTAGCTGTGGCTGCGGCCCCTGCCACGTGCATAAATAAATAAATAATCTGCCGCAATTACCATAACTTGAGCTGACATCTCCACTAGGCAGGGAGACTAGGAGACGGAGACCTTCGCCTCGCTGTTATGACTAACTTGGCTCGCTCCTCCGCGGATGCTGCTCATCTGCTGATGATGATGTCAGTTGCTGGCAGAAGCAGCACCAGCAGCAGCAGCAGCAGTCAATAAACATAAATATCGGGCTGAAGAGGCGACTCGTAGAGCGACCCTCGCCTCATCGTTAAGTGTTCGGCTTTATGGCCCAAACGGGGCGAGAGAATTGGCGGCCGGGTTTGGACTTTAATTAGCGCCTGGCCTGACAATTAAATAATATTTTCGCCAACTCACAGCCGGCTCATCCCCACGCTCCCCGGCTCTACTCTCCGGCTCCGCGGCTCATCGCTGCCCCGCCTGTGAAGCCGCCGACTTGTTAACTCGCTGCCTGACAGTCTGCCAACAAGTTTTAATTACAAGCCAAACGACGGAGCACAGATACAACAAAAAAAGCAAGAAAAACACTGAAAAAAAGACAAGTAGGAAAAGAGTAAATGATATTACAGAGACTGGTGGATACCTAGTGATAAACAGATATGAGAAGTATTCATTTGTTAATTAACACAAATAAATATAATATAGTCTAGTTTAGTTGTGCTGTTTCTATAAAATAATATTAGTTACTTTTAATAAATTTCAGTTCTTCCATCAATTTCCATAGTACATTGTAGGCTTCATTGATTTTAATATCCATATAGTTAAAGTTAATGGAAAGCCGAACGCCTTATTCATGTTAAGATAATAAAAATAATTCTTTTTATTACGTTGACCTAGTTTAATTTAACTTGCAAAAAAAACGTTAGTACATGAGAACTGAATAATTCCGGTAATAATCATGCCTGAAGCTACCCATTTGTTTATCGGGTTTTGGCGGACAAAAAGTGTCGCCCGGCCAGTTAGTTTTTGATAGTCGCTGGCTTGTTTTAATGACTCCTCCTGGCCTGCAGCAGCAGCATCGCAACTTCTTTTTTACGACTGTATGCAAATATTTTTTCAACACATTTTATGGCCCGTGATTGTTATCCGACTCTCGGTCGGTAGTCGGTTTTACAAGGCTTTTGTTCGGCTTTTATGTGTGTTCTCTAGGAGCGAATGTTCAGAGTCTCTCCCCCTTTTTCTCCGAGTGTGTCCCTTAGCGGTCAGTTGTTCATCGCCATTGCCGATGACACATTTTTGATTTGTCGCTAATTTGAATTTGAAAATGAATCGTACGCCAAACGGCAGCCCTTTTATATATCTATTTATTTATTTATACCACCAGCGGAAGAATTTATGACAGCTCGGACTGGTTTCGCTTTGATTTTTATTCCCGATTCCCCCGGGTGTTGATTGGCCGCCTGACATATTGACTTGCATTTTGTCAATGGCGATTTGGCTCGTTTGATTCGATTTTGATGAAGGTCGTTTCTATTAGCGCCCATAAAATGACGGAAATTCGGATCACATTCGACCTTCCCCTCCCAGCAGATAGTATTCTGTGTCTGAGAAATGGAAATATTTGGGCATCATGTGGAAGGGTAGACGGAAAAGGTTCAAATTAAATGGAAATTGTGTAACAAACTGGAATTAAAAGAATGGCGAGAAGTGTGGGAAAAAATGTTTGCATTGTGTCTGATTTAATTTCTATTTATTGGTATTTTAATTCAGACTGTTTGGGTAATTAAATGGGAATTATGTACCTGTTGTTCGGCATTTAAACAATGAATACTAAATTTAGCAATTCGTTTGGTTGTGATATAATTTTAAATATTTGTAACAATTTGCTTATCACACAGAAAGTGTATATATAGGTGTTAATTCCCACCCTTACTTAAGTAGCGACCTCATTCCGCCCTCTGACAATCATTTCAACCACCTTTTCGGATGGCCTCGCCAATTAGCCAACCGAAAACCTGAACCCAATTCGAAGTTTGCTTTATCGAGTGTATCTGGAGTGGAAAAGAGCTCAAACACTCGCTGCAATTTAAGCAAATATATGCAGACACCGGACTCAAAAAAGGCGCACACACGCCGCTGCCACATTGATGTGGCAGGGAGGCGGCAAGCGATAGCCCAGACAGATACAGATACGGATACACAGATACAGATACTTTATGCCGTACGTGCCAAACAAAACTCCACAGCCACTGACCCATCCAGTTATTGAAATGCAAAAGCCAAAAGGAAAATTGCAGTAGCCAAGACCATTTTCCACGACACGCAGCCGGGGCGGGCCGATGGGCGGGGCAAGTGGGCTGCGATGGGAAAATAGTATGCAGTATGCAGCATGCAGACAGGAACATGGCTGGGACCCATGTGTGTGCATGACTCGGGAGACCCGCGATTCGGATTCGGATTGGGATTGGGATTCCGAGCTGGACGTGGTCCAGGACTGCATTTCTAATGTGCATTCGTTGTCCGCCGTCAATCCATTAAAAATCGTTGCAGCGACAACAACAAATGTGGCACGTACGCTGCGCCGTTTGGACTTCTTGCCGCTTCTCGGCAGATAACATTTGTATTTAAAAGACACTTTACGGATTGCCGGCGAACCGGTCTCCTCCGGCTCCGCCGAGTGTGCAGCCATTTGTAGTTTATCGGAGGCGAATCTTGAAGTACCGCCCGGTACAGGCCGCATGTCAAAATGTCAATTTTTCGTTTCGGTTTCTTTTTTTTTTGCCCCCCATTTCTGCCCCGACTGTGTGGCACGTCCTCGGGCCTGTGGCATGCAAAGTTGCCACATGTTGCGTAAACTAGTTTCGTGAGTCGTGAGATATATCACCTGAGCCCGAGTCTAACTGCACTTGCAGAATTTGTATATTGTGTGCAGCGATCCCAGGCACTCGGCCGCCTGTCATGTTGCCACATGAAGTATTTGGCCATGATCGGTGGCCAGGAATACGAGTATTCCGTTTCATTCCCCGGGAAAAGGTGTCAAGCAACTGTTTTTGGACAGCCGAAATGCCATTATATCGACTGGGAATTGAGTTTTTGGTTTAACTTACCCTTATTTATGCAACAGGTTGTGGTATCTGGAAGAAATAAATAGAAGAAAGGGGTAAGTTACTTTGAAAATATTTCTTATAAACCTTAGAATGTATTCTTTATAACTCTATTATTTTCCTATATTAATAACTGTGAAATAGAAAACCAAATAAACAAGGAAAAGGTTAGAAATTTCGCTTAAGCGCTCGTTCAAATCCATTTTTCTGGGAATCCCGCCCACCTGGAATCATTCTGCACGCCATGCCAATCCGTTGATTGCCCTTGGAGAGCACAAGGCAAAAAATAAACTTTATTACCCAATGTGCCGTGTGCCTTTCTGGCAGTTTTCGGGCATTAATGCAAAGTTTACTTCCTCTTCGTTTTTTTGCGGGCATAATTAAGCGCACTTTTAAATATTTTAACCTATGCTGTGTGTGCTCTCGAATCGTAAAAATAACTGGAGTACCGCCGGGCCCATAAAAGCGACGACTTTGGACCACCCAAGATGGGTCTGGGTCTGGGACTGGGCCTGGGAAACTCTTGCGATATGCGTGTGCCAAAAATATAGAATGGAAAAAAGTCTTAAGAAGTGGAGGGGAAAAAAAAGGTCAACAATTTTATAGCCATTTCCCGCTTAGGTTTCTAGGTGTTAAATAATAAATACGCCCAGGAATCGCTCTCTCTCTCTGCCCAAGTCGATAAAATCGGGCCAAGAATTGCGTGTGCGCTGACTTATCGTGCTCACAGTTCGCTTGGTTTTCCACCATGATGACATTTTAATAGCTTAGCCCCAATCCTCCAAGGAAGGCAAAAAAGAAAGGCAATACGAAGAATATTTTCCGTCCTTTTACGAGCACTCATAAAACATTGAAACAATGATGAAAGCCCAACACTTTTCCTGTTTCTTTTTCCTGCCAGGCTTGCCACCTCATGTGAGCGTATTCTTGCCCCGGCGGAACCATAAACAAATTTTCCATTAATTGCTTAATTTTCCTCTCTCTCAGAGAGCAGAGTTCAGCTTTAAAGATTCATTGCAAAAGCAATTAAAGGCCAAGCGACAAGAAAAACCTTTTTCTGCACAGACTACAGTAATTTAATTAGTTCAGGTTTTCGGGGGGAGTAAGCCATTTAGGCCCTGTCTGGGCTCCTTTGGTTAGTTAGACGCGCCAAATGAAATCAGACTTGAAGCGAGACAATGTTTAATAATGCCACACGCATACCCACACACCACTATGGCACAACAAACGGCACGGCACGGCACGAAAGGTGTGCGAAATGTGTGTGGATATGAACTCACAAAATATTTAATGAAACAAACATACATTTTGGGGACAATAAATGCAGCTTAATTACGGTTGGCCTGAGAGCAAAGGCTTTGAGAGCTTCTAGTATAAAACTTAGCATTTCAGCACAACTTTGTTAGGAGAGTAAATGGATTGTGTTCTTTAAACAATTTTGCAAATATAATTAAATGAATCGAAATGGAAAATAATTTAAAATATAATATAAAACAAACACACAACTTTTTCTACAATTTCCATGCATGGAAAATGCTTCACAAACCTATTTAAAATTATTATTTCGACATATTTTCATCTATAAGAATATAGTAATTATAATTTTACAAGTTAATCAAGAGGAAGGGCTTTAACTTAATAAAGTTTTTCAGTAATTTACATGATAATAACGCCATTTTAAAACACAAACACTATCATAAATATAAACCAAACCCAAACGAATTTTACTAGATTAAGCTTATGTCGCATACCTTCACCCCAATGGCCTCTATGAGGAAGTGACAGAAGTTTTTTGTTTTTTTTTTTTGTTTCCCCTTAAATGTCATTGACTCACACGTAACATAGAGGGAGAAGGAAGAGCGGCGGAACTGAGACAGAAACATAAAATTTGCGGCAATTTCTAGGGCGTCGTCATCGCCGCTGTCGTCTCGTCGCGTTCTGTAGGTGACTTTGACTGTGCGGCATATAAATAAATATTATATTACCCTCGACGAGGAGGAGGAAACCTTAGACCCGCAACACATCACCCTCCCGTGTGTGTGTGTGTGTCTCTCTCCCCGGCTTTTGTTTGCCTGCAGAGTTGTTAATTAAATATTTACTCTGCTTATTTGCAAAATGAATAACTTTAGCATTTTATTTCACATGGCGCAGTATATGTACATGGGCGTCTCTCACTCCCCATAAGTTCTAGACATTCCCTGTTCCTGTTCTGGGGCCCACACTCCCTACTCTTAGCACATTTATGCTTGACTTCGGAGACACTTTAAGCTCGCCTTTGGCTTTGGCTTTAATTGCCTTTATTGCAGGGTCTAAGTACACATGGGGAAATAAGCATAAAGTTTCCTTTCTTTATAACTTATTTTTTTACGAAACAATGTCTCAAGCCCGTAAGTTGTGGAAACAAGTATTACTCTAACTTTAGTTAGTCACCAAAAATTACATCATACAGATTCTCTCACAACCTTCTAGCGAAAAAAAAACAATGTTAAAGTCGCATTTGCATTCAACTTTCCGTTTTTTTCCATTTTTTCTCACAAATTTATAGTTATTTATTTATTTACCTTTGAAGCGTTTTGTTACGCTTCACATTTACGTGCTGATTGCTCACAAAGAGCGAAACTTGTTTTCGCCAAATGCCATTCAAAACTGAATCTTGGCCCCAACTAATGACTTCACTTTGTAGCCGCCTTTCGTCAAGGTGAGGAGAGTCCAACGAATTTCAGAAATTTCAACAGCTGATGTGCTCCGTTGAATGCGGAGTTTACCCCAGAGAACTTTGCATAATTGATTAATAATTTTGTTGGACAGGTGGCGCCCCCAGAGGGGCCACGCCCCTTTGGAGACGGACGCCGCCGTCGTCGTTAAATATTCAAATGAACTGCGAGGCGACCGCCTTAACCCATTAATTAGCCCGACATGAGCACACATTAGATAAATGTTGTGAAACCTGATTAAAAGCAAACAGTTTGATTAGTTCGCATTGGAAAAATTTCACTCTCTCGCTTTAAAGGGTTTCGAACTTATCGATTGATAGATAAATATGGCCATAGAAAGGGGTAACATCTACTCTATGGAGGCGTCACATCACCCCTCTCTGGCACAAGAAACTTATTATTGATTTTACTTACATTCGAGTTTTTGCTGATTTGTTGTACATTTTGTTTGTTTGGCCTGGGTTTGCTTGTTTGCCTGTTTGTTTGTTTGTTTGTTGATTTTCTGTTTGCTTGACTCGAAAATTATTTGGGTTAAACCAACAACAACGAAGTCGAAGCTCATAGACAAGACTGAAAATGGGACTAAAGTACTGGTTATTTTCAAAGATTGCTTCCTGGTATGAGCATTACTTTCATAGCATTATGAAATTCACAGATTCATTGAGGAAGTGCAAAGTTGAAAACGTAATTTCAAGAGCTTGAAATTCAAATGAGAGACATTTAAGGCTTTAATCGCTGGTTATGTCTTGACTGGGAAGACTTTTTTAATAGAATAAAATAATAATTAAAGTCCTAGAGTGTAAAAGTTTACTAAAGTTTGCCCCAAACTTTTCTAGTTCTTCATTAATAATCCCATTAATTCGTCTCCAAACACCTGACTAATCCAATAAGTTGATGAACTTTCTAGGGCCAACTTTAACCACAGGAACTTTAACAGGAGGCGAGTTAATTTGTAGCAGCCAAACTAGCTTATAAGTAAACAAGGAACATGTCAACGAAACTTAACAGAAATTAACTGGGTAAACACGGAAAGAACCAGAAAATATTTGCTTAATTAACTGGCAAAAGTTTCGGGACAAAGGACACAGACACTGGCTGGGGTGGAGGCGTAGGAACCCCTTTTATTAAAAGGATAAATTCTGACAACGTGGCGTATGCGCAATTAACATTTATGGCAATTAATTATATGATTATGCATACGCCGTGTGGCACGCCGCCTGGCATCAACATAAGCACCACGTTGTCTGCTTCGTTCTGGCTCCTAATGAAGGCATCAAATCGGAGGGCGACAAAAAGTTTACCCCCCTACCCCCCTACCCCCCTGCCCCCCTCTTGGCCTTTTCGGTAAGCCATAATTATGGGTAATCAAACAGTTTTATTTGATGCTCTAACTAATGATCTTTTTGTCTAGGCTTCAGCAAGGTCGAAACCCTAAACGAGCCATTCAGAGACTTGAGACTTTAATTAATCGTCGTATCGCCATCAACTCTGATTAGCCGAACAGACCGAAAATACTGCTGCCCCCGAGGCAGCTAGCTCTCGTTAATTGATATGCAAAATCAAATGGCCACTAAATGGTGCGAACTGGAGGATTACGCACAAGTGTTTTTGGCCAGGTGAAGGTGCTTTTCCGAGAATTCAGGCCAGAGTTCGATGAACTAAATGCTGTTGGGCGTGTCGAACTGGGAATTTATTTGCAAAATGACACACGAATTTCATTTTAAAGCGAACAAACTGGCCACTGAGAAGACCAATTAGTAAGCAAATAAATATACACGAATTATGAATTTTCCTCAATTTATTTGCCTTTAATTCCACACACAGCAAAGAAAATTGAAATAAAAAAGAAGCGTTTTCATTATCGCATATACCGATGCATACATACATATTTCTCCCTGCCTGTTCGATGCCCCATCTTAGACAATTTGTTTTGACATATTTTTGCTCGACTAGGCAGAATTGTTCAAAACACTGAGAGAGATTGGGGTGGAGAATGAGAGTCCGGACAGACAGAGGTACAGATAGAAAGCTAAATCATTTTGTTGAGAACGTTTTTACAGATTGCGGTTGGGGCTTTTCTTGCTCGCCCTCCTCGCTTGACACGCTGATAAAGCAAATTTTTCGGAGCCCCTCCTCTGGCCCCGAGTATCAATAAACCCATAAATTTAAAAGAGCCACCACACAAAATAAATGTAAATATATATAAATTTGTTGTTGTCAGCCCATTTTCATATTTATTTCCCAGCACACAACAGCCTCGACGTTTGCTCTGGTTTATGCCCAGACTTTTTGTGGGCGTCAACTATACTATACTATATATATTTGCGGCCACAACATCATATATCCATCCATCTATCTCTATTCGTCGTGTCTGTTTCTTCAAACTTTAAATTTTTGCATATTTGTCGTAAATTGCCTGCCTCTGTCCGTTGCCCGATCTCGATTTTATGGATCATGTTCTGTTTGTCGTCATGCTATGTTAGTTTTTTTCTTTTCATTTGAGCTATTAAATGGTTTCACATTATATTAATGGATTTTTACTGTTCCGAGCTAAAATATATATACATTTCTGAATTGTTTACATTTTGACAGTAGGCACAGATGTTCCAGTGGGGAACTTGGGAAGTCTGGCCATGAAAAAATACGAAAACATGAGAGTTTAGTTAATGCGAAATCAGCTGAACGATTATCTTAAGCAATATGAGTTCATTAATCAGTTTTGGGAGCTAATTTGGGGGGACTAAAACTTGAGTAATGAATCATTTCACTTAAAATTTGTTTTTCCTTGAATTTTCAAAATAATATCTATTATCTATTTGAATCATCACCTTTATGGCACTCACTTCTCCTGAGGAACTGTCAATCAGTTTTTGAATTCTTTCTTCATGCAGCTTATCCTATCTATAAATTATTTCCACATTATGTCCCCCTACTCTTGGCAAGAACAGTGAGTAAGTAAGTCAGCTATGGTGTCTTTTTCTTGTTGCTCCTTTTACTGAGTTGCCTTTGTTCCGCTGGCACCCGGGGAAACCACAAATATTGACCAACATTCACAGGGCCCATAAATAAGTAAACAGTCCATTAGTTCCACGTCGCCCCCGCAGCTCCCCCCGGCTGACAACTACCAATTTCCATGGCAGGCAGCAGCTTGCACAACAACTCCCAGCTCCAGCTCCAGTGCAGCGAATTACTTTTGTGGGGGGAATCGGAAAATCAGAAATCGAAGCCAAGTCACACCCTATCGAGGCATAGATCCAGAGTCCCCCAAGTGCCTTTATCTTATCGACTCTGTGGCGTTGGCGCCTTATCGCCCAAAGGTAAACACAAGATAAGGGCCCAGGCATAGAGCGACTCAACTCATTTGCCAAATGACGCATGGAGTGTTACTGGGACACGGGAAATGGAAAATGAAAATGGAATTTTGTTTTTATGGTTCATCAACCGGGGCTCGGGCAAATATCAACATAAGAGCTTAGAGAACATTTTGGAAATGGGTCAAAAATGAGAGGGTATTTACGATTATAAATAAAGCATAAACATTGAATCTGTCTTGGTAATGAATAAATAAAAATGATAGCAAAAGAATCCGAATAAAATTAATTTCATTTTATTATTAAGAACATTTTAAAGAGCTCTTTAAATACCTTTCTCTTCTCCCTCATCAAAAGGTGTCAATGGCACGTTCAACCAGCTGTTGCCAGCTTTTCCTCGCACCTTTCTCCTTGCATTTCCCGTAATAACTGATCTTGAACCGATTTCGGGGGACTGGGTTAATATACCCGGGGCATATGGCTCCCAAGGGCTGCCAGCCCCATTTTTAATTGCCGCTACGTGAGCGAAATTGTAAAACTACGAAATCGAAAAAGAACATCCGTTCCCAGCTGAGTAAATTATGCTAATTAAATTTATGATTGAGCCGATAGTTATGGGCAGGCAGATAATGCCCATATAATGGGGCAGGTTCTCTCGCAGTTCGATTCGGTTCATTTGCAGTTTGTCGTGGAATTAATTGCAAAATGTAGAGATATTTATATTTAATGGACTTGCCTCGGCCCCGACGGGGTCTGGTTATTAAAATAGAAATTACTTTGACTTTGGCTTAGATCGCTCTTAAAAAAAACAACAACAAATAAAACCTAAACAACATAATTGACGTTGTAAAAATGTTTTGATTCCAAGCCTAATGGTGGTCATTGCGGGGAAGTTTTTTTTTTCGGACGTGCAATTTGGGGTGATTTTTCCTCTGGGGTTATTAGAGTTTCAAGTATTCGTTTGGTATAATAAATGTCAAGGCAGCAGAATGCTGCTTGCAAAAGATGATGGGGTTGCCCGATAAAATGATTGCGATGGTGGTGGGATTAACATTTTGCAAAAGCAAATAGGGGTTACACAAATGTCAAAGGTATGGGTTCTACTGTTTGTTAAGGTCACAGTTATATTTTTAAAGTTAAATAAAATATTTCTAGCTTTCATAAGATCTGTTTCAGTATCTTGTAAAATCCTCATTAATTATTATTCTTCATTCATCGCTGATCCATATTTCTCTCCATAATTTTTCACAGTTCAATTAGTTTTTTCCAGCCTCCCATTATTGCTCACCGCTGGCATTACACCATTGAACATAACCCTAGGAAATCTTGCCCAACATTAGCCAACATAATTTGCGCAATCCTTGCACAACTTGGCCTAATCGCATTAAACGGGAAATTCTTACCAAATTGCGGGCCATCGCCAAATGTTTTTGTTTACTTTTATCGGAGGAAGACATCATCGCGGCGTCAATAATTACAGCATCAAACGAATCGGAATCGGCAATAGGTCTATATAAATTTATAAAGCGCGGTGAGTGGGCCCGCATCTCGCGAGTTTGCCCGATTTTTGAGGCAGGCACGCCACATGCTTTTTAACCTTGATTAAGTTGACGTTCTAATGATGCTGCTAATGGCGGCAATGATGCTCCTAATGATGATGCTACTGATGACGATGCTACTGACGATGGGAATGGGAGTGGGCATGGGGCATGGGGAAGCCGAAGATGCTACCGCAACATCATTAACAACATTATCAACAACAACAACAGCGACAGAGGAGAAAAGTTCTTGGGTATTTTTTGTTTTTAATTGCCGCCTGGCACTTAGCTAATGTAATTTATATTACATTTTGCTGCTGCTCTAAAAGCTTTAAGTAGCTAAAAAAAATAAAAGGAGAACAACAACAAAAAAGTAGCGCCGAAGTGCAGCATCAGTGGTGGCAGCCGGAGGAGGAGGAGAAGACGGTTGTAAAAAGCAGAGTGGGAGCCGAAGACGTAAAGTTGTGTTTATATTTACCTAACATTGTACTTGAAAGATATTTTCGTTTCTTTCTCCCCTGTGGCACTCGCCCACCTACCTCCCTTGTTTGTTTATCTAATGGCTAAAAAATATTTAAGCCATAAAATTCGAAGCTGCGAGATGGCTAAAAGCTGCCGCACTTCTTTCTTTCAGCTCGCCTCTTTTTTTATTTACCAAAGTCATAAATACCTTCGGAGCAGTGTGCAGCGAGAGAGAAGAAAAGGTTTTGTGTCCGAGCGCCTCTGCTCCGCAGACACATCCGCAGCAGATAAAGTCTCGGGCCTAAAAGTTGCTATATTTTCAATTTATGTAAAGAGAGACGGCGACCAGCTCACCTGCCTGTTATCTTAAATGTTTTTTCCTGTTGGTAATTAAAAAGTTTTCTGTTTCAGACCCAGTTAGAGCCCCCTCCTCCGCCAGCTCCCACTCATCTCTCTTGTCTGTTTTGGCTAATGCAGGTTGGAAGCTCCCCGGTTTCGACCTTGGCATTTCCGTTGGCATGATTTTCGGGGGGAGCACTGATAAGACGCCAGCAGCCGGGAGCTTTAAGCGTTAGCTGTGGCAATGAGCGTGGTTTGCTTTAAGATTTCGCTTTGAGGTGCTTCCCAGAAGAGATAATGAAGGTCGCTCTCGGATTAGATTGGTAAAAGATAAGCATTATTTTCTGAGATTTCTAACTATTTTCCTAGAAGCTAGCTTTTGATTTCGTTAATTTTAAAATATTTGGTGATATTTTAAACATTTTATTTTTATATTTTTATTTCTAATCAAAGAACGTGACTCTAGAATAAAGCTACTGCCATGATTTAATGCGGTGAATATCTAGTTAAAGAAGCTAACGCCACTCACTACAACTGAATGTAAACAGCTTTGGATCTATTAAACAGTTGTTAATGTAATATGTATGCAAGTTAGTTAAAATATAAGCTAGAATGGTCCACATTTGTTCGCTTAAATCTCCCTCTACAATATATTCTTCAATGGAAACCCTCCCTGAACTAGCTAATGTACCTATTCCCCTTTCAAATTCCTCGAACTAGGGTGCATCCCAGCATCTTAGACTTTATGCCAGCTCACGTCTAACCCATTCCCACTTGGAACATTCCCCAAAAGTGTCAACAAGGAAGGCCTACAAGCCCGAGACATTCGAACGGAGCCGAGCCCCACCTCGTTCATTCATAAAGATTCACATCTCCATAAGCAGGGGCAAGCTAACACGAGTCCAGGCAGCACCTAACAAGTTCTCGGAATTGCACAAAACCTCAAAAGTTCTTTAAGTTTTTCGCTCTAACGAAACCTGTTCCCCAGACGGAGGCCCCCAAAAGAGACGGGGCTCTGGGCACTGGGCACTGGGACTGTGACGGAAACTCGGGACGAGACTGCGGCCCGAGACATAATTAATGATTTCAAAATTTCACAACGAAAACTCATAAAACTTATCGATCGAACTTGAAACAACAGAGGAGTGAAAAAAAAAGAATGTCATGCTGCTGTCAAGGCAAATTTCAGGGCTTTAAACGTAATTCCCACTTTAATAAGGCAAAATTTAATCATAAGTTGGGATATTTTGGATACAATTACGCAAGGTTTCTTAAAAAATAGGTCTAAGCTAAGGAAGTTTGGGAATTGTAACTCATTTTCCTACGTTAATGAATTTATTAAGGTAACTTTTTTAAGTTATACTAGCAGAAAAAGTCTACAACTCAATAGATTTTCCTTACACATTTTAAAATAAAATTGCTTTTTTACAACTTCTAACTTAATTGATTAATTAATTGGTTAATTACCTTGCACTTATTCTTTCTTTAGTAAAACCGCTTTTCACACAATACATTTCCGTACCAATTGCTTCATATTATTCTAAAAATTGCTATAACCAATTAAGATCTCAAGGGAATGTAATCAATATTCAGTAGTTAATCACCAGAATAGAAGCACATTGTAGCGATACATGTATCTGAATTAATTTGTAGCGTTATTAGCTTAATTAACCAATTAACACTCGTATATTAGGCACTAAATGGAATGACTTACCCTGACTGAATCGCCAACTTTGGGAACTAAAAGCACGCACTGTTTGTTGTCAAACAAAAATGTTGAGTTAAAAACACACAATTTGTGGACTCGGAAAGCACGGGCTAGGCTATCTTCGGAACTACTACTTTGGCGGCGAATAGTTTCTTTTCATTGATGAAGCGGCGCGAGTATATTCATTAATTCTGCACACACACGTACGCCGATTGACGATTGACGGCCCGCGATTGACCCGCGCGCCCCGCCCCCAAAACAAGTTCCCCGCACACGCTAGACGAACCGCGGAGGGAGGAGGAGGAGGAGAACCCGAAGGAGGGAATTTGCACGCGCGAATCTGCTGAATAACGGTCTAACGGTCCGCCGCTCTAGAACATGTCCATACTCCTTCACGTTTTCGAACTGATTTCGGAAGTTTTCCCAGCTTTGGAGTTTTCTTCTTGCCGTGGCGTTCCGCTGGAGGTGTGTGTGAGTTGGTTCTGTCGCTCCGCAACAATCATCCGCCGCGTGTACGCTCGCTTGGAAAAATTCGAATAACTGATTCGGTTACTCATTTCTCAGCCGCACCGTACGCCAGAGGGAGGTTTGCCAGCCTCTCTGGCCCAGTATCAGTGCTCAAAGAGAGCGAACGGAAACGTTTTTACTCTCTCGCTAAAAACCCGAACAACCCGAAACCAGAAATACAAACGAAGCACGTCGGCAGACTTCGGCTTGTGTGCAAAAATCATATGGTTGCCGGAGAGAGAGAGAGAGAGTAGGTGGTATTTATCTGGCAGCCGGCAAAACGCTGCTCAGCGAGTGAGATTCAAATTGGATTCTCATTGAGTCAGATAAGCCGGTTTGGAACTTGGCTAATGCGTGCAAATGAGGCCCGTGGGTCTTGAATGCTTTTCATTCTCCTCTTTTTTTTTGTTTTTAATATTTTTTTGTGGGCCAAAGTCATTTGACAATTCGTGTGTGTGAAGCTGCTCACAGGTGTGCTAATCGGGAATTATAGGTGGGTGAATCTAAAGAATCTAATTGAGAATTATAAGTGGGTGAACCTGAGGAGTTTAAAGGAAATTAAGGACTGCGACTAAGGAAAATCAAATGCATAATTATTAAATATAAATATAAATAAAGGAATATTTGTACATACCTAACTAATTTCAATTTCTTTCCAAATCTATAACTTTTATATGGATTCTAAATTTTTTACATTTACAAATTTAGTACTACCAATAAAAAAGATTCTAAAAAAGGTCTCCAAAATCCATTAATCTCCAAGAGCACTTCCGCCGCCCACGACTAATTAGCCTTGGCTCGAGCCCAATTAGAACCGCTTTCCGCAGCTCCAAGAGGTTCATTGCTCCACAACTCTTATCAGATTCGAGGCTCGAGCAGAGGTAAATAAATAGAAAAGAACCGACATGTAAATCTGATTTGATTTTTTGGGAGCGGTCAATGCAGCTACAACAACAACAATAAAAACAATAACAAATGCAATGCACCAGTCAAAGATAAACAGAGAGGAAAACCCGTAAGGTGGCTCTCTATCTCTCTCCGCTACTCTCTGAGATAACAATTAATGATATATAGATAGTTTTCCACACTCTCTCCGCTCGGGAGAGTTTTCCTTTTCCGCTCTCTCTCTCTCTCTCTCCTGCTCAACTAGTTCGCCTAAACGTGGCTAGATGGCGCTAGTGCAGCTGGGAAGAATTGCATTTCAGATGCTTTTTGTTTACAAACCAAAAAAAAGACTGGGGTGGGTTGGGGGGTAAAGAGCGGATTCCCAATGCGGTTGCATTCTTGGAAATGTTTGCAAAAACCGTCGCCGGTTTGCTGCTGCCACAAATGCCGCGTAATCGCTTTTTGCGACGTCACCGGAAGTTGCAACACGTCGCCATAGTCGTCGACTACGCACACAGAGAAATATAACCTGCATATGCCGTTAATGCCGCTGCCACACCCGAACAATTGCAAATTTCCCCCGCCGTCTTTGCAAATTTTCAAAAAAAAAAGGAAAATCGAAGGGGAAAGCCAGCACGAGGGCGGGGGCAGCTGTTGGGGTAGTGGAGTTTTACCCATTGTGCGAACCCCATTACCACCTCTGTAATGCTTCCCCAGGTTTTGCACTCTTTTTGCGAACATGTGTGAACAACTGCAGTCTTTGAAACCACCCCCTGGGATACACTCACAGAAATTGCACTGAAATTTAAAATTAAAGTAGAACTGGCTTTGCGTCCTTGGAGAGTTTCAGTTGAAATAATGAGCTAATAATCTGCTATAAAGTTTACCTAGAATTTTTTTTCATGATGTGTTTTTTATTTCAAATTTTGATAATTTGAAAATTAAGTTTATATTAAATCAACTTTTTCCATTTCACAATTCAGACAAACATAATTTTAAGATGTACAGTTTAACTCTAGTCCCATCTAATGCCCTAAAAGGTTATACATTTTATTTCAGTGTGACCGCTGTCCCTTTCGCACCCTCGGGCGGCGATTAATCATGAAAATTCACACAGAAAATATCCATTAGATACGAATTAAGACATAATTGAGAGTGCAGGGCCTCGTACGCGTTTCAAGGACCTGCATCGATGCAAGGGTAGTGGTTGCACGGGGTGGTTTCTACTTTGAGCCTGTGTGTGCAGTGGCCCAAATGCGAGAGGCTGCCTGCCTGCCTGCCTCAAGTGTCTGCGACATATTTATTATCCATGTTCGGGCACAAAAAAGAATATGATTGTGCCTCGTATGCCCTGGGCCCCGGAATTAAACTTCCATTGTTGGGCTACAAGGAAAAGGAGTCCATGCACAGCGTTGGCTTTAATTACAGTTTGAGTGGCACTGGAGAAGGTCCTTAAAGGGGTTTTAATATGCTGTCATTATGTTGACTTTCAAATGTCATGTGTTTGATGGGGGGATGAAATTTTTATCAAAGAAGCTAGCCAATATTTTCAGAGAAATTGTAATTTGTAATAAAAATTCTGTATTACCTTTATATATTTTTAATTAAATCCTTCTATCAAAAACCATGTAATAAATATCAGGTAAGTCCACCACCTGTAGGAATGCACCATCAGGCTCCAATGCCACAACCGACAAGCTTCAATAATTTGTAAGAAATAAATAAAACCTAAAAATAAAATGAAAAGCTTGGAAAAACAAGCAATTTGTGTGTGTTTGCTGGGCAGGCAAGAAAATGCCCAAAACAAGTGAGGCGAACAAGTGTTATATGACAGGTCTCGGACGTCCAGCTGAGATTTTTGGATTTTTTTTTAACCCGGCTCCAACTCAATTTCTGTGCGGTTTTCTGTGCTGGGTTACAAAAAGCTTCGTTGTAATGCGGAATGTAAGTTTTGTATGTTAATTTGATTTCGGTGTCAAATGGGATTTCTTTTTTTTTTTTCGGCCTTTTGTGTGCTTTGTTATTTCCATTTTTTTATGACCTGCAGTTGGGCTGCGCTTTTACGGCTGTTATTGTTGTTCCAGCAGCTGGCGTTATAGCGTATATATAGTAATTTCTCGATCCGTCGAGCAATTCGATCCCTCTCCGGGGTGTCAATCCGCTTGGGGTCTCGCTTTTGATTGTGCGCACTTATGTCTTTATTGACATCGCCGCAATAACATAAATAATTTATTACAGCCACAGACATTGAGCAATTTGTAAATGGCCAAAAAGAAATCTTGGCCAGCCTGAGCACACTTGTGCTTGTATCCGTTGGATACTTCCACTTCCACTGAGCATTTGCATTTATCAAGTGCATTTGAGGTAAGTGAAATCAAACGAGCAAATACCGGGCAAATACCGTTAAAAGAAACAGAACACAGAGCCGGCTTTCAAGGACTCTCCGGGTAATTGATGCACTTCGTTGCGAGCGCATTTAATTGAGTTAGGTTCCGTTCGCATTCGTCGTCCATTCATTGCGCAAATAAATCGCTTTAATTGATGTAAATATTTGCATTTCAAATATGCAGAGCTCGCTCTTTGAACCGGAGAAGTGTGTACGTTATGAGTGATGAATAAAATATATATATAATTTTTTTTGGCAGAATGATTGGATATTGCAGTTTTCGGCATTGTTTTCTAGGACCTTCAATAATGCACAGTACTTATAATTTTATTTGTTTTGCTCAAAGTTATTTCAATTATTGAAGCCAAGGGTGTGGTGTAACAGCCACGTAAGCATTACCATAAACTTGAATTTATTTGAAAAATCCCTGGTATATATAGTATATAAAATAGCCTTGCCAGCCGATCAGGTTGTCCTTAACTTAATTGTAAAGTTTTATTTTTAATGTAAGTGTATCAAAGTAGCAAAATTTCATTCGCCTCCCAACTGCGGAACAGGACGAACGTCTTTTATTTTTGTTTATTATTAATATTTTTTCATAATTTTCTTGTCTAATTTTGTGTGCATTTTTGTTTGGCAACCTTTTATTTTGGATTTCTAATAATATGCTTTTTTCGTTAATATAAAGTAGTATTAGTTTAATTTTGTTCTTGGTTTAATTATCTTGTTTAATGAATTTTAATTTGGATTTAGCTTGTTGTTCTTTTTTATAATATTTCATTTTAATTCTTTACTTTAATTTGTTTTTTATATGTTCCTGAGCCTCTTCCTGAGACTCTGCATCCTTTTACTAAGAGTCTATTTTATTCTTAAACCTTTAATTTGACTTTATCTTTATTTCAGTTAATTATTTATATTATTTCTCTGTGTCCCCTGTCACTCTAGTCTCTGCTGTTAGCCTGCTGTGTTTCACTACCTTTTTTTACATAAATGAATGTCCTTTGCTGTGCAATATGAATTGGAAAAGCTCTTTCAAATTACCCCTAAATTGAATATAAAAACAGTGACCTTGAAGTGTAAAGCTCAGTTTTGCAAAAGGATCCACATTGTACCCCTCATCTCTCACCTCTTTCACCTAGTTTTGTGTATGGCATAATCAATTATTTTCAATGGACAGGCCGCAAAAACAAAGTCATTTATTATGCTGACCAAAAAAATTTGTCACTATTCTGCACTGGTTTCCATTCATTCCCGCTGTTGTTGCTGCTGCTGCTGCTTATCAGCCCAGAGCCGAGTTTGGGGCCATAATTAATTTGGCCAGGCAACAACAGCGGCAAAAAGACACACAAGCTCGCTCTCCAACTGCCCCAAACAATGGCAAACAAATTGATTAATGACAGCGTATTAAACAATAATCGAGATAGGCCTCCGGTCAGATCAGAAAAAAGAGGAGTTGCCACCGAATCTCTGATGCTGTAACCCATCGGAATATTGTGCGCCCACGCAGAAATATTTGTTTTTTTTTTTTTTGTTTGGTTTGGTTTGCACGCACAAAAAGTGTTTTTCTGTTGTTTGTTGTTGTTCGTGGCTAAAAACAATTCATTTAAATAATATCTGAACCACTTTGCCGGGAAACTGGAGGAAACAAATCATTTTTCATATCCTTCGTGTTCATCGCACAACGTCCCAAAGCTGGCAAATTAATAATGTGTAATTAATTTATTTTTTTTTTTATTGTGGTAAAAGCCGGGTAAAGGGATTTTTTGGCTGTGGGATTATAAGTGCATATATCAGCGAAATATGGTTTGAGTTATTGAGATATTTTGGCAAAGAGTTGCGATGTAAAAAGATACCAAATTTCTTAAGAAAAGTATATCAATGAAAGGAAAAGTAATGAATCTCAAAGATAATTCCGATATGCAACCATTTTTAAGATTTTTAACATATAAAAGTCGACCTTAGCAGAGACCTTAGTGATCAATCAATGGTCCATTCTCAGCCAGATTTGAAACTGAGCTTAACTCCTGTCCAAAAACTGCCACTTGACAAAATATTTAATTAGGCCCTGACGAAGGTGCTAAAGTGAAGTGATACTATCTTCGGTGAGGCTAGGGGTTATTTTTGCGAGGAAAGCTATTTCTTTTTTAACGTAACACCACATAGCACAACGTAACGCAACGCTTAACGTAATAGCCTTTCATGTTTGCTTAGTAACCCACATCAATTCTAATCGCCTGTAGCCAGAACGAGTGCCGCCACGCCCCGCCGTAACACTATCTCACTCCCGCCCCCGCCCCTCACATACTATTACACCATCCCCCAACACACACACCACACACACACACTACCTCCCCCACAACAAGGCGAACGATTTATGGCATGCTTTCACATACTTTCACCTGGGGAATATTCTCCTGTGGTTGCCGGATGGATCCTGCTCCCTCCTTCTCGACCAGCACTGAGGGAAAGCGTTAAGAGTTTAGGGTTATGAAATTTATATATAAAATTAATAAAATCTCCGGGAAATTATATATCTATTTGGCTCTCTGCACTTTATTTCAAAATAAAACTTATTTCTGATTTAAAAGATAGGAATTTAAAATAGAATTATATAATCCAAAGACTATATTATAATTTTTTGCAGTGTAAAATTGTGTGCAAGCGGAAATATAGTGCACAGTCCGCCCCATTCATGTAGTTTATGGAACCATATTAATTTTGGCATTGAAATGGAGTCCAAATGCATTCACAATTGTTTTAATGTCAAGTGGCTTTCGTTGCCATTATTTTGGGGGCTTGACCAAAACTGGCAATTTGATGGGATTTTGTATTTGCGGAAAGGGAAATAGCATAAAAAAAACAAAGTAAATATTTTGGGACTGCTTAATAGAAGAACTAAATATTAATTTAAATTTAGACACCGTTTATGGGCCTATGATTTATTGAAAATTAAAGTTACAAATAAGTTTAGACTTCAGCTTAAAATAAAGTACTTAAATTTTGGCCAGACATTGTTTCAATGGAATAAGGACAGCAGACAGTGCCACCTGCTCTTCAAAAAAGTTGCCGATTTGCAACTTGTACTCAACTTTCATGCGTTCCATATGGATTAGCCAGAACAACCCGACAATCTTTATACTTTTGTCATTAGCCAGCTTCTTTTTTTTTACGGCAGGCAGCTTTGGTCTTTCCTCGAACAAGGTGGAAAGTTTCCCATGTGAAACTACTAAAAATAAAAAAATATATATGCATGCTCTACTATGCAAACTTTAATTTCTAAATCATAACTTTTTCCGCTCAACTTTGGCAGGGAAGAGCCAGAGTTACTGCGTCGTGGAAGCTGTTAACAGATTGGGGAAGCCATCAGAGTTGAACCGAGGTGAGTGGCCCTCCGCTGGAATTCTCAGCCCAGCTAAAATCTCTCTTGACTTGCAGAGTTTGCCTGGGAAAGCCCTTCACAGTCAGTTTTTGTTTTAATTAAATATTAAAATTATATATGGGAAATGCTATGGATTTTAAATTATATATTTAAGCTAAATTTTAAAGCAAAGAATATCTTTTTTAGCCAAGGAACTTTACTCAAAGAGTATACAAGTCTTCGGCATCTTTTACTTTTTCAACTTTACTGCTCTAAGTACATTTTCTGTTTTTATTCTATTTGGGTCAAAGTTTTTAATAGTTTGATATGCACTCCCTGGCGAGCTTGGCCTCTTTAAAAGCCAGCGAAGCCTTTATGGATGGCCCGATTTCGACCTCCGCTGACCCAGAGGAGGCACGTGTTTGCCGCACGTGCCCCTCCTCTGAAACTGGCCAGATAATGGAAAAGATTTGTTTATAAGAAATTTAAATGTTAGCCAGCAGCAGCAGCAGCAGCTTCCATGTGTGTGAACGGTCGGCCTTTGGTCTGTGGCTGAACTAATATTTAATTCAATTTTGCCCAGCTTTTATTTGCCCACCTACATGGCAAATCAATTTAAAGAAACTGGGCTAACACCAAAGGAAAAAAGAGATCAGCCTCTGTTAGTTTATGCTGGGTAAAAAAAAGAAGATTGTGCAAACAAGCTGAAGTAATTATAGCAAGCTTGGGTTTCCTAAGAATTTTCTAAGATTTCGTATAATGAAATTTATTTATACATTTTTTATAAAAAACGTCTCACTTTATACAACTTTATAATACTTTTCCCCCAGTGCAGTCTCAGTTTCATCTCGGATCGAAGTTCACTGGGTTTGCTCTAACAGCTTCTAATTGCAATGGAACCGCACGAAATGTCAACGCTTTTGGCATATTTCTGTTGGCCTGGTTGTTGGCCGCAGGTGCCTTTCCCACCTGCCCACCTGCCCACACCGGCCCACTCTTGGCCTCCATCCTTATCCCTCGCCACAGCCAGCCGTCCGTCCATGTGGCTAACCTAGAAAAGGAGGCAAAAAACCTCAGCTGACTGGAGTCATTTTGGCCACGTACTCCATTCAGGTTTCTTTTAGCTTTTTCGGTTTTTGTTTGTGAAAGGCACCAAAAAAAAAAAAAGAGACCGAGTGGATGTCGCCGGGAGATTAGTTACACTTGTGCTCCATTTAAATGGCAAAGCGACTAAATTATGCCAAGTTCTTTTTTCTTTTTAATGCTTTTTTCGGCTCTTTGTCTTTGGAAAGTGAAAGAGCCGGGGAGCGCACAAAAATAATTGCAATCAAAGCCGCCCTTTCCCTGGGTGAATGTTCCCAGTTGAATGTTGAATGTCGCTCGAATCTAGGCCCGGCGAAAGTTGGATTGCAGTGCGGGATTCATTCCACTTTTCTGGGTGGGTCAGTCTCTCGATGGTATGGCGAAT
Organism: Drosophila kikkawai; assembly: GCF_030179895.1. Lineage (NCBI taxonomy): Eukaryota > Metazoa > Arthropoda > Insecta > Diptera > Drosophilidae > Drosophila > Drosophila kikkawai. The sequence continues at coordinate 14,234,243 of NC_091730.1, forward strand.
TTTTAATGCGGTTCAATGGAAATTGCAAATTTCAAAGTTGCCTTTAAAGCGGCAACATGGCCTCAAAGGAATTTCAACTGACAGAAAATGGAAAGGCTTTGAGGAGACATGGCAGATATTTTGGTTATAGGTAACTAACTTGAGTATGATCTTGTAATTTTCTAAATAATTTGGGCTTGGAAGTTATTAAGAAATAATAATTAGAAATAAAATCTTACCTTGTTTGATTATCCCATAAAATATCCCATAAACCACTAAAAGAACATAAATATTTGATAAGAAGTTGAGTAATGTTTGGTTCTATTCACATGAGAATAAATATTTTCTAGGCACTGAATAACCTTTCTATTTTTAAAAACCTCTTCCAGATAACTTTAAAGAATGCTCCTTTTATTGGAATTTTGCACAACTAGCTCTCACTTTTCCCCATAATTTAATTTTCGTCTCAGTCAACTGCTCTTGGGCCTTGTATATTACCTAAACATACTGCATAGTTTCCTTGAGGCCATGCTTCATTAACATATCTGCATATTTGGCCATTGTCTTTGGCCAAAATCAAGAGCAAGGAATATCGACGGATATTGGAAATCTCGGGGCACACGTGCGTTCAGCCCGGCTCAACTCACATCAAAGCTCGGATGGGAATGCTGCTAATAGCAACCGTTTCATAAACTTTTGATGTGAGCAGACCTTTTGCCTGGGCTTTTTTTATATATATTTTTATACCGAAACTCATTAAAATACCAAAAGTAAAGAAATGAAATCAAAAAGATAAACCCGCACGCCAGAAGTAGAGGGACGATTCCAGGAAGTCGGGTGACGGAAGGGAGGCAAAAAAAAAAAAAGCAGCTCCCACAGAGGCACATTTTTCGTCCAGAGGAATGGCACTTCTCGTGTCTGTCCCCCGGGATTTACAGCGGCATTGATTACACCGAGGCAGAGCGGCGGAATGGCAAACAAATTATTACAAGTGCAGTTGGAAAATATGTGGCGGCCACTTATCAACATAATCAACAACAAATACCTGGACACGCCTGAGTTCCCGCGGTTTGCCTTTGTGAGGGAAGCCTATTGACAGGCACCCTAGGTGACTTTCAGATAAAAGGACAGGGTCGACCCATTATATACTTAAGAAAGGCAATCAAGATTACAACATTCTTCTAATAATTAAGCAAATATTAGGCTCTATTTGAACTTTTTTTAAATACCTTTACATAACATAATTCTAAATAAGCATTTATATTAATTCCTATTGCTCTTAATTCCTTTTAAGGCAGAACCCTTTAAGCTTCCTAAAGCCTTTCTGCTAGGGTATCAATCCCAAAGCAAAAACAGAACCCCAAGAGGTCCAGACCCAGGGAAACACACAAGGTACCTAGGTTCCAATGACATAGACGAAGACGTCGCCGCCAATTCCAAGAGAGAGACGCCGACAGACCGGTTGCTTAAAAGACAGACTGTGGGGTCTCCGGTCTCCAGTCTTCGGTCTTCTAAACCAAACCAGAAGTGAGTTGTTGTTCGGGGGCCAAGTTTGAGATTGGGAACTTTGCAGTTCCCTTTCGGAAAAAAAAGAGATATAGGCAGAGCAATAGACTCAGACTTCGACTCCGTCTCCCCATCCTGTCAAATGCTCTGCCTTAATGATGGCATTGATGGATGGATCACACGTAAGCGACAGTCATTTAGTAATTTATCTCGGGCCATTTCAAATTAATAGACTCCGGCCTCCTCTTGCCTTTGATTTTGTGATTTTTATCTCACATTAGAAATTTCGCATTGTGTTTTGTTTTTGTTTTTTCGTCAAATTACATAAATTTATGAGCCAGGAACTTTCGCCTTTTGACTGTGAGAGTCCAGCTAATTAAGGCAGCTGCCTGGCTGCAATTTGCCGAGTGCAGCGCTCTCTCGGCTGCAGTTTCAAGCTCGATTAACTCTTTAATTAGGCGGAGTTTAGTTAATTGGTCGACTGACTTTGCAGCCACATGCAGATCGAGCTGAGGCAGGGAAGGGCCAAATGAGGCGATCCCATGTGCAGCGACACTTGTTTCGACAAGGAAGGGTCGCCGACCTTTGACGGGAGAGGGACTGAGAGGTCGAGGCACTACAGAAAAGCACTTGGCACTAGCCTAAGAACAGGTGCTACATTATAGGAGAACAAAGGAAAGTCTGTGTTTAAGTATTTTTATTGATTATTTTAAACTTGTCAAATATTCCTGTATCTTACCTACTATATTACCTAACAGATAAGCTTATTTTCTCATAACTTTAATCCACTTTTCCTCCGCCAAGTTAGCTTCTGTAATCCTCCATGCATTGCAATCTCCCAGTTGCCTTCCATCTGGGCCACGCAAATTCCTCGCAGCTCTTTCAATATTTAACCCAAAAATATGGCCACAAACACAGAAACAGAAACAGAGAAAAAAATGGTTAGCTACTCTTTGTCTAAGCCACGAAGAAAAAAAAACTGAAAGAAATAGAGCGCGGTGCATGCGAAAAAATTCACGCTGACACTGACAAGTCGTGTGAAGCACACCTGCAAGAGTCAAGCGCCGAGCGACGGATTTCGAGATTTCGAGAGACCGCAAACCGAAACCAGATCGCCCAGGGGCGGGGAATGCAAGCTGCAAGAGGGGGCAGGACTCTGCGGAGGCGAATGCAGCGGGGACCGCGGGAGCTGCGGCTTGGGGCATGGCATTGCATTCGGCGCACCGAAACATGTTGCAAAATGCAGCTCAGCTGTGCGTTGTCGTGGCCTTAAAACTGGTGCAACGCCATTGGCCTCCTCCTTCGATTCTAGGAGAAAAAAAAATGCTTATAAAAATAATACCCCTTCCTTGGGAGGCTGGCATAGCGCCAAACTAGCAGACAAGTAGTAAAGGTTTCTTGACTATCCTCTGGGGATCCCAAAGAAGCCAGAAATCAAATGCAGATAGGTCTTGGGATACCCTTTCGGGCTCTTAAATAAAATATAGAAAGTAATTTGCACTACTTTAAATATTATAAATAATTAAAGTATATACTACAATTTTATTTTAATATAATCATAGAAAATATAATCCAAGGATACTGCCACAGAAATGTGAACAACAAATGTGGTGGCACCGCTTGATTTTCTTGCCGCAGGCCTTTCGCTACTTGAGCACACACACGCGTAAGTGGAACGAGGGCGGCCGGTGCAGTTTCCCCTCCTGGCCTCCGCCAGGATCATTGTCCTTAGCCTCACCGCAGGCGGAGAAGCTGGAAAAAAAGAGGAAAAGCGGAGCGTGCACAACAACAAGCAGCCGGGCAGACACAGACACTGCAATTGGACGAAAAAGAGATGGTAATAGACAGGGACTTGGACTTGATTGCAACAATGTGGCACACACTCAAGATGCGCCAGGTATTCGGCTAAGGCGATAATGTGACAAGGATAACGAGCCAGTCGGACAGCAGAGTCCTGCACCGTGGAATAGATATTATTTATAACAAATAAAACTTAACTAGAGACTAGACTTTGTAATCACATCTGTACTAGAATATCATTGTTTTTTATATTATTTATATTTAAATCAAATCGTTCTGAGACGTGACTCAGCTGGCCTTTAAGCTTTTAGTTATACATGTGTATTTTTTTTCCACGTGTGAAAAATACGAGTTGAGCACGTCGCCAGGTGAAGTGGTAGGGGCAGCCTTGTTATCATCCAGTTCCTGTCGCGTCCCTCGTCCAAGGTGCGTAATGCGCTCATTACGTGCCGGCATCAACATCGCATCCACATGCCTCACCACCGCTGGCTCAGTCTCCACTCTCCTCTATCCTTTATTTCCCGGGTGAACTATTCCACATAGTCTCCAGTCTCTCCCTCCTGCCGCTGCACTGCTCCTTGGCTTTCAGTTCGGTTTTAGGGGCTTTGTCCCGGCTTCAACACGGCAATGTCATGCCAATTGCATGCCTTTCCCATTGCCGCCTCCTCGGAAAAGCCAGGCGGGAATTTCGGGGTGCCGGGAATGACCAATCGGGGGACGTCTGGGAGCCATCCAGTCAGCAGCTAATTAGAGAACCGCCTTTTGTGCCGGGTGATAAGGCAAAAATTGGAATCGAAGGCGAGATTGCAGGATGGCTTTGATTCATTCCAATGGATGAATGGTATGGCTGAGTCGTGTCTGGCAAATTGATGGAATTGTCAGCGATTTGGTGGTCAGTGGGATGGGTAGGACAGCTCATCCTCAGGGATTAGGTTGGGAAATACCTCAGGGGTTGACTTTAATTGGGTCTAAAAATAGGAAATAGATATTGGAATATTAGGGAAAATTATTTTAGGATTTTTAATTGGTTACTATATTACCTGTAGGTATATGTATAAATATCATAGATGATTTGTGAAGCTTTTTGAATATTATGTAAGCATTTTATAGATAATTATATATCTGAAGTAATGTTTATTTAGAAGGATCTTCTTCCAATTACGTATTCTACTTTCTTAACTCTTAATCCTCTCTCATTGCTGCAAAATCCCTTATAAACCTCAAAGCTTGACGTGACCCTTGCCAACTGCCAGCATCACACTTCCCTCTGGTAACCTTGCCAGAAGTTCAACAACCCAAACCGCAGCAGCTACAATTCAGTTGAGTGGAGTTTTAGTCCAAGCAACAAAATCAGCATTACATAGTGATGGGAAGATATAAAGCTAAATTAATTAAGGTTAAGTAGATATTAAGTAAACAAAAGTGGAAGCTAAAAATTTAGAGCTTCTTGGTAATTTAAAGAAAAAAAAAAAGAATGCATTTTTACTTTGAATTAAAGACAAGCTGAAATATAATTTTTAAAACACATCTTAAATATTTCTAAAACTATTTTAGATACAAATATATTTTAGCTTTAAGCTTTTCCCATCACTGACATCATCAGCAACAACAGCAAACAACTCCTGCAACATCAGCGCATCAAAATTAATGATGCAGTGAAAACCGCTAAATACCCTGAAATGCAAAAGGGACACCCTCCTGTCCCTATTGCCTCTCCTCCTGCTATCCCTTCCGATCCATCACCTTTGCATTGAGGTGGTTGAGGCAGGTGTTTTGACCCTGTGCTGTCTCTGGATGAGCCCAGAGTCCGGACACGTGTGACGATGTCCGGAGCGAACGATGGAAGCGGAACAAAAGGCTTGCGGTCGTCTGTTTTTGCTGCCGCTGGTCATGTCGGTTATGGCCGGCACTGTACTGTGGTGGCCGTCAATGGAAGTTCATATGTCAAGCGACTTAGCAGCAACAAAAAAAAAACACGGTCAACGAGACAAAATCAATTTTCCTACAACGACGGCAACAAGAGGCGCATTTAAAATGGATTTGTAACGCCAACGAATTATTTACGCCAGGAAAAAAAAAGGGTGGAAGGTAGAAAAAAATTAGAGGTAACTGCAGGTGGTACACGAAAAAATTAACAAAATAAAACAATTTTTATGAGGGAGATTTGAATACTCTTTTTAAATGATCGTTAAATGTACAAAAATCTAGTGGGGAGAATAGTTTCTTTTTTTTAATAAATATATTTATAAAGCAATAAGTACTTACCATTAAATAATATTTATTATTTTAAATTATTTCTAGTTTGGGAAATTAGTAAGTTTAACAAGAAAGGAAGCTAACTTCGGCACGCCGAAGTTTGTATACCCTTGCAGATTGGTTTTGATGTTTATTTTATAGATTTAAATGCTGAAAACACTCACAAAACAGAGTTTCATTACATTTTACCTATACTTATTATGTTTACAGTTTGACAGTTACAGTTTTACATTCTCAGCTTTATATATTTTATACATTTACCGATCGCTTCTATGGCAGCTATAAGATATAGTTGTCCGATTTTTATGAAATTTATACCAAAATTCTAGAATAATAAAAAAAACGTATATCTCAGAGTAAATAAAAATGCGTTGAAAAACAACGAAGCTATAATTTTATTTCTATTAATTTCTCGATCGTTCCTATGGCAGCTATATCATATAGTCGTCCGATTTTCATAAAATTTTTACCAAAATTCTGGAATAATATAAAATGGCTATATCTCAAAAATGATGCAAAAATATTGAAAAACAGCCAAGTTATACTTTTTTTTCTAAAAATTTATCAAACATTTGTATGGCAGCTATATGATATAGTCGTCCGATCCGGCCCGTTCCGACATATATAGCAGTGAGAGCATATAGAAGACTATATGCAAAGTTTCATTCAGATAGCTTTAAAACTGAGGGACTAGTTTGCGTAGAAACAGACAGACAGACAGACGGACAGACGGACAGACAGACAGACGGACAGACGGACAGACAGACAGACGGACAGACGGACATGGCTAGATCGACTCGGCTGTTGATGCTGATCAAGAATATATATACTTTATAGGGTCGGAAACGTCTCCTTCACTGCGTTGCAAACTTCTGACTGAAATTATAATACCCTGCAAGGGTATAAAAAGTTATTGAAAAACTAAGAATACCTTTCGGAAAGTGTAGAGGAAAAGCCAAGGCCAATCGCTGCAACAGGAAAAAAACTCGAGCTCAAGAACGATAGAACGCGTAGGCGACAGTCGACATGTAGATTACAGAGCTAAATGGGGGAGAAGAGTGGTGAGAAGAGAGGCCAGACGAATGGCCAGAAGAGGGCCAGAAGAGGGAAGAGTGCAGCGGGAACGCGCCAAGCCAGAGGAAGTGGGCTAACTCAATTGGTCTCTTGGCAAACGCATTATGGGTCACTAAGCCGCACGGCCATTGTCAGACTTTGGCTTTGTCACTTCCCCCGGCTTCTCCTTCCCTGTCCTCCGATTCTCAATTTCTCCCTCTTTCTCCGCATTCCTCCATCTTCCCTCACCTTCCCTGCTTGCCCCTGACAAGTGCACTCCGTGATTGACATGCAACACGCGTTCAGGCGCCCACTTTCCCGGACTTGCAGCAGGCGCTGAGGCGCTGAGGTGGAAAGGGGCGTGGCACGCACCGTTGTCGCTTGGTTTAGTTTATAAAACTTGTTATCTCAGAGCTAGAGAATTGCTATTTTTTTCTCCAATTCCCTGAATCGAGGGCACTGGAATAAAATTGGAATAATTCTAAAAAGAAAACAAAGTCTTTGAGTAAGCTTTAGGCTTATAGGAATCTGTACTTGTAATTTTAGTATTAGATTTATTTTTTTAATATATTTTTCTAAAAAAAATCATTTTAAACAAAATAATTTCTGTAGTTTTTTCCCCTTTTTTCAGAGTGTAGCTGTCCCTGTCTTTGAAGCTGTGTAATTGAAATTACGTGACACTTTGCATATGCACTGGATTTAAATCGAGTTTCCAGTTGGCCATCAAAGCGACTGTAGGTGGCATCAGACGGGGCAGCCTCAAGGGGGGACAGTGGGGCCTGCCTATTGTGGCACGCGTGGCTTACGGCAGCGGCGGCGGACTCCCCCGTTGTTCGATGTTGTCTGTGGCCCGGAGAATGCATCGGACCCACGTAGGCGACAGCTCGGGACTTTGACAAGTGCATTCAAGTGCAGCAGCAGCAGCAGCCAGCGGGATCGGGGAATTAAGGGCAGGAAAAACGAGGAGGGAGACCCGAACCCGAACACGTGTTGGAAAAACCATAAAGAAAAATATAAAAGCGAAAACCTAATTAGCAGCAGACATGCTGCGTGGGGAAATAATGTGACATGGGGGTTTTATGAGGTGCGGAATCAGATTTAAGGTTTAACAGAGATATATTCAACGACAGCTGATGCAAATCAGCCGAGAAGAGTCTGGAAAGAGCAGTGATAAAGCTGATTATTAGGATTGAGGGTTTGAGGATTGATAAATTATGATTGGAAAGAGGCATAAGAAATATATTTAAAATAAACTATATCAATTACGTTTGAGATAAACTAAGATGACATTTAATTGAAATTGTAGTTTAATTATATAGAAACGTATAAAAAAACACAAACAAATATAATTTAATATCTGTAAAATATTAAAAAAAAACTATTGTCAGAAGTGGGATTCGAACCCACGCCCTCAGAGAGGACCAGAACGCTCGAATCGAACCCTTGTGCAAGGGCAAGAGATTAGCTCTTGAGTCTGGCGCCTTAGACCGCTCGGCCATCCTGACTTGTGGCGCTCGAGCGACAATTGCTCAGGTTCCTCTAGCGTTCTATTTATAGAACCGCAATTAGATAAGTCGAAAGAGAAAATGTTAACATTGCCAGCACAAATATTATATTTAAATGCAAAAGCAACAATCACAAACACACACTCGCATCCGCAACGGTGATAAAAGCTCGTCGGCATCTGGTGTTTGCTCTGGTGTTGGTGGTGGTGGTGGTGATGGCTTTGGTGTCACTACCGCCGGTTGCTATGTGGTTAAGTGCTGCAGTTGCCATTTCATGCTCGGCTAAATCGCTGCTAAATCGTAACCTGAGCACCGTTTCCGGCAGGGCAATCAAAACCGGAGCCAAGCGTTCCGTTGCCCGGGGGCCTCATCATAAAAATCACCCAAAACCGCAGCCCAGCAACAACAAAATCACTTCACACACGCACACCAAAATATTGGAAACACTGAGAAAAACAAACAAAAATATTGGGAAAATCTTGTAATTTATAAAGATTTTTTTAATGAATTTTAAACTTATTGTTTACACTTTATATAATATTCTTTTGTACTTAAATTTTGAAAAATCTCTGACTGCCTCTTGAGTAATTTATACTCTTAATAACTAACCATTATTTCAATACAATCTATAGTTTTCTAATTTTATTTGTATAATTTTTATGACCTTTCCCTATTTGTTATGGAAAAAATGATGAAATATCTTCTCATTAACATTGTACAAACAATTTTCTATAAAGTATAAATTATTTTATTGGTAACTGAAAATTTTCCATTTATTTTGATTACTTATTGGATTTCCCCTTCTCAAAGTGCACACACCTAATCTACACACACACAACACACTCATTGATGCGCCACGAGTCCAAGTCAATTGCAGAGCCGCAGGCTGTGGCTGAGGTCTGAGGACTGAGGGAGCGAGTTGTTTCTCTCTTTGTCGCCGGGTGCTGAAACCACAGGCCTTAACCTCCCGCCAGCTCCTGTGATGTATTTGTCAGTTAAAAAAATCAAATAAGGAAGGTCCAGGGAAACCGGGAAACGACTAAGAGAATACCCATTAAATTCTAAAAATAGTAATAAATGGAATAACTAATGTAAAAGTTATATTAAATATTTTATAAAACGGAATTTTACTTATAATTTATATAATATTAAGTAAGCTTGATTTACCTCGGTCCAATCGGTATAAAACTAACCATTACCGAAGGCATAGTAACTCCTCATGCACAGCCAGACTATCAACTGCAGCCTCCTTGGGGAAAGGGGTAAGCATGGCCAGTACCGACTGGGAACAGGGATGGGGTTGGCGGGGATCCGGACAGACGCCGGCATTGAAATCGAAATCGGAATCGACAACCAGACACTTCAAACGCATGCAAAACGCAGCGAAACAATGAGATTTACGTGCTTCCAGCTGTTATGGACTGCAATCGGATACATGCGAGAAGGATGGGTCGAAAAGTATGTGGTCGGGGCTGGGCTGAGTGCCGTATTATTACAATGCGAAAGAGATCTGCCCCTTCCCACACTCTGGAAACCCCTCTGAGCCCCGGGGGGCTGCAAATGGATTTCGGGTAATGACAGCCATAAGCTCTGGGCCGACTCTGCCGGTGTCTGCTTGGTCGGCCAAGCCGAAAAGTTTGTTGTGTTAATTTCCAATGCATAAAATTCATTTACCGGGGCCTAGACTGCTCTTGAAGTCTGTTACACTTGAAGAAAAACTTGGTTTTAATTGCAATTACAGTTTAGGTTTGGAGGAAATCAAGTTCACAAAGTGGCAAGGTTATAAACATTTTAATACATTTATTTATACATTTTCATTTGTATTTTGAGTATATAATATTACTAGAAATTTGTAAAACAAAATAAATAATATTTTAATAAATTTTTTGTAGTATTTCTTACACCTTTACACTATGGAGCGTCGCCTTTCAATTGGGAGTAGCCCCAAAGAGTCGCAGACACGTGCAGTTGAATGCTCCTGTCTGTGATGTCTCTTGTCTGACAGTCTGTCTGTCCCCTTGTCTTTGCTCCTGTCCTCTCCCCACCTGGCCTTACCTGGCATTGCCGGAGTGGGATGGTAATCGAGTCGACTCGCCTTACCATTGCCCAATTTGGCCTGGCCTCGGGTAATTGTTATTATTTACACGATCGAATATCAAACCTTTATTGTCTGACTTGGTTCTGCCTTTAAATCAAAATATATGAAAGTATATAAATTTCAAAAGAAATTTTAGTTAATTGAATGATGATAAGACTTTTAAACATATTATTAATATGATATTTTGATATTTTAAATATTTAAAAAGGGTTTAATATATTTATGAGTAAATAAAACAAAAAAGTACTCAGCTTGGGCTCGTCCGGGATTTGAACCCGGGACCTCCCGCACCCTAAGCGGAAATCATACCCCTAGACCAACGAGCCAGTTGGAAATTGGCTGCCGAATATAGCTCTACATAAAAAAACCAATTTCTCTTATCAATGCTCCACACGATGCTTAACCAAAACCGTATTTGTGTGTTTATATTGAACATACATATATTACCTCTTTTCAGGAAATTATAAAAAAATACAAAATGTGTATTACAATTAAATTAAACACATAAACAGATGCACTAATGAAGCAATTAAGCAAGAGCACTTGCAAACAGAAATGCTTCCCGACTTGTTAAAAATAACAGACAATTATATAAAATAAATGCACTAATTAATATTTCATTATTATTGTGAATTTGTTTAAATTAAAGAAACTATTAGATAAATATGATAAAAGTCTTTGGAAGACAGTAAAAAGCTACAAAAAGAGAAAAGGAAAGTTTACTTATATAGGTGTATAAATTTAACTATTATTAACAAAAAAGAATTCATAACAATTATCTACTGCTCAACGAAATAAACTTCTTGACATTTTGAACAACATAGGAAATCGATGCCCACTTGATAATGTGTCTAATGAATAAAGACTTTTAAAATAAGTGTTTAAATTCAAAACTAGAGATTCATAGATTGGTCAATTTCGTTGAAAACAATCTTTATAATTAGCTAGAAAACATATATACATATACTTCAAAGTTTTAAAAAGATAATCCAATCCATTTTTATCTAAATATAACCCCTAAAAATTTTATTTAAAATTTTTAAATTATTTTATAATAACTAAAAAATTAACTCAACTTGGGCTCGTCCGGGATTTGAACCCGGGACCTCCCGCACCCTAAGCGGAAATCATACCCCTAGACCAACGAGCCAGTTGTAAACTGGCAGCCAAACTTGGCCTTATCAATGGCATGCTCGAAATTCGATTTCGAAAAAGACCGATCGCAACGTGAGCTGCATGTGGCTGTGGACATAAAAATGGAAAGTTGCTTTTTTTGGCTGCTCTTGAATGGTTCGTTTTCAAACGGGTTTAGTTCATAATGTCAACTCGTTGAGGGCTCGTTAATCGCTGACGACGACCAAAACCCCTATTGTCAGTCACCAAAGCCCAGTATTTAGTGGCTTTTGGCAGGCTATCTATAAACGTACTCAATTAGCAGTTAATGGCTCTGGATCCCCTCCTCTCCGATTTATTAGCGGAGAACCCTTGCCGCCGTGCACTTTACCCAACATAACATATGTCCAGGCAAATTTACGTTGATTGCCTTTATCCATATGGTGGTGGTGGCCCCTGACAAAAATCCGCCAATGGGTCAGTGACTGGACCTTGCAAATCTCTCGAAGAGATTAGATCAGGGGTTGGGCTTTTGCCTTCTGTCACTGATTGTAATCGCCCGAACCGCGGGCTCGTTAACCCGCAACACATAAAGAGCATTGGTCTTTTATTTTTTAGGGATATTGGTTTGGATTTTTGTTTTTCAGATTTTTTATAAATCAAGGGTGACCCGCATCGAGATTAAGGATTTTTCTGCGTCTTTTGGCAGCCCTTTTAAAGTTTCCAATTTGCTTCTGCGGAACCCACCCCGGATCCGGATGGATTGGTTCCTCGTGCAAATATTTGCCCAAGTGCTTGGCCCACATCAAAAGGTCCCTGCCTGTTATATCCTTACATGGTCAGCTAGGGCACAGAACTTTCGGCGGCAACTGTGGCGATTTACGTGAGTTGATGGCTTCATTAGGGGTTGCCCGGGCTTCTGCCCGCACCACGGCAATGTTTTATGTCTCAATTCTGGCTGGCATAAAAAAGGAATTCAAGTGGTTGATTTCGGGCTCCGGCTCGAACCCCCGCCGGTGCCATTTGTTACGTCACAGCTGTTATGATTTTAGCACTGCCTTGTTTTAACTGCGCGCCAACTGAAATGATGTAAGTGGTTCCCCTAATTAATACTGCACGGAATCCTCGGTCGGGGGAAAGCCCGGGGGCCATGAACTTTGGCGGCTCATTTGAATTCATTAGGCCGTAGTGCGGGTTTATCGTGCGAATCGTTTTCCTTGGAAATCTGTAAGGAAACTGCGCACTCGGCTTAAGGGTTGATCGTCCATCCTGGTGCCCTGCAGGTGACAGCAGCACTGTGTGGCAATGTTAATGGTTCAGGCCACTGGGGGATTCCACCAGCAGACTCCATAACGATGGTGTAATTATATATAAAATGCTTAAATGGTCTATGCCAAGCCCAGAACTAAGGCATCCATCAAGGGAGATAACCAGGGGAAGTTTTTGAAGGATATTAAATGGTTGAAACATCATCAGTTCCTTTAAACATTTAATTTAAAATGGTAATTTAATTTTACTTTTTTTTAAGAGCTTACAATTTTGCTGAGAAAAGTATATTTTAGTTGAGAATAAGCTACAAATATTCTAATTACTTGTATTATTTTATTTCGTGCCCTCCCAAAGACCAAGACCTGGTCTTCTCCTATGAATCCCGGCACTCTGTCATGCATGACTCAAGCTCAGCCTCGAGTGGGGGCTGCTTCTAAGGCAAACATGTCTTACACGTTGCACAAGCTCTGCAGAATGCGAGTCAACAAAGGCTCACAATCTATAAAGTACAATCACTTTCAACAACAAGGCCCAGAGAAGGAACGGGTCGGGATGGGACCGGGAACGGGCCCGTCTGCCCTTTTAAATCATGCTCTCGGATCTGCCAGAAAACGTGGCTAGATCTCCGCGTGCCTTGCTATGGTATATATCTAGACATACATATGTTTATATATATATTTGCTCACACAGATCGGTAATTATGGGTTCGAAAAATCTACACCAGCATAGCGACGGGGCCCGATGATCGACTTTGGTGGCGGATGGAAATATATGGCTGAGAAGCCGATGAAAGGCCAGTTTACTTAGCTCCTCTGCCGGTCGTGCATTAATTTTAACACAATTTTTCCCGGCTTGGGGCACGCCCACTAAAGTGGCATGCCGCCTTGGTTATGTAAACAGCCAGAAGAGGAGGCTCAGCGAAGGCACTCGGCGAAGGTGGATTGATAAAGGCCGCAGATGATGCCAGGCGTTGATGACGCCATGATGATGGCGATGATGACGATGGAGCCGACGAGGAGCTGGCACACATCACAATGTGTGGTGCTGGGGGGTTAAAGGTTGGACTCTTCGCTTCGTGGAGGACGTGTGCAGTAAGTGTTAATGTTGCAATCTTCTCCAAGGAGCCGAGGCGCTGAGAGTGGCTCAATGGGTGGCTTTGTCGGGTATATGATGCCGCGTTGAAGTGGTGGAGTTGGTGCCTCGAGGATCACGCGAAAGTGAAAGGAGATTATGTCAGGTTTGGGAAATTCAATCAACATTTTAAAGAAAATATCTACAAGGAGAAAATGTAGTTTAAAATAAAGCTTAAACTTCTAATATTCAAACTATTTTGCTGCCCAATCAAGTAACTCTTTAAAAAAGTATTTACAAAAGTATTTAACTCAAAGGAGTGCCTTACTTAATCCAACCATTCATTAAGTCAACGAGTAGTTTATCAGTTGTAAACCAGAGTTGCCAGCAACTTTCCGGCTTTCCCCCTTTGTGTGCGCTTACCAACGCTTAACTCTTTGGCTCATCAAGGACCGCCGTATCCACCCACAAGCCCTACACAGTCTGCGTCCCCTCATCCCTCGCTCTCTCCCTGCTCCAGTGCAAAAGTCCAGCAAATCCGGCACATTAAGCGGCAACACGTTGAGCCACCAAGCCGGGCACAAATGAGCGGCAATCCACACTCACATATCATCAAAATTTATAAAGCTTCACCCCCAGCCGAAGCATGAAATGGCCAGAAAGCTTAACGCTCATAATGCCAATGTCTCCCTTGGCCGGCGGTAAATATATGAATTGGATTTTGAGCTGCCAGGGATTACGGAATGGAGGACGCCGAATGGCGAACGGAGCCAAATGGCTTTATGTGCGTCAGTAAATTTACACCTCGTAATCGAGATGAGTGGACACAGGACACTGGCAGAGGGGAAAACGACCCCTAGCAGCTGTTGTCCAAGATTAGTGCCTCGCAAAAAATCTGTCGCACAAATTTTCATTATTATGAGCAAGAAGCCGGCACCGGAGCCTCTCTCGATGGCATTTGGGCCCGGTATTTGCCTGGCTTTGAGTTATGGCCAAGTCCCCGAACCGGCAGCCTCCTGGCGCCGCGGGCTTAGCCAATTATATAATAACAGCTAGAAGAGGAATTCACAGAAGGCCAACACGTACTTCATCGGACCAGAAAGGAGCTCAATCGATGGCCCAAAAGTCGCAGACCAAGCTGGTACTTTGTACAAGATGCTCAACTCGGGGGATAGGCACATAGAAAAATTTGGAATAACAAGAAATTTTTAGCAATTTTATATAACTATAATATAGAAGTCAAAGTTTGTTCAATTCGGAAAACCTATATTCTGAATTAAACATTTAAAATTTACATTTGACATTTATTTTTTTCGATTTTCTTTTCAGTGCAGACTTTAAAGGGCTCTCTCCCTTCAAACTTAGCCCTATTGCTGGATATTTCTGAGCAGCCCGGCTACATTAACTGATTTGCATTTCAATCTTGGCGGCATGTGTTTAGTTTCGGCTCAGGAAAACCTGTTTTTGTGGCAGGGGAGATGCCGCAGCCACAGCTGCTTATGTTGCTGCTGCAGTTGCAATTTCCATTGCTGTTGGCAGCAACAACAACACTTGCCAAGTGAGATCTCGACCCCTCTGACTTCTTATAGTTGCCAGTGCTTCGGTTTGCTTTGCTAGCACCGTGACTTAAAATGCAAATGAAAAGGCAATCATTGTTTAATCTCGGACAGCAACAACAGCAACCTCAAGGAGCAACGAGCAACAGTTGTGGATGTTGCAGTTGCGATACCTAGAAATAGGGTGTTTTAACTATAAGAAGGGCTTTGCTGGAGGCAGCCTTGGTAGTATCCCAATATTCAGTAGAATTCAACGTATACTAGCTGTTTTAAGGCTGCAATTTATACCATTAACTTATTTTAACAACTTTAAAACGAAATTTTATAAAGGAAAGATTTATTTAATTAAAGAAAAAATATATATAATATTCTGAAAAACAAACAAAAACATATCTTGTAAAAAACAAAGGGTACTTCTGCTTTCCTATCACCAGAAAGCCCCAGCTCTCCTTTCCTGTTGTTGCGATCGCCATCCAAGCATCCCCGAGGCAACAACTGTGAGCATGTTTGCTATGGCCACGGCTATGGCCGGCCGATCCGACAAGCCCCGCACAGATTCAGATTCAGGAAGCTTCCGAGCCCCGAGATACACAATTTTTGATAATATTTAAACAGGCTAGAGCCAGAGTGTCGGAGGCAGGGCAACATCGGCAACTGCAACTGCAACATCGAATGTCGAGGGAGTGCAGATTCTCTTCTCTTCTGTGATAAATTCCTGGCTTGTACCGACGGCTCTACAAGACTTTCCTATCAGACAACATGAAAATTAGATCGTTGTAATGCTGTCATAAGGAAGAGGAAGCCAGCCAGCCAGCAGATTTCCATAGCCATTGTTGAGCTGCGCAGAGGGAAAAGGAGCAGGAATATAGTTGATCGATGGTTGGGAAATGTTCGAGGCAATCGCTTAGATTGCAGGGGAATTTGAACCAGGAAATGTGTATAAATACAGTTTTATCAGTGGGAATATAATTCTAGCTTAGATATTTACACAAGTTTCTATATTTTAAAGCATGCCTAAGAAAACCTGAATCTTGAGTGGCTTTAAAGCGAATTTCATTAGCCACAAACAGACACTCTTCTTGCCCCAATCTCTGCGTCTCGGCACACTTTTAATTTCCAGCTCATTCCATCCGTAGGCCCCAAGTCCCCACTCACTCGACTCACAGCGAAAACTCCCCGAGCCAATCGACAGCGCCAAGGTCAGAGGCGGCTGTCCACAGAAGCAGCAGCAAAACCTAATTGGCAACGCCTTTTGCCACTGCAAGTGACAGGAAACTTTCCGGCCAAGCGGCACCCGGCACCGGCAAACTAATTAGCCTTAAAATAAAACCAACACAGAAAAAATGAACGAAAAGAATATGTTTTTTTTCCGAGGAAATGATACAATTTCGCGCGCTCGAAAATGGGTCTAGGTGAGGAGGGGATGTGGCGAAGGAAGGAGAGCCCGGGCAAAAACAACACACAACTGAAAAAACAAAATTTTTAATTTAAAGAAGAATAGCAGGAATTAAAAAAAAACGTGAAAAAATAAACATCATCAACAACAAACGAATGTCCGGCAGCCGCAAATCTGGCGTTGGACCAAGGACGAAGTAAGCGATAATTAACCAGAAACGACTAGGTCCACTCAGCTTAAAATCTTTTATCAGGACTCTGGCTCTATATGACAAAGAAATGTGTTATGTAGATGTCTATCCATCCACAAAGGATATACAAATAAATCATTCAAACTTAAACCAAATCTCTTTTAGGATTTAAGGCTGTATCAAAGACACTTAAGAAGATGCTGAAGAGAGGGATTAGTAGGGAAATCACAACTTATTTTCCCAACAATTAATCTGATGCTTAGATAGCTTTCTCCTCTGGCTAATTGTTACTTATTTAACTGTTTAAAAACACTTTCAAAGAATTACTTAAAACCTATATCCCATTTAATTATAATTGTCCATCGAGGGTACTCTAATCTTCGCTCCCTTTTCTTTGTCTCTGTAACAACGGTGGCAACACTGCTCGTCATCATCCTCTTTGGCGACTCCTTTGTCGTTTATCTTGGCTTCATTATCGCTTCATTAATTGCTAATTAACCGTGTTCTACATGGCCGCCAGTTCCCAGCTCCCCGGCTTCATAAAAATGTGCATGGCGTGGAAAATATAACCGACAGCAGGGTCGGGACGGGACAACAAGTCAGGGGGAGGGAGGTTTTAGCCACTTTGCTTGGCCTTTTTGTAAGTGCAAATAAGTCGAAATCATGCCAAGTGAACGCGCCCCGCGCTTTATCGCGCTGTAATCTAATGCAATTTGTAAATGGAAACGAAAACGGGCCCACAAAGGATGGCACTCTGTACCAGAACGTCCTCCATTTTCCCTTCTCTGCGAACTTGTAAATTAAAGCAAATATTTTGCTTATTTATTTTGGTTCCTTCTTGCTGTCGCGGCTGGCTCTGCTTTTGTTGACTAGCCGCAAGGCAATTAATTAATTTATTAACGCAAATAAACAAAGGCACAAGACGAGGCCACAAACGAGAGCACAATCAAAGCGCATATGAAATGAAGAAAGGCTCCTTTCCATGTAAGAGCTAGGAGCGAAGACTGGGCCTAAATGGAGGGAGTATTACGAGTGGAGAAAGCAGAGGAGTCTTGGAAACTCACTGATCATAGCTGATTTATAGGATGCTTTTTTATTGTATTTAAATAATTTCAAGTTAGATTTTATGGATTTAAATTATCCTTGTTTATCAACAATTAAATACTATAATAATATAGTTATTTTATTCTAAAAGTTTCCTCATTACTTTAATTTATTTCCTTTATAAAGTAATTAAAGCTTTCTCCTGGAACTCTTAGGATTAACCTGAATGATTTGTGGGTATCCTAGTCAGCTTTTGATTAGTTATAACCCCACTGGTGGCGCCTCTTAAAGGGCCTCCTCAGTCAAGTGATTTCCCTTTCGGGCCAAGTTAAAGACAACTCCCTCCCTCCTACGATGGCATGTTGACTTGTTAAGGCCGCGTAAATAGGGGAAAAGGATTTTCCACTTGAGGAGTGCCAGGCTGCAACGACAGGAAAAAGAGCAGTAGGAGGGAAAGGGGTTCAAAATGAGGATGGCCTGCGTCTTTTGAGGCTGTGCTCTTCCAGTTGGCCGCCTTGGGTGGTGCGAAATCGGCGGCGCCAAGCCGCAAAAGGACCCAGAGCCAGAGCCACGACATCGGGTTAAGAGATTAACCAACTGGGAGGCAGGGCAGGGCAGACCAAGTCAAGTCAAGTCAAGTGGCTGACGTGGAAAGTGACCAAGGTCCCGGCTGTCTTGATGTCTGGCCCTGACTCGGTGGCTCGTTTAATTAAATCAAAGTTAATTAATGCTAACGTATTCATAAACAGGGTCATCAAACACCCGAAAAGCGACGGGGAGCGAGCTGGCTCTGAAGCTGACTGAATAATTATGTAATATTTTTGACCCAAGGATACGTCGCCGGCTGCTGAATATGCAGCAACAGTCGCCACAAGGAGCGCCTGTCAGCGGCAGGAAGTCAACGAACAGGGAACAACGAACGGGATCCTGATTCAGGACCTCAGACTCCTTTATTGGCATTCCCCTTCCGCTGTCGCTGCTGGTAATTATGCCGGGAAAGGCTTAGCGAAACTTTTTGACTTTGTGCAATTAAAAATACATTTTTCAAATATTTGCCTACAACACAAGGATGCAAACAAATTTTCGGCGAAGGGAAAATTGTGTCATCGGTTCGGCAATCGACTTATGATGTTACAGATTGACCCAGCATCCTTATTGGGGCGGGAGTGAAATTTTCCAAGAATTTAATTAGAAATTCTTGGGGTCGTCGCTCTTTGGATACGGGATTAAGGTCCTGGAGACCGCCAAGGGATGCCTTAAATGGGTCTTGTCAAAGCGAAGGTGAAAATCCTGATAGTTTTTTACGCTCTGTATTTTAATTCCAGTAAACACTACGCTTTGGTTTGAGTGCCTTAAGCCACGAGGATTTTCCAACGCACTTAAAAATACTTTACTCCACAAATAAAATACGCGTAATGCCTATGATATTTTCGATTTTCATATTTTGACACGAACGTCGAATCAGTTTTGGTTTATTTTCGTGTGCGAGTGAGTGTTTTTCCCCCCTCTGGAATATTCAACAGCGAACGCGCATGGAACAAGTGTGCCATTAAAAATCATAAAATATTAAAAACATAATCCCATAGACGAGTATATTTTAAGCTTAATTATCGACAGGGAAAATCGCGCCTGGAAGCGTACGTAAATGCGCCGGATAACATGGTGTAATGCCAGGCGAGACGGGAATTTATGTGCCGAACAGTTGGACGCGGGATTACGGGGCCTCCGAATATGTGCGAGTGGATAAGATCTGTTTGGGAGATTGGTCATAATTGATGCCTGACACTTGTTGCCGACCCTTCAATCCTTTAAAGATGCCCAGGACTTTTCAGACAAAATTTGCCCGAAGCAAAACTATTTTCTCTACGAAATTCTTGCCGTTCACTGGCAGGACACTGGGAATTTCGTAGCTGCCCAGACATGTTTGGTATTCGGTTCACAAATCCCCAAAATCCTCCACCTCCACCTCCAACTCCATCCCCATGCCATTCCGACAACAAAAAGGGGGAAACATGACAATGAACAAGTTTTTAAACGACGCATGGAAAATTTGTTCCGTTGTATCAAATTTATTATTTAGAGATTTCCATTTCGGTTTGCTCTGCGATTGTTGAAACAATGCGCGAGGGCATTACATGGCATCTATCCCGTAAATAGTTTATTTTCGGCAACCGGCGCCGTAAAAAAATTTAACTTGCAATGATATCCCGACTCCTCCGCTCCCTCTCACAAGCAATAAAACATTCAAAGGATTAAATAGAAGCTGGAAAAAGGAATATCTATGTGTTCCAAAAATAGTTTTGGCTCAGAAGCCCCTGAAATGGCTGAACGGCAATAACAAGTAAAACTGACAACAAATTGTGCAACTTTTTGGGGGCTTTTAGAGTGGGGATATTTTTGGTATTTTTTTGGGAACTTGTTGATAGCATTAAGGGGTTTTAGTTGCAAAATTTTGGAGAGTTTTTTGGATAGCTTTAAGGTGATATTCAAGAGGGAAAAATTATTTATAAAGGGACAATAGTTACAACTATCCTTGAGTTAAAATTGTAAACTAAATGCATTTAAGAAAATATAATTTTTATAAAATATCCCCCAAAATCTATAACATTTTCTGTGATTTTGAAAACATTTAATTCTAGGCCAGAAAGTAACCGAACTCGATTTACTAATCCCGATTTTAACCGTCTTGCTTGAAGTGCCAGCGGAAATTCGCACCAGAAATTGTTCAAACGGAAAACACCATCAAACAAGAAAGAAAGCTAACTTCGGCACGCCGAAGTTTGTATACCCTTGCAGATTGGTTTTCATATTTATGTCATAAATTATAATGCCGAAAACAGACACTAAACTGAGTTACATACCATTTTACCTATACTTATTATGTTTGCAGTTTGACAGTTACAGTTATACATTCCCAGCTTTACATTTTCTCTACATCTGATCGCTTCTATGGCTGCTTTATGATATAGTTGTCCGACTTTCATAAAATGTATACCAAAATTCTATAATAATAAGTAAAGCTCATATCTCAGAGTAGATGAAAATACATTGAAAAACAACGAAGTTATAATTTTTTCTATTACTTTCCCTATCGTTCCTATGGCAGCTATAAGATATAGTCGTCCGATTGTCATACAATTTTTACCAAAATTTTGAAATAATACCAGAAGCTCATGTGTCAAAGTAGATTAAAATACGTTGAAAAACAACGAAGTTATAATTTTTTTGATTAATTTCCCGATCGTTCCTATGGCAGCTATAAGATATAGTGGTCCGATTTTCATAAAATTTTTACCAAAATTCTGGAATAATATAAAAAGGCTATATCTCAAAAATGATGGAATAATATTGAAAAACAGCCAAGTTAAAATTATTTTTCTAAAAATTTATTGAACATTTGTATGGCAGCTATATGATATAGTCGTCCGATCCGGCCCGTTCCGACATATATAGCAGTGAGAGTATATAGAAGACTATATGAAAAGTTTCATTCAGATAGCTTTAAAACTGAGGGACTAGTTTGCGTAGAAACGGACAGACGGACGGACAGACGGACAGACGGACAGACGGACAGACGGACAGACGGACAGACGGACGGACAGACGGACAGACGGACATGGCTAGATCGACTCGGCTGTTGATGCTGATCAAGAATATATATACTTTATAGGGTCGGAAACGTCTCCTTCACTGCGTTGCAAACTTCTGACTGAAATTATAATACCCTGCAAGGGTATAAAAATACTAATAACCACAGTCGGGGAAATGCCTGGGAAACTGGGGAAAACTGGGGGAGCTCCGTTGTAAAAAATTGTTTGCCAGCCTCGCTGCCATTCGTCTTTTTCTCTGTCTTTTTTTTTTTTTGAGAGAGAGCGCTTTGAAGCGTGGCTGCATATGCAATTACATTTTACAGCAACAAAGTTGATAACAAACAAACGGGCACCGAAAGGGGGGGTTGGAAAATGGTTGGGGGTGGGGCGAACAGGGGGCCGTGTGCAAGGCATTCAGCAAATTTTCAGCGTCAGGTTTCATTTGGGGCTTCTCCATCTCCCTGTCTTTTTTGTGCTGCTCCTTTACCCTTTTTCTCCTTTTTTTGTTTTAACATTTTGTTGTTTGTTTTGTGTTTGTTTTCTAAGCTTGCATAACAAATCGCTGCGAAAAGCTTTTCAATTCAAATGAATGAAAAACGAAGGCAAAAATGTTTTATGCATGTCGATGGACGGGGGGCAGGGGACAGAAAACAAAGTGTGAATGATGCTGGGAATAAGGGGGGGCGGGGCCTCAAGGAAGTCAATGCTGCTCACTTCCTGTCGGAGAAAAGGAGTTTAAGATATGTTTGCAGAAACTCCAAAAGAAAAATGCAAAAAAAGAGGTCAAAAACCCTTTTGAAATACAGTAAGACTTAAAAATTTGTAAATAGTTAAAATAAAATGATTTTTGTATAGTCCTAAAACATATTTTAGTTTAAATCTTAAAGTTTCTTGGCTTACTTTTCCTCTAGAAATATTGAAACATGGGAATATTGCATTCTATGACCGCTTTTACAGACAGAAAAAAATAGGAAGAGAAGAAAAATTATTGTTATGAAAAAGCAATTAATGCGGGGGGTGTGGCCTGGCCTGGCCATCGGTCGAAATTGGTAACACAAGATGGCAGCACCTTGATAAGGCGCGTGACTAATGGACACCAAAAGTCGAGGGTTGGAAATTAGAGAAGCGGCAAACTTAATGCACAAACACGGAAGTTCCCGAGTCCTGGGGGCTCCTTTGGGTGTGTGGAATGCATTAAAACAAAGGCAGCGTGAAAATTTCATTAGAGCCCAAAGCAGAAGTAGGCCAGAGTCATATGGCCATAAACACATGCTACACGCAAGGGTTCCCTCGTCCTCGTCGTGGTCCACGTTTGGGGTTTGGTGGCGCATTTATACTTACTATAATTCATTAACGATTATGCACGACCTCCCGAAACAGCAGCCATTGGCCTCGCACAATTTTGTGTTAATTTCGTTTTCGGCAAGAAACCACAGCCAAGTCCAGGCTCGTGCCCTCTGTTTTTGCACTAATGTCTGGGCCAAGATTTATAGACATTTCCAGCGAGTCATCCATCGGTCATTGGTATATGCAAGGCAGTTGACTGAACCTCTTAAAGAATGCTCAAACAATCGGTCATGGTTGAAGGGTGTTGGGGAAAAGGGTCTTTAAGGGGCTCAAATAAATGCGTATAATATCGGGAATGTATTTTCTAAGCTAGTCATCTTACCGCAAGTTTTACTTTATTGAGTTCAATAAATCATTGCCGATTTCTAACAGAAACATTGCACTTAAATTTAAGAGAAATTTCTTTAAAAGGATTCAAAAAGATAACCCTATACTTGTATTCAACTGTTAAATAGAAACCATTTTATTAGCAGCTTAAACATTTGTACTTACATTCCTTGGAGAATCTATAAAGCTTCTCAAAAACCCCACTTAATCGAGAGAACATCATGCATTACTCATAAATTTAATAGACTGTACTTGCCTCGAATGTCCACCCCTGCCCCTGGGAATTCCCCAAAGTACTCGAAGTGTGCCTCCTATTATTATAATAAACTTGCCACCGCAACGAGACGAGAGAAAACAAGCAGACATAGGAAGTAGGAAGTAGCAAGCAACCCCGCCGAGAATTCCAAATACCAGGCCTACGACGCACTTCTAAAATGTAAAATCAACATTACTTCCTTCCACACAATCAACGATGATTTCTTAATAAAAAGCTGTTCTCCAACACAAAATGGGAATGGGGGTGGTAAGTATGGTAAAGGGAAGGGTGGCCATGGCACGGCTTACCCCAAGAAGAATGGAACCAAAACAACTTGTGCATAATACAATTTTTGACTGCGAGAGGGGTCGAAGTAGTAATGCTTCGCTGACTGGTGCCAATAGCGTGGACGGGGACCTGGGTCGGCCTTGGGAGTGGGTGTGCTCCGTATAGTCTGGCATTTTTTAATACCCAAGTGTCCCCCCGGTCGCAATAAGTGCGCTGCGCAACGCTGCACGCATACAAATGAGCCCGAGGCCCCCAAAAGAATCAGACCTGAGATAGGGTCTTAAAAGGGGGTGCGATGGGTGAAAGAAAATGCAGGGGCGGCGCGGGGAGCTGTCTGAGGTGAACAGGAAGTGGGTGGTGTAACGAAAAATGGGTGGACATAAATCGGAAATACATAAATTATTAAAAATCATACAATAAGACGTCTCAGCGTTGACATTCCTGGGGTGGTTACCCTGCGAAGAAGCTCTCTTTTTTTTTCTTTTCATTTTCCGTTATTCCTTTTTCAAGGCTAATGAGAATTTTATACCCTCTCGAAGGGTATTATGAGTCTGATGCAAAGGCAGAAATAATTTACCTGTTCACCTTTTATGCTTTGTTATACCGTCGCAGTTATGTATATATGTATTCTTGATCAGCATCGGCATGGTATAATATCATTTCCAAAAAATGGCTAAAAGTTGCCTGACTGTTAAACTGGCAGCACTGGAGCACGTGGAGCACAAAACAATGTGCCCATATGTTACAATTATAATTGTGTCATTATTAGGCATTGACATTCTTGCTTGTCAAATAGTAATTCACTCAAAGCTATAAGTTTTAGTCAAACAAAAAATCAATCACCTTGTTTTATTTTCGAGTTTGAACCAAAAGACAGCTAAAAGAGTGCGGTTTTATCAAGGAACCTTATTAGTACACTTGGTAAAACAATGAATTGGAAAGAAAAGAAGCTTGTCGTGTTCTAACAAATTTGTTGTATGCTTTACATCCCTTCAGTGCAAATTAAAGAAACAAGACATCATCATGGCGTTCAACTTGTACTCCTTGGACGTAAAGCAGCAGTTGGTGCAAGAATTGATGGCTCTGCTCCAAGAAGTACAGGAGTTTGATTTCTCCAAGTTCTGGGAGACCGGCACGGGTAAGTGTGTGCCAAAGTCGTTCCAAAAAAGTTCTGATTTGGTTGGACCCGCCTCCATTTTCTTTACTAGGTGACATAAAGTGCCAGCTAACGGACAAACTGTTTCCCAACATACGCCAAAACCTCGACAAGATCGAAGCAATTATTAACCACGAGAACATGCTTAACTATGTTTCGCAGGTGACCTCCATGTAAGTTGACCTTTTCTAGTTCTAGACTGGTGGAACACCTGATTTAACGGAGCGAATTATTTCCTTTCTAGCTGCAATAAATTTCAGAATATGGGAGCGAGGCGAGAGACCATAAAGCGCATTTGGGACGCCTTGGATGAGATTGCTGTAGGTCATTTCCTTACGGTTAACCTTTCGGTTTGAAAATCCTTTCATTGTGTTTCAGGACGAATTATCCCCCCCAATGGCTAAAAGGCGAAAGCTGGAGGAGCAATAAATTCAAAAATGGGAAGCAATCTACCGCATATTTATACTTAAATACCAATAGCGGCTTTCCTTGGCTACACAATTACACAGGAATATAATGTATATCAAGGCGATACAAATAAACATTTAAAATCGAATGCTCGATCAAATTATTTTGCTGACTGTATTTAAATATAAATAAAAAAAGTTTATAGCTTAAGAGCTTTTAATTATATCGAAGAAGAGATACCTTAAATATATATTGCGGAGACTGATTGATTATCCGGGTCACTCACTCATTTAGCAGGTTGGAAGCTCCGTTTCATGGCGAACTGTCAGGGGACTCTTCCGGTATTCGCCCGTCCCCGCGGCCTTGTCAGCTGTCAGGCAATAATTGTCAGTTGTATTCTTGCTCTAATGTCAAAGATTCCCCTCCATATATATATAAACATACATTTTTTTTTGACAACTTCAACGACTGCGCGTGGGTATGTGTGTGTGTGTGCATGTCAAGTAGCAATTGAGACGAGCATTTGGCATCTCGGGTGCGCCACAATCCCTCGCCCTCGTCCTTGCTCCTGCTCCCGTTTCCCTTCCCTTCCAGTTACTTCCCATATATGACATCTGACTTCCACTTGTCAGAAAATATTTGCTCTCCAAACACAACCTCCCCCGCTCCAGGCCGGCTGCCCCTTCCCCTTCTTCACGCACGAGTTGCAATCTTTTTGTGTCCCTCAAGATTTTCCATCTGCATGTGCGAGAGTGTGTGCGAATGTTTCGTTAAATTGATAGAATAAATGAGCATAAATTGAAAAAAGAAATATCGATGAAACAAGGCACGAACCGAGGGTGGTGTGTGTGTGCCACCCGAGCAACCCTCGGGCTACACTGCAAAAATCTTGTTATTAATTTGATGTGGTTAAAGTCAAAGGAATTGCCCATGTCTCTTAGATAAATAAAGTTCAAATTAAATGTGGTTTTGTAGTAAATATAAAATATTTTACGAAATATTTAATTTTAGGTAAGAACTTTATATTACTGTGCAGCTGCTGAAAAGGGTGGCTCAACGCTTGATTTTTCTACTCCTTGTTATTGCTCCTGGGCACATATGGGCAATTATTTAGTGCTTTGGCACAGCTCAGCACCATCGGGCGGGGAACTCCCCAAGCAGACCGCCATTACTATCGATTTGAGGGTGCATTACCAACTATCGGAACGAGTCGATTCCCCAGGACCACCCAGCGACTTTTGCCCGTTCAATTGCATGCAATCAGCAACTGGCTCGCCTCCAACTCAGCCAGAGAAACACTCAGAAGCAGAATAGAAACGGGGAGGGTAAAGTACCAACAAGGATCGCAGCCTCACATACCCTGGAAAATGTTATTTATAGTTTACTTAACTTAATTTCGAATGGAAACTAATGTTTAAATTATCTGGTAACTACAATTTCACCTTCAAGTAAATACTATTTTATCTGAAGTTTTCCCTAATTTGATCTATTTTATTTAAAAATTTTGCTTAGATTTATATCACAGTTCAGATACCCAGACATCCCTAAGTCCTCATAGGGTAATTTAAAGAAGCCATAATTCCGATTCCCTCGGACCGCTCCGGTTCATGCCTATTATTCCTGGACGTCGGCTCATCGCGTGTGTTGCCAATTTGTCGGCATTCAGTCACTCAGCCATCGGTTCTGCCGAGGACGTCCAGGACGTGTGCGCTGGGCGTATATCCTTCCCACACTCTACCCAGTGCCATTCCTGCTGTCGTCGCTGTTTGTTCGCGCAACCAAATTTAGACGTAATTAAATGTGAATTGTTTATTTAAGGCGCACGCTCATCCACCAGACCGAACCGAGCCGAGCCCCTGCACCCTCCCCCCTGGGATTTTCCTGGGCCAAACAGCTCGTGGGCCCAATCAGGACCTCCTTGCCAACAACTGCATTTCAGGCCTCGAAAGTTTCCCCTTGGCTTATTGTTGCCGCTCCATGCCCCATGTTGCAATTACAGCCCCGCGGCGGAGATGGCGGCGGCCGCGACGGTGGGTTTCAAATGAAAGCAGGTGTGTCAAATGTAAACTTGACAGGAACAGCAGGAGCTGGCGAAGGAGCAGGCACAGGATCGGTAGCTGGAACTGGAACTGGAGCTGGAGCTTGGTGGCTGAGCAAACACGGCCGCCGCCTTGATTGACTTAAAAATGCATACACCTAGTCGTACACACTCATTTGCCTTGGGGCCTGGCCACTGCCTCACCCGGCCTGGCCTATTCGTTCGGCTGTTAATAGAATTTTTCATGAGCTCCGTGGACGCATTGGCATTGTGTGAAGGAGTCACTCAAACTTGGACGAAATTACTTTATAAGTAGTTAATTTGATTGGCTGAAAGGGGGCGCCATGCTGCCATGCACCTGTCATGTAAGTCACTGGCAAAGTTTTGAATGGGTTTAATCGCCGGGGAGGGTCCACAACTTTTGTAATAATATTTAGCCAGCTAGGCATATGCCTAAAAATAGTCCTGCAGCTTGGCAAACTATAAATTGCCTGAGGCTTTTTAAATTAACTTTGAATTTAGATTGATAATTTAACTTGTTGGGGAAAATTCATAATGCAAAGCGCCGGAAGGTGTGTAAAGGTTTGTTAAATATGAGTTAGATATACTAAAACATGTTATTTTAGTTTATTCAATATGAAAATATATTTATATCTAATATTTTTACTAATTAAATTGAAGAATATAATTAAAAACATTATACTTGTTTATATTTTCTTATCTTAAAACAAATAAAAGTTTATTTCCAACTTAGAAAAAACTGAAAATCAGCTTATAATCAAGTGCAACCCCTAGCAGATTCATTCAGCAAATTAATCACCATAACAACAAGGTCTAATACACAACAAACAAGCCTAAATATCTGACAATTAGCGACAATAGAGTAAACACGGCTCAGTGACAAGTGAAAAAAACAGTAAACATTTACCCAAAAGGGATGAAGTGGACCGTCGAGCATTGCACTTTCAGCCACGGCTCATAAATTCACCTGAATGCACTTCCAGCAACCCCTTGGGGTTGAGGGAGGATAAGGAGAAAAAGTGGGAAATATATTTTGAAAGAAATCCATAGCTATCGCTATCACAATCACTAACAGTTTCCATTAAAGAGTTTCCAAGGATACAGCAAGTATATTCAAATTCTCAGGGATGAGAGTGTGATATGACTGCTCTTTCCTGTTATCCAACTCAAACCCAGAAATCCCAGTTGCAGTTAACACTGCACCACACTGCAATTAGATATGCCACCATACGAGACCGATAATGATTCAAGTCGGGGGCTCGAACTCGTCTGCATATAGCGTTAGACACACACCCCAGTGAACCTCAGTCGGTCACGTGTCCTTCACAGGATATTACTTTTATCGGCCACTGCTCAGACACACTCCCGGGCAGCTGATAGCACCCCGGACTACCAGAAAACGATAACTGCTTCTGGTCTAATCGCAGGCCAGCGATCAGTCTTCGCCTGGGTCTGTGTCTTTGAAATTAATTTCGGCAAATTCATTACGACCCAAAAGCACATTAACTCGATAAGTAATTTCGCACAAAACGGTGTCAAGTCAACCAAACCAATGTGAGCCAGGAAATTGAAATTTATATTGGGTTCCTCAAAGGATTTCTTTAGAGATAAAGAAGAATGGGTTGAGCAGGGAAAAGTTCAAAAATCACCATTAAAATTATGAGATCTTTTAATGAAATCTTAGAATCTTCAAGGGTTGTTCTTAACTGAAATATAAATTAAATATTTAAATATCCAAAAATACAGTAAAGACTCGTCATATTTCCAGTGCCAGCTCTTTGTTTACCAACACAAAAAGAGTCCCCAAGCGAACCCCCGCTCCTTTGGCAGGATCTGTTGCGGATTGGAACCCCACGGGGGCATCAACAGAAAACCCACCCAAATCCCCATTTCGCCTACCAATTACCAAACGGAGCCCGGGGTTCCAAGGCAGACCTGTCTAGGCTGCGGTGCAGACATCATTTATCAACAAACCAAACAAATCAAAACGATGCCGCGCAGCCCGAAAACTAAAACCATGGCAAACACATAGGACCCTGGGATGGCAGGGCGGCGGCAGGAGCAAATACAGAAGTGAAAAATGATTTGAAACGGATTACAAGCTGCTTTCATCATCAGCCTCAGCATCGGCATCATCAGGCGGCGGCATCATCAGCAACAGAAGCATCCGCACGAGTATTTCCAGCACACAGAAATCTATTTACGCAAAACTTTGGTTGGTTGAATGCAAAAACTCTAGCCAAAACAGTAGCCAGGAATTGTTGAACACTGAGAAAAAAAAGATGTAGTACTTGTTTTCCAATAAATACTTTCTTTTATAAAGTAAAAACTAAGAATTAGCGGTCTACCTTCTCCAGAATAATATGAATAATTTGCACAAAAATTCACATTTTTAGTGGTGAATATTTTAGAGATTGAATTAAATAATAGTGTTAATATTAAATTAAAAATGTAATAAATATATATTAGGGTAATTTCACCGACTAGGCAGACATAAGTCTTTGTCAGAAGCCAAGCTTTTTCGGGGCTTAGCCTCCCCATAATTTGTTTAATTAATCATAAATCAGAAAGGGCTACAACTTATGTTCCATATTATTCAAAAATACCCTTATTTTCCTCTCTGCATCTTTCCGAATTTTGGGTCTGGCTCGACATTTTCTGCACAATCACTTAACATCATTAAAATGAAGCGTAAATGAAAATTGCACTCGCTCCAATCCCCGGCCTCCTGCTCTAGCTCTCTGCTAATGTCGCTGGCATTTTGGAATGTTTCGTGCAAATATGAAAACGCAGCGAGGACAGCTGAGGGGTCCGGGATTTGGAGGAGGGAGTGGCAACATCATTCATCAAGGATTTAGTTAAACGACGTCGAGCGGCGAGAACGCTGGGTCTCGGGCTCGGGACCCGCTCTGGGGTTCGGGGACCATTCATCATCATTCGTCTGGGATTATGCTTTTTAAACATACGATTGCTGTCAACAGTGTCGGTGTTCGTTCGAGTCGTCCTGCGCCAGGGCAACCAGGAACCGAACTGGACTGCTCTGAATGGGCTTCCGAATCGAACTGAAAATCGTTTGGGATCCATTCAAGCTTGCTTGGTCTCCGGCATTAGAACAAATCAACCGGGGGACCATACAGAGCAGTCCCCCTAAATGCCTCCCCACCCATAAATCAATCATGTTTGCAGCAGCAGGAGTTTTGGGGAGAGAGTGGCATAATTTATTAAAGAATTTTTACAAATATTTGTAAATAATTTCGGGGCAAAAGCAATCTGCTACACGACACCCGGCAAACACGAGGGAGT
Organism: Drosophila kikkawai; assembly: GCF_030179895.1. Taxonomy (NCBI): domain Eukaryota; kingdom Metazoa; phylum Arthropoda; class Insecta; order Diptera; family Drosophilidae; genus Drosophila; species Drosophila kikkawai. The sequence continues at coordinate 14,264,813 of NC_091730.1, forward strand.
GGGCGCACTGCATTCGGGGATTAGCAGCAGCAGCCAACAACATGCAGGACAAACAACGGACAAACGCCAAACAAACAAGCCCCACACAGAAACAAAAACATGTCTGTCATCCTGACAATTGGCTTTGGTTCACTGCCATCCGTCCCTCACCATTGACAGGATGTCCTCCTCTCTGGAGTGGGAATGGGCATCAGACTGGGAACGGGGTTCGGATCGGGAAGACCAGATGACCGGCTATACAAACAGCAGTACGACGAGCATAGAAGGCTTGTCACAATCACAACATAACACTACGCAACACAACACAAGTCGCAGACGACAGGGCTAAAGCATCCTAAGCTCGTCTGGGAATGGGGCTGTTAGGCAACTGGACAGCTGGTGACTCTTTCGCTGGCCTGGATTGGAAAAAGCTGGTCTGCAGGACAGTGGGATGTCGCAATGGAATTGACACTCAATTTAATTGAAGCAGAGAAAAGAGTTGCAGCATGAATTCAGTCAATGCTTTCCCTAAAATACATATATTGTTTATAGCACCTCTAAAACCATGAACTCTTCTTATTTTTATGACTCACCTTGGGCTTTTCTCTCTCCCTTGGCATTTCCGCTGCTAAAGTGAATATGAAATAAATAAGGCAAACAAATGTGTTTATTAAATTAACACACGCAGCTGGACAATTCCACTTCGCAGCTCGGAGACACAATTATCATAACAATAATTTAAGATCCGAGTGCAAAGAAACTTAAGAGGAGTCGAGTCATTGAAGTGCTGGCTGGCGTGGACAACTTTTCGCTCGAAACAATAAAATCAATTTGAATTCCTTGCATAAATTTGACTCGCCCGTCGGGCTAATTATCGATTGTGCCAAGGCAACTCTGTAAGAAACTGTTATCGATGCATGGCGGAGGTAGCGGATCACGCGGATGACTGACTTATTGACAGAAAGCGCTCGCTGGGTGAGTCATCCGGGCTTTTGTTCACCTTTCTGCGGTTGGTTTCGCAGTGGTCCAGGGAATCTGCTAATTGATTGATTGCACGAGCCGGTGACTAACCCAAAAATAAGCAGAAAAACGAAAGAATACCAAGTACAAACCCAAGGCAAAACCAAAAGCAGCAGAGCTATAAGTGCCGCATGGCATTTTTAATTAGGCATGCCCGGCTGGTCCAGAGCCAGAGAGCTCTTAAATAATTCAAAGCAAATTATGCGACAGTTCCCACAAAGAGCCGAAAAAAAGAGGAAGAAGACGAAAAAATTGTGCAGACCAAAAAACGTTTGGGTAAGCACTTAACCCTTTTTTTTACTTGCCCCCAGCCCAAGGAATGTCTATAATTATTTGCACTGTGTAAGTCAAAGTTTGCGGAGCCACCACCACCCTTCCACCCACTGGCCGCCGCAAATAAAGAGCGTTGCAAAAGAAATGTCAATATTATATTTAAGACGTCGTCGGTTGGGTCTCCTTCGGATGGCTTCTCCTCCTCCTGGCAGTTGCGAAAAATTCATGAGGCAAAACACACAAATCAGCAGTAAAAAGGTAAACGCATTTCCACTTCTCCTCCTCGCAGAAGCTGGGGAGACACACAAAATATTATAATTGCCCAACCAAATGGAAATAAGTTCTGGCGTCTTAAGTGCCATTGGAGCAACGTTGAGATGGCAAAGGGTTTTGGCCCAGCTTCGGAGCGAAGATAAGCCACCACGACATTTGACTCATCTGGGGAGCTGCTGGCCAAGAGCGAGCAGATTGACGCGACAATTAATTCAGATTGAAGGTGAGCTTGACCATAAGATTACGACAAGAAGTCATTGGATTTCGTGGGAGGTTTGCTGAGCATTTAATAAGTTAAAGCAAATTCATGATTATTTCGACCTTTTTGGCATATTCATATGAAATCCTTCTTTGCAGCTAAAGTTGTGATTTATTTATTGCACAAAATCACTTGTATAATAGTTTTACAAATTATAAAATATTTACTTCCATTGATTTACTTTACTCCTAAACCTTTCGATTAAAAACTTTTCATCATTTCACTGATCTACCATCAATTTATCAGCTCCTTTTCGTTTGATTCTCATGCCAGCTTACACTTTTTCTTAGCAACTTTTTCGATTTCCTTTCCGACTAGTTGTCTTCTCGGGTGATGGCTTGGCAACTTTTTAGTTACTTTCGGCCAATTTTACTGCCACTGCCTACAGTTCGAGTCAATCCGTTGGATGACTCATCCGGAATTCAAATGTTATCAAGCTCTTTTCCAATAAATTTTTGGGGACAATGTAAGCCAAGTCCTCTGTCTCAAGCCAATTAAATTGTTTTCGCCATAAAAATGTGCAGCTACCGGGGCAGAAATTGGGGGAAAAGTTCGCTGGGTTGAGAAACTAAAACTAAAACCAAAGCCTCACGATCCGAGGCCAGCGATAAAAACGCTTGGGACGCGGCGAATGAAATTTTATCACACTGGCCAGCAGCAGGATATTCGGAAAGGGAAAGCTGCTGCCCCCGACCCCCACATGACGTCGCACGTTTTGGGCATTCGTCTCGATTGCAGTTTAGTGCAATCAAAGAGGATTCATCTGGGCCACCCATCCCTTTCATCGAGCAGTGTCCAGCGAAGCGTTTATAATACCAGACCGCGCTGAGGCAGGCACCAGGAACCAGGACCACCGAGAGCACCCAGCAACCAGCACCCAGCGAGTCTTAAACCAAAGAAATTAGTGTAAAACTAAAATCCGATTTGGGAAAACAATGTGATCAAACAGGGTGGCCTGTGCTGGTAGTTTGGGTTTGGTTTTTGGTTGTGGGTTGGAATTGGGATAGCGTTTTGGTGGTTGCTGGTGGCTGGTCCTGTGGGAAACCTTCGGCTCACTTAGGGGTTAGTTCGCTGAGCCATCGCAAGCTGAGATCTGCAGGGAAAGAAAATGTTTTTAAAAAATTTTATAAATTTTGTAATACTTAAAAAAGAGAGCTTAAATTGATTTGAAAGTAGAAGAGAGTTGATTAACTTTCTGTCGGAAAAGGAAAGCAAAAGAAATAATCATAATAAAGCTATTGAGGGATTTGAAAAAATATAAATAAAATATTTACAGACTTCTGCTGGTAAGTTAAACAATTAATATTATTTGTCTATATTTATTCTATATAAAAATTATAAATATTTTTCTGCAGGTTTCCTATCTGCAAAAGGCTTCCCTTTTCTCAGTGTATCTCTTTACTGGTAGTTTTCTCCTGCTAATCTGTCTCTCATGGGTTTTCCACTGATTCGTTCTTATATATTTTTTTTTTTGCTCGTCCTTTTTATCAGTTGTTAAATATCTGATGGTCGCAGCAACATTTTTATGGCAGAGCATTCTATTGAATTAGAAAATGGACGCATATGCACGAGAGTCGCGTCGCGTTGGACTCCTTCGCTGTCTGCTCCGATATCTCGCGGATTTGCGACTGCCAGAAATTAGTTTCTTACGCTTGAATTTGCCTTAACGCACACTCGAAGTGCCCGGGGGATTTGAGTATAATTCGATTAGAAAGGGATTATGGGAGGAACAGGGAACAGGGAACAGGCTCTTCAAAACTTATATATGAGTAGGGTTCCCCGAGTATCGTTCCCCTGACACTCCCATATCACATCGCATCCTAATGGGCGAGCCAAGTCCGCTGGCACGCGTTTTGATGAATGATGTATCGAATTTTTGAGCTGCAAATGGAAGCGGAAGCAAGGAAATCTCTTGCAGGAAGTGCTGAAACAACAGCGTAAAGCTTTTAAATGGCCATATGGGGCCCCATGGAGATTGGACATGCCTCTGGGGGAGAGGACTCTTAGATCAGGATGGTGACCTCTTAAGTGGATGACGCTGCTCTAAATTTGATTGAATGTCAGGCAAAACCAAGGGCATCTTTTCCCTGGGAGAGTACTTTATGAATGGGCTTGAAAGAATCCTTAAGGGGTAACGGTGACAGGTGACATACTTCGATGTGTGTTTAAAAATATATATTATTTAGTAATATAAGTGAGGGGTATTTTTTAGAAATTTATTAAAGAATTACATAGACAAAATTTGCCTAAACTGCCATAGGTACAGTACAGTACCTCCATTCCTTATAACCCTTCCATGTGCAGTTACTTGCTCCTTTTCAATTTCCCCCCGCTGCCAGTGCCATTTTCCGGGCAACCCTTCCCCGTTCCACTTAGACCCGAAAAGTAATTCATGACCCCTGGACAAACAATAAAGAAGAAAAACCGAACCGAAACCGAAGAAAAAGGCCAAATGACTTTGCCCAAAAACGGCATCCACCTTTCACCAGAAGGAATAGCAGCCAGACAAAGCAAAGCCTGACCCAAAACTGTCACGCGGGGACTGCAGTAAAAGCAACCTGGACTGGGAATGGCGAGGAGAAGGGAAAAAAAGACGGCAAGTGTGCGAAATTGATTTAACCACGAATTGCTAAACGATGCGAAATGGATGCTAGAAGGAAAATGTTCTAGGCCAGCGGTGTGGATTTCCGCGTATATAATTAAGCTGTCAGATTATTGTGACATGCCGACACCGGCGGCCGAATTGTGCCAGACCCACGGCGGAAAGAGTGAATTGTATTGTCGCAATGCCGAATAAAAAAAGGGGTCGAAGGGAAATAAATAGAGGGTAACACAAAAAGCATGTATATTTGACACCCCATGCATTAATAACTGTAATTTTCCAGCGTCCCCAGCTACATCCGTGCTTGATTTTCACACAAAAGGGTTGCAATTTATAGCCGATTAAATGCCAGCTCCTGGCCAAAAGGACCTCCTACCTTCCCTGGCCTCGGATTCGGATTCGGGTTCATTTTCCTAGCTTCCTGTTTCGCACATTGTGCAAAAATATCTCGCGATTCGAGCCCCCCCGCGGTCTAGCTCATAAATCGTTGTCCTTCCGTCACTCAAACGCTGGCATTGTCCTTGGGCAAGTCCCCTCCTTAAAGCATAGAGCGAACGTATCCTGCTGAGCCTTAACTCGGCAACTTGGATTTTAATAGTGCGGCAATTCCTGGCGGACTTAAGAAGATTCGCGCCGGGTTGTCGGTCAGGGATTGCAAAACAGTTGCGAGCTGTTTGGGGCGGCGAATGTCAAATATTAATAACATTGACAGCACCAGTTCAAACACTGACAAAGTCAGCAAATAAAGTGGGGGAGAAATACGCTTTTTTGCAGGTCCTTGCCACTGGGATTAAATATATCCGATATAAGGCTTTCAGTTGATGGCCAAATGAAAGTTGATGAATATTCAAGGCAATAAAGTGTCAGTTTAAATAAAATGAAATATTTTGTATATTTTACATTTAATAATTTCAGATATTTTGTGGTAAAAGTAACAAATCTTCATTTTTTCCCCCTCAACAACATAGTTCCTTGTGGCTAAAAGGTTCGTTAAGCTGCCACAACAGTAAGCTTGCCGGGCTAATCACACACACTTTTCTTTTCTGCGATTGCAAAACAATATCCTGCCATTTGTACACATCCCCATATTCTTCTTAATTCCCCTCGGAACACCCATTTACATGGCCACCGCCTGCCCGGGCCACACATTCGCCGGGCTAAAAGCCCGAAAGAACAATTTTTCTTGCCAAAAACTGCGGCTGCGTTTTAATTTTCTATTGAAAATTGTTAAAAGGAACTCTCGCATCTAAGGAGGGGCCGAGGGTGGACCGATTTGTTTGCCGGCCGAGGGTAGAGCGAAGAGAAATGGTGCCCAGGAAGGCCAAACCATAAAAGGCAAAAGGGAAGAGACCAATGAACAAAAGAAATTAAATGCCTTAAAGGCATTTTTTAACGATACACAAGATGGTTGCTGCGGAGGGGGGTGGCAGGGACAGGGAAAGCGAGAAAAACATTTAAGAAAAACATCATCTCCGAGTATTTGCCTGAAACCACAAATTACTTACAGCACGGCGGGTCGTCTAGTGGGCGTGGCATCCCGCCCCCTGCCATGCCCAAAGCGAAACCAACAAAAACGAGAATGTATATATATTCTATATAGGGAGGGAGAGAGGGTCCGCCATATGACCCAACTCCTGGCGAATATAAAGTGTATGCAAAGGAGGCAGCTCACCAACAACGGAGGGCACAAAAAAAAAAAGAAAATAGAAATGCGGAGCAAATTTTTTACCGTGTCCAGTGGATCCTTTCCCGCTGGTTTCCTATCTTTCCCGCAACTGAAATACTTGCAATAAACATGGAACAGGAACAGGAACAGCCGACGAGGGGCTCCACCGTTGCTCCTTTGGCAGCTCCGTTTATTGCATTGACAGGACGAGCAGGCACCGAGAAAAAAATATATATTAAATCGGATGGTATTTTTTAGTAGGTGTTTTTTAAAAGAATATGTAGATATTTAGATTATTTATTTATAATGAGTGAGTGTTTCAGATGAAACAATTTCCTCTAGAAACATTAACTTAAGGGTTAGAAAGTGTCTCCTTTTGAAATAATATATTAAAGTTGTTTATTCTAATAGTTGTGCTTAAAGTTTCTAGTTTTTCTTTCTCTGAGTGGGCGGGAATTGCAACTGGCCTGGCCTGCAGATGCAGTTGCGAGTGGAGTCCTGGGCGAGCTGTAGGATCAGGAGCAAAAGGAGCAACAAAGGCGGGCAGCCTTTTAAATGAAAGATGTTTTCTTTTTTTCTCTCTCCTTTTTTTTTTTTTTTTTTTGTTGCTGCTCCTCACATTTACACACAAATGCGGGCGAGTTTCCTGCTGAAAGGAAACAAGAGTCCCGAGTTCGCCTTTTGATGTTTATCCTAGCACAAGGAGACGAAAGGAAGGCTTTTCCCCCAACAACTGGAGTTTGGGACACACGAAGGAAGTGCGGGAAAAGTGCTTTACTTTTTGGAGCTTTCTTTCCTTCCTTCTATGATGTGGCCAATAGAGAATATGGCTTAAACTGCATAGAATCGAAGGAAAGACTTTAGTAAAATGGGTAAATAATTTAAATAAAATAAAAATACTATTTAAACAAATTCAGGAATCTCCTTAAATGTAATTTATTGTAATATTTATAGCACACAGAAAGCTTTAAAATAAATGACTTAAAAACCTTTAAAACCAACTTAAACCAAAAAAGCTTTCTGAGTTAGTAGCTGGTGTGTGTTGGCACTTCCTGGCTTTCAGCAGAACCAATTTTAATGAACCTCCTGTTGGCTTTCAGGGACCTGGTCCACAATTATCACAGACCTGCTCCGGCTCTTTAACGGAATTAGCCTTCAGCAACAATTTCCTCTCTCATGTGCCGCAAAAAAAGGTGTCAACTCTTTAAGAGTCTGGCCAGAAGAAGAGGCCCAGAAGAAACGAGAATGGAAAGAACTCAAACGAGAATCGTTTGCCAATTTCCTGCACAAATTGTACACTTTTCCCCTGCCGCTCTCCTTTAAAGTTCTAATTAGGAAAACCCGTATAATAACTCCTGGCCGGCAGATAAGAGGGAACAGAGGCCGAGGCCTCGTCGCTTTTGGCCCGGAGGCCATGACTCTCTGGCTGGGACTGAGGCTCAATTTGCTGTTTGGCCAATTCCGATGCCTAATGAATGGGAGCAGCGACGGGGGCTAGGGCAACTCCAGCTGCAGTTCCAACTCCAAGCTCTGCATATGCAGACAATAAAGTCCCAGCCCGCCTGTCTCCTTTTTCCATCATTTTCGTTAGCTTCCCCTGAGCTGCAAATGAGCAAATGTCTTAATCAGCCCAGTTTCCACTTTTCAGTTGCCAGTTCCGGGAACAAATGTGTGAAGCTGGCGGTTGCCATGGGCCTGAAAAATGCATCTAAATGAAAGGGGAAACCACAATGGACTGAAGGGGAGTACACCCTAAGAAAAATATAGTCAAAGAGTTTGGGAATTGAAATGCAAGCAATTTTTGTATATTTTAAAATAATCCGAAATTGGTTTGTATTTTATTTGCTGTTGGATATTTTTCTTGGTAAAAAAGCTCTATGAATAGTGATGAAAATCCCCTAAGCTTACTCTATATAATTTTATTCTTATTTCCAAGTGTTTTTTTTAGCCAAGCAGCAAGAGTGCAAATCCCCATTGTGGGCTCTCGATTCCCCTAAACCACGAGGAGTTGCTTCCCGCCTCAGAATGCGGCACAAACTTTGTCTCGCTCACTTCAAAGTGTCATTAAAGTGTTAATTGCTTTCCGCTGCCACTCCTCCTCTCCCCCCATGTGTGAGTGTGTGAGCTAAAATAAAAAATAGAACAAAAAAACCAAACAAAAAAGATGCAAAAAAGTGCAGAGCCAGGCGTCGGCGCCGTTTGTTTGCCGGAACTTTGGCAAAGTGGGAAAAGGAGAAAAAGTGGCGCAAACGGAAGTTTGCAATTAAAGCGTTAATTGTGTTAATTTCTTGCGAATTTCAGCAGCTCTTACAAAGACAATGAAGATATGTTTATCACACACTGAACCAGTGCCGAATGCCCTGCATTTTGCATGGCAAAAAGCCACAAATCAAACAATGCCCACCCACACGAAATGGCCGCGGGAACAGCACTAAACGAGCAATTAAGGAGAGCGCTGCCAAAGTCTAGACATTGGTCATAAAAAACTGGATCAGAAGAGTCCTGCCACTCGAAGGAAGAAAGGCAACTATTTATGCCTATATGGCGGTCATTAAACGGAGCTACATCTCTAGAGACATGACTTTATGGGGCTTTGAGCAGTTAAAATCGCATTAAGAGGCCCGAAATAAAAATGACTAATTGGACAGATGGAAAAATCAAAGGGGTCCAATCAGCAGAACAGCGAACCGGCGGATACCATATGTATCTGCGAGATGCACAAAAGGTGGAATGTCGCAGATGAGTGCCCACGATTCTGTCCCTTCTACGGAGTCCTCGATATTAGCAACAAAGCCTTTCGGCTTTCGGCAACCTCTCTGAACCCAGCTGAACTGAACTGATTAAGCTGCATTGGAGCGCGAGGTTTTTGTTTATATTTATACATTTCTTTTTTATTTTCATTGTGCTTTTTTTTTAAAGGAAAAGATCTTTGTGGCCAAAGCTGAGTGACTGCTGACAGCTGGTGACTGAGCCTGGTACAGTGTGACAAAAAAGGTAGGAAGTAGGAAACGAGTCTGTACACTTTCCATTATTTCTGAATGATTTATATTTAAAGGAAGTTGAACTTAAAGATCCTTAGATGTTGAAGTATCCTTCGAATATTTTTAAATATTTTTAGGTATCATTTTTTATTATTTTAATTTAGTTTAAAGAGCATATCTACAATGCCAGCTTAAAGCCCAGTTCAAAAGCCTCTCTAAGGGCCACATTTTCCATATCCTTCGAGACCCCTTTTTTGAGGTTAGTGTCGTCTGAGTACTTTACGACACATCGTCACGCTTTTGTGACATTTTGTCCTTTTTTCCTCCGCCCCGGTTTTGGCCCAGTTCGGATCGGTTCGGTTTCGTTTGCTTTGGTTGGCAGCACTCAAGACTTTTGCTTTTTTCGGGCACTTTCAACGGTTGCCCTCACAATGGACTTAAAAATTCTCTTTCAACACTCTGCCCATCGGTGCTAAGCATGCAAAAGCAGAGGAGCCAGAGACAGAGACAGAGCCAGAGACGGGTGCCCCCAAACCCAAACAACAACAGAGCCGGAGCGATGGCTCAGAATCGTCCGGCGAATGAGCAATCCTTTTATGGTCTTAATGCGATTGATGGTCCATCGTCGCGTCTCTACTTTTCAGTCGGAGTCTGAGTCTCAGCCTCAGTCTCAGTTTCGGCGTGTTTGACAGCCGCCGACGGACAAGAGACAACAGACATCGGACAACGGACAGCGGACAAGGAACACAGATTGATGGATCCCCACATTAAGCGGATGATGTAGGAGACAATGATAATTTTTTCGTTATTGTATTCCGGCGAAGAGCAAGTGGAATAACTTTAATAAAATCGAAAATCGCATAATTTTCGAGTTCCTGGAACGGGTTAGCCGGCCCCCATTAAAGTTGGCCGAAAGTGCATCGCATCCTGGGCTGATTTTCAAATGTGTTGTATCTTTGAGGGAGTTTCTGGACATGGATCGGGCGATTTGTCATCACTGCGAGGTGGGTTTTAGAAGTTTTAATAATTAAAAAAAATATAAATATAATTTAGAGCTCAAGAAAAATGAAAGAATTCCATGTCTTATGGTTTTAATTCAACAAATCAAATTAAAAGCTCGAGTAGGATATTATTTTATTTACTATTTAAATATATTTCATATATAATGTAATATATTTTCTTTACATTTTATTCTCGTTTGTCAGAAAACTTAAAAACCCGCCCTCGCCAAGGGCAGAGTTGCCAATTTGAAGGCAAAGCCCAACAGGTTTCCATCATCGTCTTTAAGATATCCCCTGACTTGGGCTCTTGGGTGCCGCAGAACCCAAGGCATTTCAAGTCGGCTTTAATTTAATTTACCCTTATTATATGTAGAACAAAGGCACAGGCACAAGGTAGAATGTAAAACGGATGCAGAGGCCGATGTATAGTATATATGACTACCGCAAAAGGATAATGGGAATCATTAGGCGCATTATCGGCAGGGATGTGTGTATGCCAAATAAATTGAGTCTCAATTTGGCCCCGATTAGCCGTTAATGATTATAATTTCGGGAGAATTTCCTTCCACAGATTCACCGAAGAAGACCTATCCATGGCTGAGACGTGGGAATCTCTCTGTCCGAGGCAATTGTTTCTTACTATTAATTGCTGGCCAGTGACTCTGAAGCCAAAGCTAAAGTCCAGGCCCAACTGCAAGTCGTCGCATATCAAAAGCGTAGCCAAAAGGCTTGAGAAAAGAATGCCAAGCATTTGTCTTCTTCACGCCAGAATGGAGAGGGACAGGTACGAGGAGCAGCGGGTCGGGTGCTAATTTAGTAAAACTAAAGCGGAATGCCAAGACAACTCAAGAAAAAAAGAAACTAGAGTCAACCAGGCAAGACCGGCTCTAGATGAGGCTCTGCTCCCTTTTCGCAAGCGATGAGGAAACCACCCAGCTCAATTATATGTATTTGCACAATTCACAATTAACGTATCAAAATCTGTGCGCTAAACTAAATCTAATTACCAGGCAATGGTCTCAGGCCATGGAGAAAAGGCAGGAATAATTTCCATCAGAGATGACGAATTGGGAATGCTCTTTTAAAGATAGAGGAACTTTCTTATATACCTTTCTTTGTATACTCTTAGAGAATATTGTAGTTTTACTCAGATGATTACAAAGCTGTCAAGGAGAAACTTTCTGCCCTGTAAATTTTATATTGCCTTAACCTCAGTCAACAGATCTAACTGTGTCCGGTGTTCCGATTAGCCAAATAAATTACAAATTAAATTAAATAAATATTTAATATTCATTTAATATTTTCGTTTTGACTTGAAATATTTCTGTAAACCCCGTTGGTAAGGGTAAACTGATGGCTTGAGATTGAGCCTACATTACAACCACATCCACAGCAAAATCCACATCCAGCTCCAAATCCCATGGGGCGGTCAGTGGCGGCAGCTTTCTGTGCTACTTCCGACAGACGGAGTCGGACTTGGATCTGGAGTCACAGTTGGACTTTGGCTAAATGCTCCGATGGCGTTGGCTGCCATTTGTCAGGCAGCCGACCGCAAAATAGTTGCACTCACTTCTTTGTTGGTGCCCGGTGCCTGGTGCTTTTTTTGTTGCCTGCCCGCTTGACGCGATAATAAGAGCGATGAGGGGAGTCAAGGAACCGCAGGCCAGGGGACCCAGCCCCGAACCCAGACCCCAACCCATCCCAACCCATCCTCAATCGTAGTGTGAGAACTACTACTGGCCTAGGTTTATTTTTTTCGCCCAGTTTTCGCTAGTTTTCGCGAGGAAAATAAATACCAATCTACATAAAAGTGGAAACCAAATAAGAAAAACACAGTCCGTTTGCTGGCCATTTGGGAGGGAGAGAGAGTTGGAGAGGGAAGAAAAAACCTGCTCCTGTCTGCCTTCTATAGCAACTCGATGGCACAAGAACCGGGGAGTCGCAAGAAGTGGACAAAAAGCGCTGGAAACGAAGCTAGGAAACCGCAAACGGATCAGGGATGGCAAAGTTAGGGGATATATGACTTTATACTATAACATGATGGAAGGATCAAGTATTTCTGGAATATAAAATAATATGTTGAAAGTACAACTTAATAAAATAATATATTTTAAGTATTTATGAACCCCCTCGTGACTCACGAGCTCATCTTTGCTGCTGGCCAACTGGGCAACTGGCAGCCGGGCATCTGGACTGGGAGGTTTTGCGGTTACAATTTGGAGCAGAGGCCGGGCCCCAGTCTAGTTTTGATGAAATTGCTCGAAATAATAGGGTGAAAATGCTTTGGTGCTGGTGCCTGGTGCTTGTGCTCTGTGCTTTTGCTCTGCTCTGCCTTTGCTTTGCCTTCTGCGCTTCGCCTTTTAACTCTTTCGCGCTTTGGCTGTGAAAGACCGAAAAGGCGTTAGCTGAGCTGAGCCAACAAACCGATCCCCGGCACAAAAGTCTGAGTTCAACACGCACAGGGGAGTTTCCTTCTCGTTTTTTTGTCGTTTTTATTGCGAGAAAATATACAAAAAGTGGGTGAATATAAAGCCGAGTGAAAGATTTGCGGTGCACACTCCCCTCTTCGCTGTGCTGTGCGAGAATTGGGTCTGGGTGTTTGGAGTTAGACTTGACAAAGCTGAGATTTCCATGCGGTTGCCGAATGATTTCTATGCGACGGCGAAATAAATGCACTCGCACGTTCATATTTTGCCGTGTGAGGAATCCAATTAGCGATTTGCTCTGTGGGAAAAAGAGGAGATCAAAAAGATAGTTGGCTATCGCATTCCAAGCCCAAAGAACTCACCTTGAATGGGGATTTATGTGCACAGAAAATAAATGAAGGCTTTACTTTTTGAATAAATATATTTAAAATAAAAAATTAGCTTTTTCTTTAGCAAGGTAAATGGTAAATTTAATCTTCAAATGGTAATTTACCTAATAGGGTATTTAAAACAACCATTTACCTTATCTTAGGAACTTTATTTCTAACTTAAAGTATCAATAAATCCATTAATTTTTTCCAAGTGAACATTCATCTCTCATCTGGGCTTATCCTTCTCCCATATATTCGAATAAAAACTTTATATAAATAAAGGCAAACATCGCTTGCCGCTTTAATTGAGTTACCTGTCCACAAAGAATATAACAAAGCGAAAAAAAACCATAAGAAGGCAGAGAGTGGCTGAGAATAATCCACAAAAAATCAAAACCCATCACCGACAACCTTTTCAAATCAATTACTTTAATCAATTTTTAACACGTTTGCGCTTCTTTGCACCCGTCGGCGCCTTAGTCTGCGTTTTTTTTTTGCTAAAATTTTAATTATGAAGATTAAATACGGGCACAAAGGGAGAACAAACTAACCTGCCATAACAAACTCGAAATAATATTAAAGAATTTTTATTGAAATAATGGCAGGCACAGAGCTGAGCTGCGCGTTCTCGTTCGCGGTTCGTCAGTGTCAGACGAGGAACTTCAAAGGCGGGGAGCGATTCCACTGGTGGAGAGCTCTGTAGAGCTGGATAACCAGGAGGAAGCAGGAAAAGGGGCACAGGGACACACTGATTGGGGGCGACGACAGGCTGACGGCTGTCCGCGATTCCCTCACTCTGCGCTCCGTTTCTGCCGCTTTGCCGCTTTTCTAATTGAAATGTTCCGCACCATATTTCTCTACGCTTTACCACCTGCTGCTTTGCGGATGGAACGGATCCCTCCGCGGATTGCCCCTGCTAAATAGTTCTCTCGCCGGCTCAGTGTCTGTGCTGTGGGACCCTGGACTCGGGGCTCACTCGCAAATTGCAGGCAAACCGCTGGAACAGAAAACAACAAGAAAAAAAAACTTGTAAAAAAAACTACAAAAAAATAAAGAAGGAAGCAAACAATGCACTGACCAGCGAGCATCCAACCATCCGTGGGCCATCGTTTTCATCCGCTTCCTTCATTATCAACGCCAAGTTGAGCCCGTGATGATAAAGGCAGTTGAGGGACTCGGCCCGATTATTTTTCAGCACTTTGCCCATTTTCCCTCCAACTATGATATTTTGATATACTCTTCTCCAGGTGACTGTCTGCATAGGAATTAGGTTTGACTTTTCAAAATATTTGTACTAAGCACTGGTCATTCTTTTAAGAAAATCTGTTTTCTGTTTCGAACATAGTTTAATATTTCTTAAAGACAATCTATAATTATTTTAGTTTTATATCCAAATTGTATAATATTTTATTTATTTTTATTTTATTTATATTTACAATGCTTTTCTATATTCTATAGAATCTAGCAAAGCTTTTTATATGTTTCTCTTACCAAGAGTATTCCCCAGCCCATAGCTTACTCTCAGCTCCATTTCTCTCCCATTTCTGCAGCCATTCGTCTGCATTTTTCTAGGAAATAATTCTCCGCTGGTTTTTTCCAGCGTTTTTTCCGTTTCTTCACCACCAGTGAGTGTCTCGTCTCGTCCAGTTGCGTCTTTATAGTCTGCGGACGGCTGGAGTTCTCTGAAAGAGAAGGAGGGCCTGCAACAGTGGAATGGAGTGGAGTGCTCCGGGTGCTCCGCCACTGTCAGGCAGAGTGTCACACCTGTCACTTTTGTGGCTGATCACAACAACCGCCACCGCCGCCGACGGACGTCGACGACCTCGCCCCATTATTTCGCAGGCTAGAATGGATGATGGTGGAGTCATTGCAACAAGGTGTGAACGTCAAATAATCACCTCAGCACACGGAATGCCGGCCGGTCTGACTGAGGATTCAACCTTTGCCGGGATGTTTGTTTTTCCTCAGAAAATCCGTCGTATTTTTTTGGGATCTCTCCGCCCACGCCATATGTGTGTAATTTCAATGGAAACACACAGGGAGCGCCTCCCGTTTGTGGTTCCTTCATGTTTGCATAATTATATTATTGCAGACTGAAAGTCTTATGAATATTAAAGTAGGGGCAAGACTTTGTCCACATCATTGTTGCAACTTGTTTCCTCCCAGAAGTCAGACGAGGAAGGTGCCCGTGAGGCGTCCCATCCTATCATCTCGGCTGATCCCTGGGAGTCTCGAGTCTAGACAATTTGCAACCGAAAAACTTTTGTTCCGCTTTCACTTTGCTGCAAAAGGACTTGCCGCATTTCTGTAGGCATTTCTTCAATTAGCGTTTTTATTATTTTTAATTAACAATTTTGCAACTTAATCCTTGCAGCCGAGTGTAGTAGGGCTAGTGCTGGAGCGTTCCTCTCCAGCTCGCCTTCCCAGTGGCATAATCGAATCAGCGCCGCTTGAGCAAAGTTTGTCTAAGGACAAAAAGTTTTCCTCCCACCAGACATGTGCATAATTATGCCGAGGAAAGTGGAGACGGGGGCCCGAGGCCCAGGGCCAAACACAAAGGGTGGACAACTAATTGAGCGATGTTTGTTGTTGCAAAGAAATGTTCTCCAACTTGCTGTAGACAACTGCTAGACAGTGCCATCGGCCGAGGAAATGCTGGGAATTAAGTTTGACAGACTGGAAAAATGGCAATTAAGCTGGAGATATGATTATCATAGAGCAGGACAGTTAATAAAGGGTAGTGCCAGTGATGGGATCAAGGGACCGAGTAGAGTTCCACGAAGATGATTACCAAGTATTCCCCGAACGGGTGCAGCATTTCCAATTCAAAGGGTAAACTTTTGCCATTGCTTTTAGCACACACGAGAAACTTTGGTAATGCCATTAAATAGCTTTATAAATTGTTAATGTTAAACAAAGGAGAATCATTTGGGGCGGTTCCTCGCTGTAATCCTTTCGGAGAAACTATGGAAGTTGACTATGTTTGTAACAATATGAAGATTATCTAAAGCTCATATAAAAATGCTCAATAATGATACTTCGCGTCTCACTGCGACTTCCTGTAGATGTACACATCGATGCTGGCCTCGTCCATTTTATCCAAACGATGGCGCATGGTGAGTATCGCATCGCAGTTGATGCAAACGTGGTTCATCTCCTCGGCACAGGTGTCGCAGTAGGGCACCCTGCAGGAGTGGCACAGGACGAACTCTTTGTCCTCCGGATCGCAGCAGACCAGACAGCTCAGCTTGCCGCAGGGAAGGTAGCGCAGCCAGTCGAAGGTCTCCGGATAGGCTGAACGGAGCTGCAGCAGCGGATTCAAATTCATGCGGACCTTATAGTGGGCCAGGTTGTCCTCCACATCCTCCACCAGGTTTTGCAGCGCCATTATTCGCTGCCGCAGGATGCGGTTGTACAGGTAGAGGATGCGCTGCTTCTCGCGCTTCTCGTAGAAGTAGCTGCAGATAACCCGCCGCTGCCGCAGGAATGTATGCGACTGGAGGATCACCACGAAGATGGCCAGGTAGAGCAGGATTAGCCAGTAGTAGAAGCTGTTGGGCAGGACGTGTGGGTTCGGCAGGCATTCCTCGTTGCTGAGCGACGTGGAGACGTTCTCGTTGATGTTGAAGTTGCGCATCGTGACGCGCAGTAGTTGTGCCATCTTGCCCACGCCGGTGATCTGTCAAGGATTGCTATAGGGATTACCTAAAGGCAGAAGGAGACCCCTCCAGATACTCACATTAAAACGCACTTCGTGCTCTCCCTTCTGATCATACCTGATCAGCGATCGCTGCCGGATGATCTGCAGCAGCTCGACGACTATACGGTCAAACAGGATAAAGATGACCGCAGTAGTTAACTCCAGGAAGAACCGTAGCAGGGTGTAGAAGGTCTTGTCGGACTCCTTGGTGGTGCGTCCACACCAGCGATCCAGGTCGAAGTACCGAGCTTTTTCGTAGGTGCGCAATGGTAGGATCGACTCGCTGCCCTTCTTCTTAACCCGCCGGTCCACGTGCTTGAAATAGTCGGTGATGTATATGTTGTCGTGCTCCAGGTTGGTCAAGTACCAGTAGTAGTACCTCAGCGAATAGAAGGGAAGCCGCAGCATGAACAGGCACAGACACATCTCGATCACGCCCATGATCCTCTTGAATCTCTTGCGATGCCGCTCAAAGTCCTTGGCGAATCCCTCCGCTGTGCGTTCGGCGGACTTTACGTGGGTCTTGGCTTGCTCCTCGTCCCGCAGCTTGTAACTTACCACGATCTCGGAGCTGTTGTTAAAAAGCTCCTGCTCTGTCCGCAGTAGCTCCACATAGGTTTCCCCGAAATTGCCCGGCACCACCTCCGAGGGATCGCATATCTTGTCCGGATCACCGAAGATGTCCACCTCGCAGATGATATCCACGCGGTACGGCCAGCAGATGACCTTGCCAATCCACCACTGAAAGTTTGTGGTGCACTTGCGGTAGCCCTCCCGAAACACCTGCTCGCAGACGCGCTGGCCACTGTCCAGCTGGTGCTTGCATCGGTTCTTCATGTTCATCTTAAAGCGCTGCTGCATCTCGTCGGCAGTGGGCAGCTCCTCTCCTTCGCCCGCATCCGTATTGCTAAGGTTGCGCTTGTACATCCCGGTCTCTGCGTTTTCTTCGGCAAAGTCGGACTGCTCTACGGCATGTTTGAGATCGCCCAGCACACCTTGCAGCTCCCCGAAGGTCTGCCGTATCTCGTCCACGTCCCTGTCCATGTCCTTCAGGGTGTTCGTAAAGGGCTTGGCCATCAGGTCGAAGCGCGTCTTGGACAGATTGTAGGTCAGCACACCGCTGCAGACGAACACACGGGAAACTTCACCTGCATTGGTCACCAGGTTATCTATGGGTCCGGCAATGATTAAGGCAAAGGCCATTGCCCGCAGGTACAAGGTGCCCGCCCTTCCCGCCAGCTGCACAAAGGTCAGCATGACCAGAGTTCGGATGCAGCGGATCAGCGCAAAGAGTATGGCCGTCAGCAGGACCAAGCCCATCAGCACAATCCAATTGATGCCATCCCGGGCCATGGTGAAGTTCAGCGCCACCATCTCCCATATCAGGTAGCCAGTGACCAGGCCCACGAAGAAGCTAACAATCCCTCGGACGAGGCGGAGCTTAGCTGTTTCCTGGCTCTTCGGACCGTGGATCAGACAGTAGACGGGACGCCAATGCCAAATCAGAAACATGTCGGAAGTGAAAGAAAAAAGCGGAAAGGGAGCTCTTCGGGATATGAAGTTTGTTCCAAAGGTTGCTTCAAATAAGGAATATTATTGTTTAGGTTTTTTTTTAATCTGGTAATAAATTTTAAAGGTAGAAAAGCCAAACTTAACTATTAGCTTTATTAATCTTTGTTTGATTTTTATACATTTTAATGACAAACTTGACTTAACTGCTTGGTTCCAAGATTAACATGAAATTAGTCCTCAGACAAAGAGCCTTAAAAGTCAAAGCAGCTGCCTCCATTCTTAACTGTTTAGCAAAAGCCACTTATTAAGGGGAAAGAGTAGCATAAATAGTCGAGCATTTAAATACCCTAACCAATTTTATGTTCTACAATCCGAAAATAAGTATTATGTATATAGATAAAAGAGAGAAACCTGACCACTTCTTATTCCATTTCAACCATGTTCAAGCCACTTACAAGAAACCCCTTGAGAGGGTGCATTAATGCAGCTTGAACCTGGGAGTTGGCCAGAGCCAGAACCAGAACCAAGACCCCCCAGACTACTTTTCGCCGAGTAAGAGAATGCGAGAAGATTCAGTTTAACTTCGTCTGGCCCCGACTCCAACTCCAACTCCAACTCCAACGGGTAATCCAATTATAATAGAGCTGGACGCGGACGCAGAGCACCTGCCCCACTTGGGGGGATTCTTCTTCTAAAATATAAAAATTGATTACATGCGTGTGTCTGTCTCCCTTTTGTCCACACACTCGTTGCGGGCCGCCTGCCCGTTTCTGGTTGCCATCCCAAAAACTTGTTTGTTTTGGTTCGCGCGCCGGCAAGCGTTTAAAAATTTATGAACTGCAGTAAACCGATAAAAGATGGATGGCATTGCATCCATGCAAGAGGTGGAGACACACCTCCAGATTCTACAGCTCCTACAGCTCCTACAGCTTCTCCAGCTCACTCCGAAATTGGTGCAGTTGCTCAATGTCATCGCGCTCGGCGGTGTCACTCGCTGCATATTAAACAGTTTTTGAGATTCAGTCCCAGAGGCAGCACTTCATCAGCTCCGGCTTGTGTGTGTGTGTGTATGCTGCCAGTGCTAAAAAATTGATTGATCCTGCAGGAGGGGTCTGTTACGCCTCCTCCTTCGCTGTGACGAAATCATCCATAGACGTAGACGACGAGACGGGGCGTGGTCTCTGGTCTCAGGATGCTCGACGCACGCATTAAAACAATTTAAAATTCCCAAAGAACGAAACACTAGGCATCGCTCCTACAGTGGGTGGCAGTAGAGTGGATGCCTCCTAGGAATGCCAAGTAAAAGGTTCCATTTTGGTGACATGGTGGGATGAGAGGCTGAACTGTGGGAGTGTTTAAACTTTCTAAGGAAATAAAATATTTAAAATTTTTTTAATAAAAAAAATGATTAGTACTCATTCCATATTCCACACCTGGTTAACACTGTCACCACTCAAGGTAATATTACCTTTAGACACTCCCACCACACCCACTGTGCCCCTACCATGGGCGGTCGAGGCTGCTTGCTGGGCAGACTAGGACCTGCTCTTGTAAAGCTTTAAATGCATTAAATTGTCAAAGCGATGGCTATGCTAAAAGTTTGCTGGCCATAAAATTGCATGCCACAGACAAAAAAGGAGTCCGTGTCGCCCCATCATCCGTCGAAGGCGGTGGCTCCTGGATGCCTCCCGAACCCCTCCCGGATACCATGTGCGATTCCCGAACCGATGCTGGTCAGTCAGTCAAGTCCGAAGCCAAATGAATGATGAATTGCCTGTCACTTGCAATTTTTGCAGACGGACGAAAACACAGAACGAACCGATCCCGACGTAGAATGTTCGTTCGTTCGTTCGCTCGTTCGTCTTGCCGGCTTGTTTAAATTTTTCATGTTTTTCTAAGCCCCCCCGCCCATGGCCCCTCTTGGCTATAACTTGTGGACCTGGTCCAGACACGGCTACCAAAACGCTGACATGCCGAGTGCTTTCATGGAATTTGCGTTTTAAAAAAGCGGCAACGTTGACATCCTTGTCATTGTCTCCTCCTGTCGGCCACTTTTGGTCGAAAATGTTTTGCTTTGGGTCCCGCAAAAATTCACAAATTTAATTGGGTGAGCATCGGGAGGCACGGCACAGCAGAGCCAGAAAATTATGAAATATTTTTTGGTAAAATATGAAGCAGGTAAAATATTTTCCGGACAGGAACGGTCGGTATTTTTGAGGCAAAGAAATGTCAGTGCTGTCTGGCTTTAAGGGACTTAGGGGGAATATCATAATTTGGGGAATAAACAAAACTTATAGTCGGAGAGTCAAAGCAAAAATCTACAAGTAAATCTCCCTGATTTCCATACAATCAACTTGCAAATTTTCAAAGAGTCCTGCCACAAACCCCTTTCCCTAAATCCTCACAAATCCAGGCATAAATCCACAGTCCTCTTGATGTCTATGCGAAATTAGTCCATTTGCCAGAATGGCATTCATCATAACGATAGTGATAGGACACAAGCATGGACATTATGTTCATGTCCATATCGAAATGACCAAAGATCCACTAAAAATTGATGGTTTGACGATTTATTTGGACAGTTGGCTCTGGGGGGGAAGTGGTGGAAACAGGGCCGATGGCCGGACATCATTAGGAATGCAAATAAATACGCCCGGAATGTGTGGAAAATTGTGAAACATTTTAAAATGCCGCAGCGGATGAATTTATGGCGCCTATCTGGCTATTTCGCCTGTCAAAATTCATCAGGGTCAATCAAATGCAACCAGCCACGCCCCCAGGCATGCGTAAATAATGACAATGAAGGCCGGACTGGGGAGAGAGTGAAAGCTCTGTTCCCGGCGATAAGGCCCTTTGGGGATCACCCCGCGAAAATTCCCTCTGAAAATGCTGCGTCTGCATAAATTTTCCAACTCCGAAATGAGAACTCGCACACGAATGCCGAAAAAAATAAAACCGAAATTAAATTAGTTAATTAATGCAGCAAAGCAAAAAAACAAAAATAAAATATAAGGTTAGCCGAGGGGGGAGAATCGGGGTCACCCATCAATCATGGGAGCAAGGGTCGCCGCCTCACCTCACGCGTGTGTCAAATATTTTTGGTCTACCGAGCCCGTAGATTGCTTTCGCTTTCACTCCAAATCCGAGCCCCAATCCCGAGAGCCATTCCTCTTGACATTTCCAATTGGCCAGGGAAGAAGTATTCACAAATTAGTTGCCCACATGTGTCAGCCAAAGGTGATTAAGCGGTTGGCCCAGGCCCAAAATTATCCATAAGCTGTCTGAAAAAAAGAGGAACAACATACATAATGAAAGCCAAATCCAAATAAGTTATGCAAAGACGCAAAGT
The DNA here is from genome assembly GCF_030179895.1 of Drosophila kikkawai. Lineage (NCBI taxonomy): Eukaryota > Metazoa > Arthropoda > Insecta > Diptera > Drosophilidae > Drosophila > Drosophila kikkawai. The sequence goes on from NC_091730.1 coordinate 14,286,225, forward strand.
CAAAGCCGAATGTATCAGATTTCTCGCTTAGCGGTTATATCTCAAATTTGTTCTGCCTTTTTTCTGTGTTTAAACACGCCCTAAGCCTAAAGGTAAACATCGGATTTCCATTAGCTAACAAGGGTTAACTTGGCCAAAAAAAAGAGACATAATAAAAAAATTGAGAGAGCGGCTTACGCGAATTTTGGTAATACTCTGAAAATGGTAAACATTACAAGGACTTTGTAGGAAATTTAAATATATATAGAAAAATAAAATGCAAGAAATTGTTAAGTAAAAATGTTATAAAACAAATTAAAATATTATACCCTGCCCAATTAAAATCTTTAAAATTAAATCTCAACTTTAAATCGATTTCAAAATAAAGTTCCCCTTGTAGAGAGCATATTTCAAAAATATTCCTCTGCCTGATGGACATTCTTTAAATCGTTTCTGTTTTATCCCCAACGGCCATCTAACCCTTTCGGGGGCTTTGCATTAATTTCTGTCGCCTGCTTTTTTGCAGGTGTTTGGCTTTGGTCATGTGAAAATTTGCATAAAGCAAAAACCAACTTTGTTCTGCATTTTTAATTAATTAATTAAAAGCAAGTCGCTGGGGCCAATAACGAGGCTATCAACGGCAACGTCATCGTCCTAATCAACGTCATTATCGTGCAGAGAGACCCATGCAAATATTTGTCTCCTCCGCCCTTGTCAGATTGTCTCACTGCGACCAGGCCCTTCACTTCCCTTCCCTTCTCGTGTTTGCATATGCATGAACCTAATTTTAATTAATATTTTATTATCTTAATTATGCATCGCACCTTGCCGCGTTTCCGCTCGCTTCCTCCTCTGCCGGCTGCACCCTTTCGGCTGAGTTTTGCGTTTAGTTTTCGACCTTTTGCCTAACAAATTATGGCCATAAATAAAGTAAACGAGTTAAGAGTGGTTTTGCGTGTTCTCCAGAATGCCCATTCGCGCACTGACTGCCTCTATTTTGCCGTGTGTTTTTGTTTTTTTTGTCTTGTCTGGCTTTTTGTCTAGCCGCGGTCTGGCGGCGGCGCTTGGCTAATGTCATTTTCATACTGTAACAAAAAAAAAGGGTTAACACGTTCCGAAAGCATTGCCCCGAGTGCAGGCAGCGTTAATTTCGGCTGATTTATTGGTTTTATTAGGGACCTAATTGGCTTAAAGGGGTTAAATGGATGTGAACAGGTGTAGAGCTCGGCTTGTTGGTAGATAAAACAACTGCAGGGGCAGGTTAGATGAGGAAAAATAGCCGAGTTTGAATTGAAATTTATATTTTGTTTGCTTAACCCATGGATAAGCTATTAATTTCTTCACAGTTACACTTATGACTTACACTGCCTCCCGCATTTTTTGAGCATTCATCATAACCAGCCACTTCCAGTGGCTTTCCTTTCGTTGAAGACAAGCCTCCACGGAGACCAGAATATTCGAGTTTCAATAACAAACCTATGGCTTTGGAGTTCGATTTCATAACTCATCTGTGGCCGCAAACTCTCACTTTTTGCCGCCTGCTTTTCCCACACACATTAGCATTGGAAATCCATTAGGGGCGGCGAGGGCGTGGCAGTCGCCTTGGGGAAAGGTGATGCTGGCACGCCACAAATGAGGCTGTGCCACAAACGAAAGTTCGTAATTTATTACAAATTAAAATAAATCAAATATCGAAAATATCGATAATGGACTGGGGCGGAGCGATAAATCTGCCGCAGAGCAGGTGATTCAACGCCAATGTCTCTATAAGTTACAGAAAAACAACCAGAGATAGGCGTCATTTGCATTTTGAGTGGAATCATAAAAATGATAAACATTAATTTCTTTATTTTCCGGAGAGCAGAGGAAACGATTTGTCAGTCGGGGAAAACAAACCACAAATATTTGGCTTTAAATGTAAATGTATATCCAACGGAAAGCCCTCTAATAGCAGATAACCGCAGGTAAGGTAACTAAAACAAGTTTAATATGGCCGAAAATGGAATTTATACGGGGACAACTAGCTGTCATAAATGCAAATGCATCTTATCACGCGCCATTCTAACCGGAAAATTCTCGGCAGGAAAGACAACCTCTCAGCGGCAGCTCCCATCAAGACGATGGAAATTCAATATCAGGGGATACACCATAATGGACCCAGCGGCGCCCCAATAGATATGTTTACACTTTTATGCGCCAAACAAAGGGATATATTCTCAAAGAGCAGAACAATGGAACGGTACCGGGGCGTAAAAATCTCGGTGAGAATGAAATTTCAACACTTTAAAGGCGTTTTGAAACCATAAATTCCCACTGCCGGCCAAGCCAAGTGATTCGGATGTATATGCCATAAATAGTATGCATATATAGATGCAGATCGGGTCAAACGGCTCTGGCTGTGCAACTCCTTAAACGTTTATGCGTTCCGAATATCGTGAAATTACTTGACATTAAATCTAAGTTTAATTTTTAAGCATACCTTATCAATGCGGCCTTTTACAGAGTTAAGAATTTAGGAAAGAGTGTTATATTTAAGCACAGGAAATTAATAGAATTTAAACACAATAAATCATCACATTAATAATTAATTGCAAGTAAAAATCTACTCTGTAATAGTGATCCCTTCTAAGAGCTTTTATTATATTTATAGTTATTTCTATTTTATGTTATTGAAGATACCATTCCCTATAAATTTCATCTATGCTTTTCCTATTAATATTATTTAAAAATGTAATTAACAACCTAAAGAATTGTCAAATTCATGAATTGCTTTTTACAGAATTCCATGAACTGGAACACCCCACAAATGCAGTTTCTGCTCCAACGTTTATCAACAGCATTTTATAACTATCGCGGCGAGGCAACGAACTTTCGGAACATAAATCAACTGGATACTGGCTACAACTCTGTTTGTTTATGCTTTTTGTCCGAGTTTTGTGTTTTTGTCCGTTTGTCTGTTATGAAACTGCGGTTCGTCATGCTGTGACCATTCTGAAATTGACTGACAGAACGGACCCCACGTCGGGGCGAAGGCATAAAGCAAAACTGGAGTCGGAGTCCGAGGAGGAGTAGCTGCTGCCGCCTGCGAAATCCGACAGAACCGCAGACTAATTAAATTAATTGAGGTGATTTTTGTCGCAGATACCAGATACGCCCGATATGCCGTTACCCGCTCGCCCATTTGTAAAGTGTTGGCCGATCTCGGGGCTTAAGCACGGTAAAAAATATGGTTCGCAGCGCATATTTTTTAAAACGATTTTGCGCTCATATCGTAAAATGTTGAACGCATGTAATCCATCGATATTAATGACTGGCCATATTTTTGCTCGCCCTCTCGCCGGCTTGATTGAATGGTTATTCATATTTTTTTTTGTGTTGCAGAACACCAGCTTTGTTGTGTCCGCGCAGCGCCTTTGTTGTTCCTGTGCGTCCTTCCTCATTCGAAATGATTTTACATTGTGAAATGCGGACCGCTTTTTTGTGATCCCAGCTGTAAAATGTTAAATGAGTGCAATCAGAATTTGGCGTTCATTAAAGGGGTCGCGAGGAGTCACAGGGTTACCTACCTACCTGTTGTTGCTGTGCAGCGGGGCAAACTGGAGGAGTCTTGGAATTAATTTTGACGATTACCCAGAAATTTTACTGATATTGGGGGGTATACAGAAATATTATACCCTAAAGTTAAATATAAAAAAAAAGCAGAAACATTGCTAGCTACGTAAAAATTTATATTTATGATCGTATAACATCTTATTCTTAAACTGCCTTTAGTTTCCAGACTAATTAATTCGTTAATACAATTCTAATAATAATAAAGCTTTATTAACTTAATATAATCTTTCCATAAAGCCTAACTCTTTAACCACATAATTTTATAAAATTTATCAGGGTACTAAGGGATAGGCAATGTACATATAGCTTTTGTTGAGGCTTAAATAATACATCCAGCTGTGTTTAAACAATAGAAAATCTCAATTTTCCACACAACAACCAGATATCGAAATTACGTTTTTGCGTGTGCTTTCTCTTCTTTTTTTTTGTCACAATTTTGTGTAAACGCGTACTAAATATTTAACAAGCTATTAAACCGACGTCAACAGCATTGCAATGAATAAATAATGCCCAGAATGGCCGACAATCGCCGGTGACCATGACTGCCTGACTGCCGGCATTGTGGACATTGTGGAAACACATTTTGCAGATGCAGCGGCCAAAACTAAGGTGGCTTAGAGCGGGGACAATGCCTATTTATCGATATATAACGAAACTCGCCAAATCTCTATTAAAAGAAAGAGTTTTCCAGATTTAACAACTTACATTTTTAATTCCCTAATATTTCCTTTTATTTTTCAAAATATCTCCTACCAATTTCGGTTTGTTTAGAGTTGGCCACCACTGGATTCCGCTCACATCCCCAGTATCGTTGACTTTTTCAGGCTTCACTAAACTCAATGGGTGGATGATAATGACGGCAAACACGAGCAGAAGGAGTTTGGGCCAGAGGAGCCATGGACATGGCCATTTGAGGTCCGGGGCGATTGTCAACTGTTGTTGTCAATTACGTTAACAAAACACGGTTCCAGGGCCGAAACTGGAGCAGCAGGAGAAAAGCTGAAAAGGAGTTGGAGTTGCAGCTCTGAATGCTCCGAAATTTGTACGTCACAGCCAGGGATCCGGACCGGAATCGAAGCCGCAGTTACAGCCAGAGCCAGAGGCAAAGCCAAAGCCAAATCCAAAAACCATGGCCAAAAACAAATGCAAAGCAGCCGCTAAAACAAAGGGAAGCCCTCGACGGCTAAGGAGAAGGAGAAGGAGGAGGCGTTGGAGTCGGAGTCCATGTCCATGGTCATGTCAGGCGTTTAATTGGCATTGCCATTCGGTATGTGTTATTAACGATTTGTGGCGTGCAAAGGCATTTGTCAATGTGTCACAAAAATGAACTCAGCAGGAAAGGACAGAAAGTCAGGGGAAAGGGGAAAGTTTCTTATCATTTATACCAAAGAGATTTTAATTTTATTTTCTTTCTTTTAAATAAAATAACAACTAATCCACTTTAAATATTTCTCCCAGTGCTGCTTTTAACCCCCAGAATATCATCACTGACGGTGTGGAGTTTTGGCGGCGTCAGCATAATCTGAACTCGAAAGTGACCTTTTTAATTAAAAGCCAAAGTTGGGGGACTTGCAACAGTTCGTGCCGCAGTCGCATGCTCGAAATTGCAACACCGAAAATTACATGGACATGGACGCCGGGCAAAGGACTTGCGACGGGGGGGCTGAAGCCTCCAGAAATGAGAAATGAAGTCAGCAAAGGGAAAAGCCAAGGGGAGACGGCAGGGAGCGGTTATCTAATGTCTGGAGGCTAAGGGTCAAGCAACAGTCACGCAGAGCTCGGTGAGAGGGAAAAGTGTTAATAAATTTTCGGCCAAAAACCAGACTGGGCCAGCTCCTTGGTTGTTGGCCAAATTAAGACAACTTCGCGCCGACACCGCCGCTCGATTCGCAAATAAATTTGTTTAATTCCCACTCGACGGGTGCAAGTAGAGCGGAGTGAAATATTTTATAAATTGTATAGGAGGAAACCTGGATTTGGACAGAACTGAGTTGGCCAGAACCCCGGAGAAATCGTGCCCGAGACGGAACTGACTAATTAGACGCGTCACCATTGCCGATTGGCTTTCCATTTCGGCTTTTCCAATTGGCCCGCCTAATGAGCCAGCGGAGCCGTCGGGGGGGTCGCGTGGGTCACAGCGCCCCCCGTGCAACTAATTGGCATTTGAGCCGGCCTGCAGGTAAGTGCACTTTTAAGGCTGCTAGCTGCTCGCTACTCGTAGATTAGCTGACGATTTGCCCCCTCTGTTTATGCAAATTGCCAGCGAAACTGTCCATGGGAATTGGAAAGCAGCCGGAACGGGGTGAGACTACCATTCAGGCTAAGACAACGCTAGGGTGTATCCGCTTTAAGGGGTAAAAGGTAGTCAGAAATACCTGGCCAACTTACCAATGAATGTTTGGTTTACTTAAATTTTTTGGGGAATTTAAAAAGGTTTTTATAAAAATTCTTTACTTTTTAATATTATATTTTCAACATATTTAACAGTCTACCTTTTATATCGAGCTCTCTTTACTTTGCCCACAGTTAACTCTTCTTCCGTTTAATTGAGAATCCTTTGGGCCGAAATGCTCGTTCTTTATTGCAACATATAAATAATGTCCGTTTGTTTCACGAGCCTTGTGCTGGCCATTTGTTTTTAACATATCATTCATATAATATCAATTAGTTGCATATGTGTGCCGCCAATCTCTGGCCTGTCCTTTTGGACCCGCCTGAAAATTATTGGCAGCAGGACAGGGACTGCCATGTTGTCCGTTTGGCTTACCCTTTTTTCAGTTTTCCTTATTTTTTTGCTCTCTTATTATTATTTTTTTGTGTCTTTTCGGGGGAAAACGAATGAAAGCTCCAGTCGATTGGCATGCGTCTGTTTGCTGGCCGTTGATGATGGCTAGTTGGGGGTCACCAGGGGGAGATTGGGGTGATCGGGGTACTGGGATGGGGCTAGGACACGGACAGGGATGATGACAACTCCACCTCGGCTTTTGTTCTCGCCAACCTCATTTCGAATGTTCGCACACAAAAAGCTCATTTTATGCCAATTTCTGTGGGCCTGCCCTTCCTTGGGAGGTCCTGGAACTGAATGAAATTTAAGGAGTGTGTCGGATAAACATTAACGTCTTATTCTTGACCAAGCTCCGACAAAGAGTTGCTTAAGAACTCGAGAAGATACAAAATAAAATCGATATATTAAAAAATGCAAAAAAAAATAATGAAAACATTAAATCAATGCACTCCCTTCCTGATTGAGCACAAGACAATTTCCCTGCGGAAACAACTAGGATTCCATCTAATTATGCATGCCATCAGCGTGCCAGCTGCTGCCCCAACCAGCGATTTTCGGGGATTGTTAGTTTTTTGGCTTAACCTTTTGCCAATTTTAAATTGGCTTGGCTGGGACTGGGGTCTGGGCGCTGGAGTCTGGGCCTGGCCAAGTTCAAATATGCACAAACATTTGTTCAAAGGCTAAAGATTTATCTCGCCTGTTGTTCGCTCTAGACACCCTGTGGTGCCTGACTCCTGTCTGCTTCCGTTTCGTGCTCAGGTCTTCTTCTTGTTATTTTTCCTTTTATTTTTTTTGTATTTTGTCTCTTTTGGCGGGGGTGCCCCTTTTTGTGTTTTTGGGGCATTCATACGAACGCCGAGCGATACAAATCGGTGAATTTCAAGTGCAAAACTTGAATATGCAATTGCATTTTTGCACGTTTTGCGGTAGCGTCTTTGGTAGTACAGTGGACACAACCAATTGATGGACTTGGGAGCCAATGTTTTTGTATTTGCAGACTTAGGGATTTCCATTTATATTAAAGTATTCCCTTGAAATCTTGATTAATTTCTTTTACCTAGAATAAGGTGAGTTACAGAGCTAATATCTTAAATTTTTGGGTTTTAGAAATATGATTTAATGAAAAAATTAAAGAACAAAATGATATTATATTAAAAATAAAACTAAATAAATGGTTTTAAATATATTTAAAAGGTATTCTCATCCTATATACCTATATCTATATTAATATATGTTATGAAAATATTTAAAAATAAAATAAAGTATGAAAAAAAAAACTTTTGATGGGATACTCTCTGTCATATTCTGGATTCTGGATTCTTTTTGACATACATAATAATTTATAACAACTTCCTTTATTTTATTTAAATTTAAAAAGCTTTCTTGAAATATTACTTACCTCTGCAACATGCCTTATTCCACATTGCATGCTCCTTTGTTAGATCAGAACATTTTTCGGGGATTTCTTTCCCTTGCAACTCCCTCCGGCTAGCAGTTCCTACCAACTCCCAGCTGGTGAATTTGCATATTCACGCTGCGGATTGAAATCAGAAACAGTGGGTGCCGAGCCAGCCAAAAACGGAATGCAGTGACACCGCGCGGCGAGTCCTCCTTCTCGTTGTCCTCCGAGTGGAATCGATGAGTCGCCATCGAATCGCGAGGGGGAGAAAATGCTAAATGTGCCTGCTGGGCAGATGGAAGGAGCTGGCAATCCGTCCGTCCGAGACTCCGGACTGCGAAGTGAAGCCAGGCAAACAAATTCAAAAATGTTTGGTAAATTTCAATTGCTGACAAATTCGCCAGAGCACAGGAGGTGAATCAATGAATGAATGGCGACGACGCTGTTGATAATATTATTAGTACCCGGTGAATGGCAAATTGTCCTTGAGGATATAAATGGAATTTGAAATTATTTTATCAACATTTTTGATTGCTTCTAGCCGAACAATCAGTTGAGGGAACGCGGCGAGTGGACGGATGGGATGGCAGTCATTGACTCTGATGGACGCTCATTGGCAGTCCGGACCAGCCACTCGGCCGGGCCCTAATAATATGCACAAAAGTTATGAATTCCCACACAGAGCACAATGGCAATAGCAATATGTTTCATGGACTATGGAAATGATAAATTTCAGAGTGCCTCCCTGCCTGCCACCCGAAATGAGTTTCGAGCTGGCTGGCCCTGGCTTCGGCTTCTATGCTAATTATTATTGCATGGACCCCGAAGGGAGGATACTGGCCGGGATTCGAATCTGAGCAGATAAGGAAATTGCTTAGAATTCTAAATGGACCGAAGGCCAAATGGAGCAGAAGTTATGCCCGGGAAGGAGGACCCTATCCCACGGGTTCAGGTGTTAAGCTGCCGATGGATATTTAAATGGGTTGCGTTGAGTTCGCCGCTGATTGAAATAAAGTTGACAATTCGAGGGGAGCTCGTGGCCGATGAAGCATCGATGATTCTGAAGGGGATTTCGCCGGAAATGGCTGCTCAAAGTGGCGGAGGAGAGCCGCGTAAATGAAGTGGTGCGGTTGAGGCTGCCTTTCACTTTGGCGCTTTTCAAGTTCGTTGTTGATAAACTTAATGGAGGCTGTTGGCTTCTCAAGAGCTCGAAATTGAATGAAGCTGTTGAATACTAAATGGGTTGGATGGGATTTGTTGTTGGGCTAAGAAAATACAAGAATAACTAGATTGGTTTTAAGTGCGGTTACTGTGTATATTTTTTGGCATCTTTGGGATTAAAACAATGTGTCTGGCACTTGCACTCTCTCGACCAATATGCACCCAAAGCCAAAAAACATTGAAATCCCATAATTCTGATAAGATTAGGCACTCAAAAGATTTCAATAAAAATCCCATCTTCACACCGGCTCTCCTCTCACCTGCCCGAGTCAAGCACTCTTGTCTGGAATTAAAATTTAACAAGCAAACACAACAAAATAACCAAAAATAATCATCACAAAATCCCAATATTCAAAAATCCATCCGAAGCATCACTCAGCCGCACACTTCAGTCTCTTGAATGGGTCGAGGGGAGTATTCTAAAACTGAGCAAAAAGTCAGTTGAGTATGAAGTCTTATTGATTTGCACTGAAAATGCAATTTTCCTTTGGCATTAAGAGCCATTTTTGAGAGGGGCACCAAGGGGGAGAGAGGAAGAAGTCTGTGTGAAAAGCTTTTTATGGCTGGCATTAATTTTGATTTTCCATTTTCGAGCTCTCTCTCTCTCTCTGCACTCGGCTAAATATTTTGCACTCGGCACTTGAGGATTTCTGACGTCCTCGTCGTCGTCGGCTAATGCGGCATTAATTTTTGTCAGTTTTGTCGATTTTGGCTGCATTTTGGTTTTTGATTTTTATCGGCTCCCTGGACGCTCTCTTATGGATGTGGTATCTGGTATTTGCTGTCTATATCCTCCGACTTCGGTGCTCTGCATATTTGGTTTTGGCCTAATGCAAGGCAAACAAGGCTCTAATTTAAATGGCTTTTGCCTAGGCAGCTCTCATCATCATCATTGCCAGTGTTATGACAGTTGAAGTTTTGACGTTGCCGTTGGCGGGGCATGAGGAGGAGGTGGGTGTGTGCCGCCTGTGTTTTAGCAATTCATTGGCAAAAGACAAATACACATATGCAAATAGGCAGATGCGAACCACTCGAAAACTAATGTAGTATGCATACGTCCCTTACCTCCGCCACTTTACTCCAAAATGCCTGCAGTCGATTATAAATGGAGTGGCTCCACACACGCCACTATATATACATACATATATGTGTACATATATGGCAGGGAGGGCCAACATAAATATTCAATTTAAATTATTACTAAATTGGCTTTCGCAAATTTCCATTATGCACTTATTTCATTTTCGGTGACGACAACGACTCAAAGCCTTGACGTAGGCATTTTCGCTTCGCTTTCGGATTGATCCTATACAAATACGAATGAATATATATAGTATGTATGCCATAGTGGTCCTGCCATCAATAAGCAATTTAATTTGTCAATCGTTCATCTCTCTGTCCCTCGCTCCCTTGGCACACAATCAACAAAATCCATCAGCTGGGATGGCCGGCATCTGCCTCTTCTTAACTTGGCCTTCAACGGGCGGCAATTAAACGCCACCAGAGGCAGTTCGTCGAGAGCTGGGCTTGTAATTAAAGTAAACATGGTTACGCCTGCACACACACACACACTCCACACTCTCAGGCATTGTCATAAAATTGCGCATATAAATTGCTTGTGCATGTATTTATGTTGATCACATTAATAACGCGCATACGTCATGTGGTACAAGGATGCACTGGCAACTGGCCAACTGGGAAAATCAGTGCCTGCCTTGTTGCAGATCGGATTGGGATCATAACTGAATTTGTGCTTCGGCGAGTTAGCATAATTTAAGCCGGAAATTGCTGGCCTCGGGCTGGCTTAAACTAAGGCTTTGTTAATAAACCAAAGGAAGAGTTTAATTTTATATGCATAACTATAAACAATTTCTTCTAAAATTTAACAGAAAATAAATTTCTAAAAGCATAAAGCTAATATTTCCAGTACTTTAACGAACAAAGCATTTTTCATCGCTTTTCTATTCCTTTTTCAACTAGCCAGAGCCTGGCCAAAACGAGTTGATTTGCTTATAAAAACCTGTAAACTTTGCCAGGCAACTGGGCAAACACCTGGCAGTGGGCCGGGGGGCAGGACTACAGATAGGATCAGGGACAGCAGCAGACAAGGATGTGGGTTGTGGGTGGCGAACAGATTTCCATGCACTTGCTGGGCATTTGATTTGTCACCCAAGGCGTGCAAATGATAATCGAAAAATCACTCAGCTGTGCGTGTGTCCACCTCCTCAGCCTCTGCCTCAGCCACACCATCTCCGACTCCTCTTCTGATCCCTTGCATCCTGAATCCTGGTTCCAACTGCCTCCCTTCCTGGGCGTGGGTGTCGAAAGCTGATTTGTCTGGCCGCTTGACTGGCCTGCTCCTCGAACGATTGGGCCTCTAGTCTGCCTGCCTGCATTTCCGCATCCGGTTTTGGCATTTGACACCAAGGCCAGAGACGCACCAATACAGAGAGAGAAAAATATCGAGCTTAGAAAACAGTCTTATAAATATATTTTCTTAAAGAGATTGAAAGTCTCTACAAATATTAAGCACATTTAAATTTAAATATTCATATTGTATGATTTGATGTATATATTTTCCCCAGTGTACTTACAACCGGAGACCAAGCCGGACCTGGACCCAGACCATCCTGTAACTACAAAAGCACACACACGTGCACGGCCACATTGGGGCAAATCTGCATCCTCCTGGTTCCATTTTTTTGGGGGAAGCAAAAACTTAACTGCCCGACACTTGTTTTGTGGTGTGTTGCCATTGTCTCTGGCTTGTGCCTCCCTTCTGGTCTCCGCCCATGTCCGACTGGGACTTGTTACTGAGCCCCACCTAATGCCCCACCCTAACCCCAACTTGGACCCCTCAAAAATCTGAGCCCCCGCCGAAAGCTGTTGAAGCACATGGTGACATGTGAGAACGGAATGGAATTGGGTCCGTGTGGGCCCCCATTTCAATTGGGTCCTTTGTGATTTGACCAGATGGGTTGATGGAGACTTGGGGTCCTGAGAAATGGAGGCGTCCCATAATGAAGAGGTTGCCATAAACTGGGACTGAGAAAGAAGACTGATATATCTGACTGCAGGCTGAATGAGTTGGACTGTTTCGATTTTAATCGATTTTCTTTCAAGTCTATAAAATTTCTTATTAATTCTTATAATTTTGGACTTCTTAAACCCTCAAATCAGTTAAGTCTTTGGTAAGAAAGCTTGGCTAAGTAAATTCCTAAGTGCAGGGGTGTGAAGTGCCCTCGAGCGCAGCTAGAGAATCCTGCAAAGTCCCGGGAAAAAGATATATTCCTTCGAGGGCGGGATACAAATTTCTCCCCAAACCCCACGACTGCCTGCCACTCACAAATATCATAAATCCAGGGGAGCAACTACTAAGTTGTTGTTGCTCTGCTGCCTTGGGGGCATGTGGCAACTACAACTACCACTGCATATGACCATTGTGGCACGCCCACCGCCGCCTCATTCTCCTGCAGCCGCCCCCATCTCTGGTCCCGCCCAAGTAATCAAAAATTATGGCAGAGAGCACAAATTTATGTGCCATTAACTCAAAGCGCCCCCTTTCCACGGGAGCCCGGCTGAAACTTAGACGAAACCCAGAGGCGAGTTCATTACTTCAATATTTCAGGACACACACACACACACACATCCACCGCCAGGATGCGTCTGCCATTGTTTTTTACGGGGAAACGGGATAGAGAGGAGACGATGGTTTGTGATTAGGCGGGAACCTCGTTTAAATTAAAATAGCTACACGAGAGAACATCGTTCCTGGACCCGGCCCAGAGCTCGGAGGAGGAGCCGGCGGAGGAGCATGGGACCGAAGCTTTATTGGATTTTCAATTGTCACCAAGCTGGGCAAATATTTTCGGGTGCCGCTCTGCCGAAAACCAAAAACCGAAAACCCCAAAAACCAAACCGAACCCGCCTAAGCCCTGTTGGAGGTGGCCTACCCATGTTGTGCCCGCTTCCAAGCCCCCCGCCTGCTGGTCTGAAAAACCACAAGTGAATGACATAGGGGGCCAGGCCAATGGGGGTGTAGGATTTCAGACAGCACTGGGAGAAAATCTAGATAATATCTATGAGAGAAAAAGAATGCGGAAAAGTCTTTAATAACTTTTATATTTAAGACAAGAGTTACTCAATTAATGATCAACTTTTTATAGAAATAAACACCAAATGTACTCCATATATCTTTTTATCAAAAATTACTTCAATTTTCTTTCAGTGTTCTGTCCATAGTGCCCCTCCATCCTAGCCGAGGATTGCGGTTCCTGCTAATGACGATTGCCGTTGTTGATGAGTCCTCGGGATCCTGTTTGGGGCAGAGAGGGACGACGAGTGCCGTGTGGCCGGGCAGAAAAACCTTCATTGATATGTTGCCTCTCCGTTCGCAGAGCTAGAAAATTTCATTTCCCCGGCCACCGCCACCCACATACATAGTTCAAGTGAAGTTATTCGGTTGCCAGAAAATGCTAAATTAAAAGCAAATTATTGTGTTTAGTTTTCAGCCGACCGAACGAGGCCAAATGTCCTGCCATGGAATCCTGCTTACCCTTATGTTAATTACTTCAACTCCCAGGCGCAGGGAACTTTGTTTGTTTGCGGGTTTGTTTTCGCTTTTTCTCCAAGGTAAATAGTTTCAGTTGTTTGCATTTGGCTTACCTTTGTGTGCCTTGGCGGGGGAGTGGGCGAGTTTTCATCCTTATTCACATATGTACGCTTAATGTTGACCTGACCAAAGTTCTTAATTAAAAGATGGCCAGAATGTGAGCGCACAAGCCGAAGTAAATTGCGGTCCAGTAATTCTGTTATTGTTGAAGTGCAAAATTTGCGTGTAGAATTAAATTTACCAGAAAATGAAAGCCAGTGCAAATATTTCTTGTTATTTTTGCCAGGAAAAATATTATTAAAGCTCAATCAATTTTGTGAAATGGAATAATTTAAATTGTGGCTTTTCTTAACAGAAGAGAAATAAATATTGGCAACTTAAACGGGAGAAATACTGAATTTCCCATATTTCTTTTGAGAAAATATATGCTTTTAATTTAAAAGAAATTCTTCAAAACATGTGTTAATATTTTCATAGAAGAAAAAGCCTTCGTCAGCTGGATTTTTGGCTTAAATGGATATCAATTAATTTGTAACAACTGAACACTAAATCCAAGACTCTCTCCAACTACATTTCTTTCCATTAACTGAATACAAGAGTGTTCTGTTCCACCCCGTGACTTTATGTGTCCATAAAACAACCCCAGGACTTGTACCCTCTTCCAACCAGTCACTCACCTCGAGCTTGACCAGCATTTCGCACATGGCCAACATAAAGCTCAGACCAACATGAGGAGCCGTCGAGTCAACGACCTCGAGGCGCGATGCGTGAGTCCAAAGGATAACCAATTATGCGTCGTCTGGCACATTACAGGATCCCCTCCACTTTCCTTGGGAAAAACTCATTAAAACTGCATGAATATAATTTTCGTTTGATTTATAAGCGTTCTCTGGCATATGGTTCATTGGGGGTGCCAAGTTATCTCTCATGGAGACAACTTCCTGACTAACCGCATCGATGGCAATTTTCCTACATTATTCGGCCATTCGGAACAGAGACAGAAGCACTGAGTACTCCCGGGAAGAGGGAAATCAATTCCATTAGGATTATGAATGCAAACGTCAGGAAGCTGCGAGCCATAAACGCGCTTGTGTGCAAACATTTAAGAAGACGGACTCTCGGGGGTTACGGGTTCAGTTCGGGGGTTAAGCAATAAGCATAATGCACACAACCCTCCCCGCCAAGACAATAATAAACATAATGGTCAGCGCTGAATCGCGCCAAAGCGTCCGAGAAAAATGGAAGTGGTCACCATCCAAGCTCACATCCTCCACTTTGCAGCCTCCAGAATCCTGCAGCAAATCCTTGACATCCTTTGTCATATTTTACGGCCCAAACTTCGGTGTCGTCTGCCTCATTACAGCTCACATTGATAATTATGCAATGGATTTTGGGTATTTTTGGGGGTGGAACATTGCAGCTGAGTCCTCCGACAGCTGACAGCCAAATCCTGTGCGCGTGTCGGCATTCGGGTATTGCGGCATTGTGCAAGCATTTCCGGTCCAGGGGATACTTTATAAGGGATCCGGGACCCAGGAAAGCCCAACCCCCCAAGAAGCTGTTGCATTTAATGGTCTTAGAGGGTGCGAGTGAGCTTGAGTGCGGTGTACTTCGGGCCACTTCTTGCTACGTTTTTGAGTAATGGCCAACTGTGGCTGACAACAGATGCGGATTTGCGGAATGGAATGCATATGGGCATCGCGCAGAAATTTCCATAAAACGCCGTTCAGTCAGCGGCGAAGGTTGTGTTGTCCCCCTCATTTTTCATGGGTTTTCCGTGGCGTTTCCTTGGGGCGATGACACTCAAGAAGGTGGCGGTTTATTTACCTAAAAGGATGCCCTTAGTTAGGGAGGGCAACATTTATTTGGATGAAAGAAAAGTCGTTGTGAGGAAGTCTGCAAATAATTGGGAATGTTAACTAATCAGAAAAGAGATTGTTGTATTTTTATAAATATATATTAAACTATATCATTTTCTAAATTATATTTAAATTCGAATGTACATATATATTTTCCTTTAAGTATGAAATATATATTTCCTGAAGTCACCTTAAAATGATCCCAGGCAAACCAAGTACACCCCTTGGAAGGTGTCAGCATCCTTTTGGGTTAAGCTCATCATCTCACTGCTTCTCGGCGAGGTTTAGAGTTCCGTCCGCCGTTGCTTTATAAGCTTCCTGCTCGCTTTTGATATATGAAGCGACAAGTGCCGGGCAAGTAAATATGACGCCAGTGCATTACCCACTTCCACAAACCCCTCTACAACCTACAACATTTTTGGGATCATTTACATAAACCCATAAAGTTTAACTCGCATTAGTCGAGAGAGCAGCCAAGTGCCCGGGAAGGATGCCGTGAAGGACGACGGGGGTTTAGTTGCCCGTGGCAAATGCAATTCCCTGTAACCCCGGCAATGAGGCCAATAAACAAATACACTTGCCGCCGTCGCGAGGAATAACAAAAAACCGGCAAACAATAAACAAGCCAAAGGACTCACTTTCAGCTTTACGTACATACATATATTTATCCCGCCAAAGGGGGCAATCGGGGAATCCCCAACCACCTGGTGTCGCTTACTCCCCACTCCCGGGTGCCACGTGTCAGTGAGACGTCGCTTGTTATTTTAAAAAATTTAAACACCCATGAAATAAAATATCCCCCGCAGACGGCGGGCGGCAGTTGAGGTATTGAATGTAATAGGAAAATGTTTTTCCACGACAGCCGCTCGGCAGCAGTCCCCGGTGTCTCGAAAATTGGATCAGGGTCTAGGCGGGAAAAGGTGCAATCCGGAAAGTCATTGCTCGAGCTGAACCCCAGATTGGGAATCATGTCCAGACAACACACATGTGGAACGCTGCGCAACGGCACAGCTCGCATAACAAATGGAACCGAGCTATATTTAACTATGGGGACTCCACGCCAAGTGGCCTTCAGATATAGGGGTTGTCAGCAGTTTATAGTGCCCGCAGAGTGAGTTCAAGGATAATGAGTGGGTGAAGGGCAATTTAAAGGGAGGTGACTGAAAAGGGCCAAAAGGTGTCTTTGAATAGCTCCATTTCGAGGGAAGCAACTAGAGCGAACTAGAGAACAATGGGGGTGAATAGTTGGTGGTGGAATATGTTTAGAACCAACTTTGGCATTTGCTGAAAAATGTATTAAAAATACATTATTTCATTAAGTGTTTAATGTAGTGTCAAGGACACTCCTGTGACTACTCATTAATCTTAATTTTTTTGTAAACTAACTAACCCAAACTTCCCAGATTATTTTGCCTAGACTAGAGCTTACTTGCCAGCTATCTCTGACAAGGGTAAAAGCCGTGCATAATTAGTCCACCACACCTAGTGCTCCCAGCTTCCTGCTCCTAGCTGCTGTCTGCCAATTAGCCAACGACACTATTCCAAGGCAAGTCCTTCTAGCCTGCTTTTCTCTGATCAATTAGCTTTGATATTCTCGTGACACATTAATCGCCGGGGATTCGCCGATGCTGCTGCTGCTGCTTCTGAGTGACGACAGGAAAAGTCGCCGGAAATGGTAGCAAAAATGAAACGAAAAGTTCGGAGACTGACTGGAACGCAGCTGCTTTCGCTGGCCTTCGATTTCCTTCGGCTTATGTAGAAACGGCATAAACACATGTTGACAGAGTAAACAGGATTTCGATGCTAATGCCGGTGTCCTTCCCCGAAAGATTTCTACTCCCACCGATGACCCCGAGGGCCAACTGCAGCGGTAACAAATTGGCAGATTAGCCGTTGACATTTTCTCCCAAAATTAATGGAACCGAAATGACCCAGGGGCGATGGCTTGGCCGCTTCTGGTTCCACTTTCGTTAGTTTTTTTTTCCTCGCCTTGTGCTATTTACCGCATAATTTTCCGTTGCAGCTTTTCACTTAACGTACAACTGCACACATAATTTGATTAAAAAGCTCTCTCCCTCATGTGTTTTTCACAATTTTTCCAGCATATTTCGCTTTGTACACATGGACCAGACCAGCCGAGCATAACTCACTCGCCAGCATTTCAATTGCAAAAAAATTTTAAACACACTGCCACATACCTTCATTTGCGCGCAGT
Source organism: Drosophila kikkawai (assembly GCF_030179895.1). Taxonomy (NCBI): domain Eukaryota; kingdom Metazoa; phylum Arthropoda; class Insecta; order Diptera; family Drosophilidae; genus Drosophila; species Drosophila kikkawai. Next base: position 14,303,907 of record NC_091730.1, read on the forward strand.
ATAAATAGTTCAAAAGCGAGGCGAAATTAAATAGAATTTAGTAGGTTTATTATGAAAGCATCCAGCAAACACGCAAACAGCTGAAAAAGCACGAAAAGGAATTATTTGCGGCTTGCAGCGGGGGGAACTTGTAATAAAAAGGAAAAGAGTCGAATGAAAAAGGCCCTGGAAAAAAAATTAAAATTGATAAAGACCTAGGGGGCTTGTTGGTAATGAAAATGGTGCCGACTTTGATGAGGTTACTAAAATATGGCGAATAGGGGTGTCTAAATAAAAAAGGACTAGAAAATGTGAGGAGACTGTGTGAAAATGTTCAAAAAATGTAAATTCTTTGAGAGGTTTTTAGTGGGTTTCATGTAATTAATGTGGCCCAATGTTTACAAGAGAAATATATTTAAAGATAACGTTTCTGTAACCCTAAAAATAACTAAAATCATACATCTCTCTGTGTATAAATGTATTTGATTCCATTATAATATTTTCCTTACAAATCTCTCTATTTGTATTTTTAAAAAGCATTCTCTCTTTGTATCTCTTCCAAAAATGTGTTTTTCCCAGAGACATTAACCCAAATCGAATTTAAGTCCCACAGAAAAATTCCAGCTTGAGGTTGCCTCAGATTGTTGCTCCATATTTCAGCTGTAGCTCCTCGGGGATCATCTTGCAGAGTCTGTCCAAAAGGATATTTCCCTGGGCTTGTTATTCAAATGAAAGCGACTTCAGCGAATCCGAGAGCGAGCGAGTCATGTCCCAAGGACTTTTCCCAAACATTTTCCACTTTATGCAATGAAGCGGAGCTCGGCGAGAGTGAAAAACAAAACAACATGTCAAAAATAAATGTACAAAAGACATTTCTGGTATATTTTTCAAATGAAATATTAGTTTACTTTTAGCGACGCCAGCGAGGCAGTCAAAGCGCTGACAGTTGGCGGGTTGGAAATGCGGGAAAAGCTGGAAAAGTGGCTGGAGAAGAGGTATTTGTCATTTTCTTTAAGGATTTCTGCAAAGCAGCGATGGGCACGCAGTGGCTCAATTTGCTCACGCTGCTCAAACCGTTATCTTTTTTCGGAGGCGCCAGCATGTCGCACAATTGCAGACGCACAAGTGCAGTGCTCGCGACCAGCGAACCGTGAAGATTTACAAAAACAACCACACTGACCTTTGGCGCAGGTAGCGAGCCCATCGCCGCGATCCCGAGTTTGCAACAACAAAACACAAGCGACCCGAACTCGCACATCGTCCCAAAAACAAGAACAATTTTAAAGTGACCTGCGCGGCTGGCGTTGACTTCTGCACTAAAGAAAAAAGATTGGATTTTTTTTGCAGTCGTTTTTCTTAGGCGGACATAAATGCACGCAAAAATGGCTGAAGATATTGATCTACTTAAAAAGTTGTTGTCAGTGTATTTTCTCGGCTCGCACATTCTGTGTGTCGCGTGGGTGCGACGCTTCGCGACGCTGGTGGTTGTTCTTGTTTTTTTTTTTTCAGCGAGCTGCTGCTCAAACCGTTAGATCTCGTGCCCATCGCTGCTGCAAAGCAAAGCGCAAAACAAACAGTCGGCAGCGGCGGTGGCGGGGACTGGAGGATGTCACGTCTCAGAGTCCAAAAGTCGCCTCCCGGTAATGGCTTTTGGTCTCGGGAAAAGCTGCGGAGCGGAAGAGTGGCATCCAGGGGAAAGGGATGTGAAGATGATGCCACTTGTGTTCAAGTGCCGCAATAAACAAATTTAACGGAACCGAAAGAGGCGGACGCCAACGGCCTCCACGATGGCCCCGTTAGGCGCCACCCGACTACGTGATGAAGGTGAAACACGTAATATTATTAAGGGACACGGGCACGGACTCAAAGGATCCAACCTAGGGATACTCTGTTTTGTCGAGGGATTTTAATATGAAAACAAGTAGGAAAGGTACATGTGGAGTTTTATTTGCTTTAAAATTCACTGTCAATCGATAATGTTAAAAAAAAAAATGGGTTTTCTTTATTACAAAATATTTAAACATAAGCGACCCACTATTTACATTCAAAAAGGATACTTTTTCCATGCAGAAAATAATTTAAAGTATTTTCTCCATTTGATGACTTGTAAATTCTTAATAAAAATAACAGTTCTTAGAACAATTAAGTCATTTTGCCATAAAGTTTACTTCTTTTTTAACTGGGGCTCCCTTAACCCTAAAACCCAGTACCAAGTTAACATTAGCGCGGTTTAGTTCCGGCCAAGGTATCGACCGTCCGCCCCTTGGCACCCTTTGATATTCCGCTTAGAGAGTTACGGGCTGGCGTGGCCAAGAAATTAAGTAATTTTCTACACATAGTGAACATTTTTATCGAAAGGGTTGCACCCGCCGCCGACTTCCCCGGAACCTATGAACCCCGTCCTGGGCTGACATATGTCACCCGCTGGTCGAAGGCGAAGCCGAAGCCGTCGGAGCGTGTCAAGCGCTTAGATGCCGGGCTGTTGATAGCCGATGACCGCGTTTTAAATACCAGCACGTACCACTCGCCCACACGGCCACCCCCTCCGCTTCCGATGCCTCCGCCCCTGTTGACATCAATAAATATTCGCGGACAAAAAGCGGCGCGGTGCTCCTGCTTCTGCTCCTCGCCGCGCGGCAACCCTACATCATAATGCTGAAAAGCCATAAACGGCGTAATAAAATTCTGCACTGCCATATGTTCCCCAGCGGGCATTATTTTATTGAACGGAACGGAGTGGGTGGAACTGGAGCTGGAAGTGGATATGGCCGAGATCCGGAGGAGGTTGCCTGTCTGTGGACAGACTCGCACCCGCGGACACAATTTGTAGGCGGCCTATAAAAAAAAAAAATATAAGAGAACACCCCGCGAATCAGCGGCCACCATGAACCCCATAAACTAAAGACTTTGGGAATAAATTTAACATATTGTGGCATTTATCATATCAAAATAAAAATTTAATTTCTTAAATTGGTAAATAAAAATGCGAGTTGGTTTGAATGTGGGGAAAATATATGTCTGTGAAAGCATTTTACGATATATTTGTATTTAATTGGATGGAGATATGTTTTAATATCTGTGATGGGTTTTTGAAAAAGAATTTATTTATTAATTTATTTATTTTATATTATTTTACGAACCCTTCTACCAATCCCACTTACCTTTGCTAATTACAAATTCTATTATAATAGATCAAAGTCTGGTTTAAATCAGAGTTCAGCTTATATTATTCAGAGCTTAACTTTCATTAAAATTCGTAATGCAATACCTCCCCGGCTCGAGGACTTTACGTCAAATTAGTTCCAGTTTCAAATGGCAAAACTTCAAAGGGATGCAAAGCACCAGGCGGGATGGAGTCCTGGTCTGGGTTTTTGGTCACTGCTGCTGCCCTACGGTCACCCCCACAGCATACACAGTAGTTCGGTGATGCACCTAGTCCGCCCCGTTTCATTTCCCCCATTTCCATTTACCTGGCTCTCGCCGGCTTTTTGTTTTTAGCCGTCATGTTTTGAAAGCATTTTATGCGCCCGTTTCATGAATGCGCCTATAAATACCCAGCTGGGCGAGCTGTGCCTCCCCCTTTTTATCCCCCGGACAAGGCCAAACCGCAGGACGGAACTGAAATGCATTCAAACCAAATAAAAAGCTAATTTAATTAAAAGCACATTTTTGAGCGAAAGTAAAGTGCAACATCCTTCTCCCCCAAAAAAAATGGAGATCTAAAACAAACAGTTTGTATTTATTTTAAAAGCGGATGTATCTAGATATATATTTACTTTAGCTTAAGTTGAAATTGAAAAAAAATAAAGCACAAGAAATGTAAGTTTTAGGGAAAGTTTATCTATAATCCCTTCAAAAATGTTACTTTAATAATTTAATTTAACAAAATCCACCTTGAAAGTCATACATTTATTGCTAATGGAGATGACTGTGTAAATTTTCCCGATTTAAATTACATTTTTAATTACATTTTGTGTTATTAAAAAGAGTCAATCCATGGCTGCCTCTCGGTCACTTTCATTACAGAATTTAACTTATGCAAATGATGGATGCTTTATGGACTTCAATATCTTATTATGCCATCGCAATGGATGTATTAAATAAAAGCCCATGCATGACAGTAAATAGGCCAGGCCTATATTAAATCACGCCGCTGCAGCACAAAGGGTAAATTACTGAGAAGCTTCGATAATTAAATAATTTTAATGCCATAATGACGACAATGATGATAACGCCGCAGGGCAGCGTGGGAGGTGGCGTGGGGCGTGGTCCTTTGGATGACCAACTATTAATTTGGCCAATGGCTTAATTGATAATCTTTGACTATTATTTAAATACGAACCCCATCGTGAAGTGGATACAATTTGTTGCGCTCACAATTTCATCGGAGCGTAGGGGTATATATACGTTTGCCTGACCAAAGTCCGCCCCCCAAAAAGGATACGACGTAGCCTTTGCGTGTCTGCCGAACGAATTTAATTTGTGAATGATAGTGGGATTGGAAATGGATTCTATTCGGTTTTCGGTTCTCGGCATTCAAACTATTTCACTTGTTTAATTTGCAGGCGGGGCCTTTGTTTATTTCCATTCGGTGTGGCATGCTTATTGAATTAGAGGCACAAGTTTCAAAGGGGGCGAAACGAACCAAACCCCTCCTCAATCAGTCACAAAGGGGTTGCACTTCCTCCAAGATATGGCAGATACAAATTATAAGAGAATCCTACGCATTTCCTGCCATTCAGTCATTAGAAAACTTTGCTCTTTGGCTCAAGTTTGCCCCTTGACAATTTTAATTTTCCGCAAATATTTACATAACTAATTCCGACGCTGGCCCCGCCCACCTGCGCACCTGTCCCGCTCGAAAGTTGTCCGGCAATAAATCAAAACTCAGCTAATTACGCAACAAAGAGTCAGGAGTCCGCCAGCTGAATGCTAATTAAAAAGGCAGAGGCAGAGAAGCAGGAGCTGAAGGACTTTGACATTAGCCAGGACATTCCCAGGGGAACTTCTGCCCCCCACAAAGTCTGCTGAATGGCCCAATACTGGATTTGGCCATTAACAATAATCCGAAATCCATAGAAATCTGTGACCAATGAAACGCAATCGAATCGCAAATTTATGTGGCACCTATACAGGCGGCAAGAGCGGGGGCCAAAGCGGGACTCCTTGTCCTTCTGCTAGACGTAATTAATTCGATTATATTTCATTGATTTGAGCTGGCCCCAAAAGGAGAGCTGGGAGCTGGGCTTCGGATGCTGGACTCATAGAAATAAAATTTAATTGAAATGCCGTTCGCCTGCAACGTAAATCAACTTGGCCAACAAGGAGCAGGGGCGAATGGACGGAGGGACGCAGGAAGGCGACGACAGCTCAGCTATAATGGTAAACAAAAAATCAACGTGACAGGAAAGAAAATTAGCAAAAGTTCGCTCTGCGTTTGTCCTTGCCCTAAGCCGCTTTTTACATTGGGGAGTTCCCCAATGGCCCTCAGACCAGCATCCCCGTCAGTTGCCCCTTCTTGGTCCTGTTTGGGGAGGCAGAGCATCCCCAAGGGGCGCGAATTTGGGACAGTCAGAGACATGGCAGCAAAGCTCCAGCTTTTGGGGCCTTGCCCTGCCCTGCTCTGGACATTGATTAATAATGTTTTTATATTTCGCTCTATATCCGGTGTGTATGTGCCGGGGATTCCTTCTTCTTTATCGAGCAATACGCACGACTGCCGGTTGTTATTGTTGCGCTGCTCTGTGATTATATTTTGGCGGCCTCCTTTTTAATGACACTGACACTGGAAGAAAAAAATAAATTGTTTTGCAACAATCCTGCGGCTCCACAGGGGAGGGGGAGATAGGAAGTGGAGTGGGAAAAGAAGTTTTAGGAAGTTAAGGAACTCAGTTCTTTGACAGCTGAAAATAGGAAACTTTGTACATGGGAAAAACAATTTATTCTTTATAAATTAAAGTGTTTTTCTTATCAAGTTCACATGGAAAATCAATTAAATGTAATAAAAATAATATAAATATATAGCAAAATGGTTAAAAAGCGAGTCTGTTTATTTTGTTTTCACATTAAACGATATTTCTTATATTATATTAACAATAATTTATTCATAAAAAATATGGAAAATATTCTTAAAATTCTTATAGATTAACTATCAGCTTATGAAGTAAATTGTTATATTTATTCTTTAAGAAAAATTCTTATTTAAACCAAATTTATCTCATTAAGATCCAGTCAAAGTCACATTTCCACCAAAGTTCAACTTTTGACACTCACCTGCTTTGCCAAATTCCATTTATTTACCGTCAAGAAGCAATCATAAATCATGCTAAATCTTATTTCGACCAGACTTCTTGGCCAGAGGTTGAGTCTCGGACATTGTCTCGGCCAATTAGGGCCTGCGGTTGGCCTGGCTTTTAATTATGAGCGTTTGCCAATTAAAAGCCGCGCCCACAGACGTCAGACAGAAGGATATAGATGCATCTTGTCCGTCTGATTTCATTATAATCAATGAGTGCATTATCCATCAGCTGCCGCAAATACAAAATCAAATCCAGATCCTGACCAAGCCAAATCGCCTCCGTCTGCCGTGTGTGCCGTGTGCGATGCCTAATTAATAGGCAAATTCCGAGCGCAAATTGTCCCAATAATTAGGCATGCACAAGTGCATCCTTCTGCTGCCCCGAAATGCTGGGGGTTACTTGGCTTGCGACCAGCATCATCCACCTTCATTTGCATTAATTGCCGTTAAGTCGATGTGCCTGACTGGCGGCTATTTAGGGGTTGGGTTTGGCCTGCTGGATCTCACCTCCCACCCAGCAGCTGGCCCTGCACTTGCAGCTAGTGCAAACTTGTCGCTTTTGCCTCCGCTGTCCCATAACCCAGACTATTAACAACATTTCTCCTCTCTCTCCCAGCAGCTCCCGACTCGGGCCTGGGTTATTAATGGGCCTCTGGCCGTTATTGGAAATATTAACAGACTTGTTTTCGGTTTTGGCCGACCATCCTTGGAGTGTTCGTCGTCCTACGAACTACCTATGGGTTCGATATATGTATGTAGAATGTGTGTATGCTGGTGCCTAGTTGCTTGTAATTGATATTAAACTGCTGTGAGTGGCAGCCTAATGGGGGCAAAAGGGTTCAACTATGAGCCGCATTTGCCGGCAAAGGGAATACGTCTACGAATTATGATGTTCAAAGTGCCTTTATGGATTTCTCTCAGAATTCATCAAGCTGGTGCCTTGGAAGCTGCGGTGGCGAGAGTTGTGGTAAATCGGAGCTTAAGTTCCAAATTAAAGTCTTAAGCAAAGAATTTATGTTTGTGGAACTATAAAGAAACGGATAAACACACGAGTTTTCTTAAAGGTAAGTGAACAAATTTACCAAAAGAAAAAAATCTAAATGCCAATGCAAATATTTTTAGTTATTATTTAAAATTCATAATAACTTCTATCAAATTTAATTGTAGTTTTTATCTAGCTACTCCAACTATATTTATTTAAAAAAAATCACCACTTTATTTCTCTTTACTTCTTCACAAACAGGAAATGCTTTTTACCTAGCCATTGGGAATTCGTGCGAATCATTTTACTTATTCAAAGGCTGTAGATTACAGGATATTTGCCGACAGGATTGCACTATGTATATCCGCTAGTTAGGGATCCAAGCCCTAGTCATAAAGTATTTAAACATTGCTGTTCTGCTGCAACCAATCATCGAGCAATCCCGGATCGAACATGGGAATTAAAAGTTAAGAGTTAACCGTACTTCTTCTGGGGCGACCCTTTAAATTAGCGTTGTGCACTAAAGCACTGAATTAAAACCCAATCAAGATGTGCGGGCCATGGCCTGGAACAACTGTAAAGTTTTCCCACAGCGTTTGTGTCGAAGTCGTAACGTGGTTGTTACTGCCTTCCAGTGTGTCTGCTGTGGTTTACTCGGTTAACTTGGCCAAGACTTTGCTCCACCTTCCCTCCTTGAGCTCACCCACCTTTGTGGGCGAGACAAACTGGCAATTAGTTTAGTTTGTTTCTACTTATGTGCGGAGACACTGCTGTTGTTGTTAAGCAAATGACAGACAGACTGACGAACTGATAGACTGGTGGCAGGAGAACGAGAGTGGAACCAACAATCGATTCACACTCTGCAACAGGAGTTGGGAGCAGTTAACACTCGTCATAGTCGTGTTTATAGCTTAATTCGTATAATTTATTTATTACAAATTCAATATTTATAGTTTTTAAAAAAGGTCAAAAAACATCCTTTAAAATATTTAATATTTTTCAAAGAGTAAACACTTTCTCTACACTCTCCATATCCTCGCCTGCTGCCTTATAATGATTATACCCTATAGTCGCGTCAGGGCAAGTCTGGGCTTCCCTGTCGATTTTTATGTATTTATAATGAAACATTCAACTAGACTCTAGTTGCCAGAGTGCGGAAAGAAGGCAAAGGAAACATAGCCGGCGGGGATTTCCAGCAAGTGGGAACCAAAACATTTGTCGCAAAGATTTTCACGTCACGCGGGGAGTTTCGCTGCGCTCTGCTGTCTCTGTGTATATGTTCTCGAAAATGGGAAATGGTACTAGATGGGGGGGGAAAATGGTAAGTCAGCCGGCGCTCGGGAAATGAGCGAGGAACTGAACAACTGAACATGAAGCACGATTCTCGAGGCAAGGGTGTGGGGGCGGCGGCATTCATATAATCATTAACAGTGTCACATGCAACATAATGAGAACAGGGCGCGCCTGTTCTGGCCATGCCCCCGGGTGAAAGGAGGGGGCTAGAAATTCCCCCCCTCCCAGTACAATTCCCCTTGCACACACATGCTGCAAGTCTGACGCTTAAGTAGTTTACATTTTGTGTATAAGGAGCCATAAAAGGAAACATTCGCTCCATTAAGGGAACATAATTTTTCGTTTCTCGGTCGGGGATTTTCGTCAAGTTTATGGAGATTGAAATGGGGACTCTGGCTACGACTATGACTTGGAACTTCTGCGGGTACGGGTACGGGTCTGGCAGCCATAAAAGAGTGCATCAAATGGGATTTTAAGTTGTCGCATTTAACAGGCTGTCGGTAGATGGAGACCGAGGGGGCATTACAAAATGGGGAACTACAAATAGATCTATCAAACTCTTCGCAGCAGCTGAGGGCGGGATGCAACTGAGGTTTTGTCGAGGTTTGTCGTTAAACACAACTTCTTCATCATCTTTATTCCTCAATCTTTTTTTTTGATTTCCCAGCGAAAACCTTTGTTTTTTATGTCACAGCTCATTAGTTGGCCCGAGATCTGTGCTGCTGTCTGTCTCAGCTTTTGTGGAGCATCCGTGAGCGTTAATAGCCCTCTGAAATATTTATGAAACATTTGTCGAGAGCCGGCGAGTGGGTTGAGTGGAGTGGAAAAAACTTCAACGGATATGTCTCCAAGACAGGAAATCAATTAGTGAGTACCAGGTGAAGTTGAAAGAGAAAAGAAGTGATTAAGTTGGAAATGTCAACGGATTTGGCTTAACAGATGATGGGATTTCGGTGCGGGTTTGAGGAGAGGGAAATCTATCAGTGGTTTGTTTTATTTATTATTTATTTACTATATTTTATGGGAATTCTTATTAATATACTTTTTATTTCTATATTTAAATAGCAATGTAGGGCAAACTAACTCAAGAACTCCTCACGATATTCCCACTTTAAAGGAATATTAAGCTTAACAATTGCTTTCAAGCAATTCGCTTGATGACTTCATCGTATAATTCGATTCATTTTGGATCTTAAATAGCTGTCAAACCACCCAAATTATATAGCCCCTCGGCATTACCTCTTGTGTATGTGTTTGGGGCCTTGTCAAAGGAAATTAAAATCGTCAACCCACACGACCCATCCAATGATGATGAATTTATGCGAAAATTTAATTATTCCCCGACAAACAGAGACCAGAGGAAAATGCGAAAAAATGTATCGATGAAAAATTAATGTCGATTGGGAGGCGATACCAATAAATCAATGCACAAACAAAAGAAAAGAGGACGGCGGTTGGCGGTCGTCGGATGGCAGAACAGTCGCCGCAAAGTTTAATGAAGAATGATAAAATAAAAAAACGAGGAAAAGTAAATGACGTTAAATGAAAATATTAAAAGTGGCAAGAGGCTAAATATGGCCAAGTGATTTAAGGGGTAAGCCTGACGGGGCGGGGGCGTTCGGGCCAATTAGTCGTTTTACGGCTCGTGTTGACAAGAAATTAACAAATTGCGACGACGCTCGACGAGGGGGAAGCTCTCCCGTCCTGGAGCTTTTTTTTTTCTTGTTTTTTGTTAAAGTAATTCAATATGTTTAAACGTTGGCCACAGGCTGTCTCCGCCCCTGCCTACGGACCTCCTCGTCTGTTTGATTGCCACACAAAGAAGGATGGAAGATGGCCAGAATGGGGAGAAGAGGAGCAAGAAGGTCCTCGCTCCAAGGCATACAGAAAAGAAAATTGAAAGTATTTATTGGTATTTAAATTTCTCAAGCTTAAAGATGGGAAACTCCAGCTCTTAAATCTAGAGTTCTTTCTTAAAAATCTCCATTAAAATATCTAGGAAACCTTAAAAATAATTGTTTATAAAAAAATATTTTCCTCAGCTCTTGATTGATTTTTATTTAAATTTATATACATTTTTCTCCAAGTGCCTGTGCCAGCGATGACACTTGAAACTTGCGATGGCGACGGAAGATGGAGCAGGACTCGAGGCGGGTTCGAAAGGTGGTGCAGCATCCACAGCATCGTCAGCTTTTAATGTTTGAACTTTTTATTACGCAAGTAGCAAGGGCAATTCCAGGACCTGGAAGAGAGAGTGTCAAGGGGTGGTCCGTGGGGCGACCTCGATGCTTGTCATATGACACCAATAAATCGCTTCAATTGCTCTCTGACTGACGCCGTTACCTGGGCACTTCACATCGCTTCGCTCTCCACTCCCTGCCCTGGCTCAGCGTTCAATGTCAGCGTAATGAAAAAATGCCAATACCAAAATGAATGTGTAAATGAAATGGCTACAGAGGCTAGGATAGGATGGGAGATAGAGAGGACACGGCACTCGCTGGATCCCTGGATCCCCCAAACCGAATTGGATGTGTCTGAGCTCCAGTGGAGCGTGAGTAATCCTTTCAATTTAAACAGCTCCCGCAGCACGGCACACAGGTGAATAATTGGCTTCTATGCTTCGGAAAATTACCGTAAAATTAGCCTGGCAAAAAGCTGAATACGCAGGTAACTTTCAGCGAAGCCGTGAAAACAACAGTGGAATTGGCAAAGGGTGGAAAGTGGAAAGTGAGCTAAGCTCGACGTAAGTTTCAAAGGAACCTGAAGATATTCAAGGAAAGAAAGGTGAAAATTAACAAAATAAGGAAGCCAACTTTCAGGTATAACTTAAAATTTATGAAGTACTTGGATAGGTTTCGAAACTTGAAGAACAATTAACTTTCAACCTCCATAATCTCTACCAAACAGACTTCTCCTGCTCGCAGCAACAAGTGTGTTTTTCTTATATTTTTTGTCGAAGCCAATATCAGTTTCAGCCTGAGTTAGCTCGACTTGTTTACTGCCCAGACCAATGGCTTAGTCCCAAGAAGTCGGCAGGAGCAACAGCTGCCGGTGTGCCTTTGTCAACAGGAGAGGAGCCTGAGGAAAAAACAGGAGCAAAAGAAAGCTCCATCTTGTCACCTGACGCGTGCACCCAAGCAGGACGAACAGTTTCGGGCAGCGGCGGCAACAGCTGCTGTCCGCACCAGACGATGCCCCATGATGCCTGCTGCTGTCGAACCCGCTCCTTGGATCCTTGGGCACTTGGAGCCATGTGTTGCTCACTCGCCCCCGACATGTGCGCATTCAAATGGAAGCTGTGAAGTGGCTGAGGACTCGAAACTCCTCTGCTTTTGCTGCTTCGCTCGGTCTGGTTTAAACAAATGGCATTTTGGCCAGCAGCTTCTTGGGGGTGTCATATATCATTACCCCACAAGGCCCCTTTGCTGCCAAAAAAAAAAAAAAAAGAAAGAAAATATATACTAAAGAAATGAAGGTTAGCAGTGGGGATTAAAGGTTTGGATACCCTTTCGTGAGTTAATTGGACTATTCAATTATAGAGTTTCATAGCACACATTTTCACTGAATCTGATGTAGTATTATAATAGAATATTAATATATAGAAAAGGATTTAATAACCTATACTTCATAAAAAGAATACTCTGTATTTTTTCAATAAAATTTATGGGGCATCCCCCAAAAAGCTCCTTTCATAGAGTAAAAATAAGGAGAGATCCATCGCTAAGTACTTTGGACACTCGTGCTGGAATCCTTGATGAGGCCCAATGCGGTGGCAACCCTAGGCGCACGCACACACACACGCACTAGCAGTCGGCTTGCACCCACACCAAAACCGGAGTCCTGGGCCCACGCACATGTGGAACACTTGTATAAATTGGCTCATTATGGAACTCATCCATAATCTATGAAGCCCGGGTGGCCATCAAGCTCTCCGGCAGAGATCCCGCATTCACTTCGATTACCCTGGCCGAAAAACCAGGCGCCGCCACGCACCAGGATGGATTGAGGGGGCTACCCTACCCATTTGCGACACGTGTTTAACTCGTTTTTCAAAAAGGAAAAAGCGGAGCGGCAAAGGACCTCCGCCGGGCGCATAAAACAATTCACTTTATGCGCTTGAATTTAGCCATTTGCCACCATTGAAGCGTTAACTGGACATCGCCGCCAGTCGCCAGTGGAGCAGGGCACAGCATTTGGCATTCCTCGTAATGGCCTCGGTCCAGTCCTCCGGCATATATACATTTTAAGCAGCCTCCGGCACAGCATCCCTTTTTCTCCAGCTAGTTTTTTTCGGGCATTACTTAATAAATGAATTGTTCTCCTGCCAAGCAGGGCATTTTGATTCACCAATAATGGTTAAATATATATTTTCCATTGAATTTAATATTGAATTTGGCTACCAGTTTCTCGGAACTCTCACATCCGGTTTGCTTTGACCTCGTTTCCGGTGTCTACTATAAGTTATCCCGAAAAAAACCATCTGCTCAATATGAAAACACGGGGGGAAAAAAGCGTAGCAAAACAGCAGAAAATTGTTGCCAGCGTAATTCCGAGCTAATGCAAAACAGCCACCCCACCTGTCAGGTGGAATATTTCTAATTTTTCAATGTCCAGGAAGGATTTTTCGCTGTAGCTGCCGCACCCCTTCATCCTTGACCTGTCCCAACTAATATCTTGTGTAATGGCAGGCAACAGCTTTTTATGCATATCGACAGAGCTGCTGCTCCTGATATTCCGCAGACAAGACCGGTCCTCTGTGGAAGTACTCCTCGTACTTTTAATATGCATCGAAGGGGCCAAGCCGAAACTTTGACCGGCTCTTCTAATTGTGCCACTTCCGCTCAGAGTGCGGCTAATGCTGCACCTTAAGTGCATCCCAACCCTTGCCGCAGACCGACAGCTTGTCTTAATGCCTTCCACTTTTTCGGGGGCGGCCAGGCACTTCATTTTTGTGCCGGAGCGGAGAGTGCAGGAGGCGTTGCCGCATAATAAATGGACAATTTGCCAGTTGAAGCGTGCAAAAGCCCGCAAGGATGTAGGATGCCACCTCTGCCCCGCCCCGCCCGATGCGGTTATAGATTACTTTGGCCCCAACCCCTAATAGGAGCCAACCCTTGGCCAGCCATAAAATTATTTTCTGCAACAATTTCTTGAGCGCTTCTTCAACTCGCTGCCGCCCGAGGGCATTTTAATTTTTGATCTCGTAAATTCTCACAAGAGATAATAATAATATGATGCGTTCCACCTGGAAGCAGGAGCTGGAGATGAAGCTGATGCTGAAACCTGGATCCGGAAGATGGGGGCTGAGCACCTCAAACTTGGGCTTCTTTGCCGTTTTATTGACTTATGGCTCGGGACCACAAAAGGCCACAACTTGAGCAATTATTAAAGTTGAGCCACGTTGAGCAGCAACCCTCGAAGCGCCCAAAGTCAACCCCACCATCGCCCAGCCCAGCTTAGCCCCTGTGGCAACCACTAAATCATCTCTTTGATAAGCAATTTGATTTATTTTCTGAAAACAATTTTTTTTTCCGGTGCTGTTGCCCAAACTATTTCGGTGCAAAGCGGGCGAAACAACAAAAATCAACCGAGTTTAGAAATATTTTAGCTTTGGTATTTTTTGGCCAACATAAAGCCCTTGCCGTCGTTTCGGTTAGGTAAAATGGGCATTAACATATTTTAAAAGTAGATTGCGGCTGCTGTTGTTGTGGCATGTCAAGCATGAAGTGCAAATAGCTTACAGCTAAATATTTATACACAAATTTTGGTTTTCTATATCGTTTTGGCTTTTTTTTTACCAACGGAAACACTTGTCCTCTGTGTGTGTGTGAGAGGGTCAGCCATCAGTCAGACGATGTGGGTGAGGAAAATGCTTCATTTTTGACATAATTTGACTGAGATGAGGTGAGCTTGTGTACTTTCGACAGGCATAACGAGAAGGATTCGGCTTTAAGCCAGCAAGCAGAAATTTGGACAGGCCCTTCTTTGATAGAGCTTTACATATGACTTAGAAATTGAACTATTTAAATGGCTAAATCAAGGAAGAAATATAGTTTTTACACTATAGATATAGCCAGACTTCGAATCGTTAACAAACTATTTATAATATTTTCATAGAACGTCCCTTTAAAATATTTTCCTTCCTATAAGAACCAAAGCTAAGTGTGCCAACTCCTCGATCCTTTATTTATAGCCCCATTGTTTCCATAATAACTTCAATAATCCCTCGAAAATTTTTCAATTTAACATTACAAAATTGGCAAACAAAGTTTTTCACCCGAAAATATATATCTATACATAAAAAAAAAACAAGAAAAGAAAATGCCCTAAGCTGGCCCAATTCTATACGCCAACATTCAATCATAACAGATCCCGCCGAGGGATAACCCAAAGATAAGGGAAAAAAACAAAGTAATTGAATAAGCCCAAGGAAATGTCAAAGTGGAAAGAATTTTCCCTGTGATGTGAGTTTTCGGTTGCTTAACTTTTTGGCACAGCTGTGCCTTTGGCCGCCTTTGTACCCTCTGACAAATAATTTGTACGCAAATTAAGAAAACAGCAGAGTAGAGGGAGTTTCATGCGGATGGAGAAAATTTAATGAGAGAAGCGTGTGCCAAAGTGTGATTAAAACTTTTTTGGGTAAAAAATTGGGCTTCCTTTTTCCTTGTTCGAAATAATTGGTAATTTTTTGTCTTTATTTTATTGTCATCTGGGTCTGAAAATCGGTGAAAAGCCATTTACATCCCTTTGTTGGCAATTGAATTGGTTTTTGAAAGTTGAAAACCAATTCAGGGTAAATTTTGTTTCAAAACTCTTCAAAATATATTCTTAATTATTTAATTTTTAAATGTAAAAGAAATTGTTTAATATACTTTGAGAATTAAGCTTGATATGGCGCCTAAAGGTAAAATATACTTTAGTATTCAGCTATTTAGAATTAATAATTATACTATTCTCTCCTGATAAATCAAATATATTTGTTATATGTAATAAATAACTTCAATTTTCATCAAAAATAAATAAGAATAATACACTTAAAGGGTATACAATATGCAACTTCAAGTGTATCAGGGTTGCATATCCTCTTCCATTATCCTTCGCGTTTGGTAATCGTTGCGAAGCCTTTTTAAAGTCCATGCTCAATTGGTATAATGCGCCATAATAACCGTTCTTTGACATTCGGTTGGAAGGCGAACAGCAGCCAGGACTGTCACCCCGTCCCATCCAATTCCAGGGGGAATCCCAAATGCACCTTGCAAGTCGTGGCACGTTGGGTGGTGGAGGATGCTGCTTCTGCTGCTGCTGCTTCTGTCGGGCTTACAGGGGATTAATTTGAATAGGTGTCTGGGCACTCGGTCCAATTGGGAAAAGTGTCGCTCGAAACAAAAAGCGTCAGAAAGGAATCAAATGCCATGGGTCCTGCAGGACGAGTGGTGTGTTGCTGGCTAGAACCGGATTGCCGGCTATCAACCACCGCAATCGGAGTTAGCTCGGTCTGCTTCGTCGGCTGCTGCCTTTCCCATCATGCGTAATTCTATTTGTCATTTTGATTATGACATTGTAATGCTTTAATTGATGCGATGCGACAAAGGACTACAGCCTGGCCGGGGACGGTGGGTGGATGGGGGTGTGCGAGTGGAAACTGTAAAAGGCAATCAACCCTGTCCCTCCCATCCTTTGTGTTCCGGGATTTCGTCAGGGTGACGGCTATGATGCGCCGGCGAGATTCCTTTTTATTTTTTTGTTGATGCTACACGTCTGTCGCTCTCTCTCTCTCTGTGTGTATGAGACAAATCCTATAAACAACCCGAGGCAGCTTTTTGTGTTCCATGTTTGGCATGTCTGCGGGCCAGAAACGATCGAAATTTCAATGAATTTTAAATTGAAATAGGGTGAAAGCGATGCGAGTCAGGTGGGGCTATTGACTATGTGACAGGTGTAGGAGGGGTTGCTCTCTGGCCAGCAGCCTGCATCTATATCAAAAATTGGTGTGGATAGTCGCTAGCAATTGCTGATGTCAGATATTCCAGGTATTTCTCGGTTTTAGTTGCCATTTAGGATTTATTTTAAAATATTTCATCTCTCAAAACATTATTTAAAAGAATCGAATTGGAATCACTAAAGATTCTTGTACAGTTATTAAATATATAAATTACATAAAATAGAAACAAGGTCGAAATCCATGAGTATAAATAAGTCTTTAAAATAGTTTTTAAATTCCAGCTACTGAAGCCACATCAATACATAGTTTACTTTAATGCTTATTTCCTATACTTAAATGGAAAAACAGCCTCATATTTGCATGTTCTTATTATCTATGAAAATATAATTATCGTTGTCCACATCTGTTCCCATTGAAATTACCCGCATTGTACTCTGAGACAGTCGAAAACAAAGGGCGAGTCGCTTGCCTTCCGTTCGTTCGAGGGCTAAAACAACGTAATGCGAAAGCCGAAAATTGCGTTTTCAACTTGTTGTTGCCATAGCAATTTCAGGGCCCCCGATAAGCGGCAGCAGCAAGTACAACCAGACTGCAGAGCTGCCAACACGAAGTAGTTATTTCGTTGCACGCAGCTCGCAGGCGACGTGACGCGAGGCGACGCATGGTGCACGCAACCCGAAATTAGGCACAGGACAAACATGTGTGTGCCGGGGTCAGTGTTGGCCAACTAGCCAGGATACCAGATCCATATTTTGGCTATTTTTAAAAGTAATTAGTTTTTTAAAAATTAAACTTTTTTCTATATAAAATAATAATAATAAGTAGGCTTTTTGCAAAGATTGTATCTTTATTTTATATTAAAATTTATAATATTTCTGAAATGATACTAAAATCTATAAAACATTAAATAGTATTTAAACAAATTTCCTATGACATGTGTAAAATTTTCATGTTCAATTTCCTGATTTAGTCATCTAAAACCCTTTAAAACCCCTAGTTACTTCTGTGGCATCCCTGCATATTAGGTTTTCCCTACTTACCCATAACTGGCACCACTAACATGCAGGCAGCCAAGGCAAATGAGGCACAAGTGGGCAAAAACAGGGAATTTTGCAAACGGAGAACGCAAACCGACCGTCAAGGCGAAAGGCGTAAATGTTGCACGCTGCCGTTCCACCTGATCGACTTTTCCAGGCGCCTCACCAAAAAGGGGATGGTTATTAAAAGGGAGAGTGGAGCAGGGGAAGGAAATTCGGGAAAAACAGGAACCCGAGTGGGAATGGCAGCGGGAACGGGCAGCTGTTGGCGGCGTCATTCTAATGCACAATGCACAGTGGGCATGAAATATTGTTGACAGGTGAAAACCCCTCCGCACACACACACGGGACACGCGCACAGTTAACGGCATCGGGACACGTCACAGGCTGCGGCAGATAAGCCGAAAAAGATATGGTCCAAGTGGGGCAGGAACCCTCCCAAGACCGACTGGGGCCGGGGGGGAGTCACGTGCTGGGCCGCCATTTGGGCGGAGCACAGCCTTCCCTTGGGGGCGGCCGGAAAATGGTAATAAGTGAAAGTGTGTGCCAAGTGAAAGGGCTGAGGGATGAGGCCCTAGACTAGCTGTTGCTGTTGCTGTTGGTGTCAGTCACACACAACCCCCGGGGCCCCGTAATAAATACTTGATTAGTTGAATAATAGATTAAAATATTTTGTCACTTTCCTTGGAAATTGTTGAAACGTTGAATTTCCTACGTATTAAATCGAAAGTGAAGGTTAAGCTCTAAGAGCACATCTCATTTACAGAGTCGTAAAAAAAAGACTGGAAAACTTTTCAGTTAGCCTTGAAGGGAATTTGAGTTCTAAAATAGAAGCATTGAGTTTATTGAGTTTAGTTTGGGTTTTATTTTGAGTTTATGGCAGGGCAATAGAGAAGTCTTGCCGTTAACTTAGCTTTTTGGCTTTGGAGGAATACTAAACTGCATTTAACTAAATAAGGTTGACAAGCCAATTTACAAGAGTTCTATATGCCCAAGAGAACTTAAAAAAGATCCTTGGACAAGATATATGTAAAATCATGAAACCAGGAAACATGAAATCATTCCTAGACTCTTTATAAGCGTTATTTCAGAAAATAAAACAAATCTAGACAGGTCATCAAATATACTTATCCGGTTAACAGCATGCTAGAGAGTTTTATTCAAATATATATTTAAAAAACAAAGAAAGCGTTGACAATTAGGCAAAACTGCTACAAGTCCCTTTGTCCGATAGGCAAATGTGCTTGCTTATCGATAACAGGTGAAATTCAGAATTAGCATAAGATGAGCGTGCAACACGCAGGACTCACATCCACCTGCAGGGCTGCACTAAATTCACTTTGCATTTTAATTTCAACTGGAAAAAGTAACCCGGAAAAGTGTGCAATTTATCCCATAGGAAACACAAACAAAGGAAGAATGCAAAATTGTGTAATTTCTGCGGATGCTGCGGGTACATCTCTAGCTTCCTCTTCCTCCTGCTGCACACGTAGCCTGCCGTGGAGTCAACTTTTGCCTCTAATGTTGCTGAAAATTGAATTTCTTATTACAAAAATGCTCGCATTGCGTGCGTCTGCTTCTGCTGCTGCTGCTGCTGGTGCGTTCTATAACAACGTAAAGAGCATTACGTGTTTACGTAAAGTTTTGGGCGCCCGACAGCAAAATTGTTTTCCCAATCTACCGCGAGCCTCGAAGCCTGGGAGCCGGCTTTTTCCCGCGGCTCCTTGTGCCCGCCATGCCGTTTGTTTATTTTATTATTCTTTGTTTGCGCTCAAATTAAATGAAATGTTTATTCAAACGTTGAAAATTGCTTTAAAAAGAAAGGCAGACAGCCGAGAAATGGCCAAAATGATATGCCAAAAGGGCTGCCAAAATGTCGCCGCCAATGTCCTTTTTTGTGCCCCGAAGTGCTTGCCCCTCGTCTTGCTCCTCTTGAAAACTAGTTGGGCTTTTGACTGACTTTTTGCTATCTTTGGTTTATCGCCCAAGTGAATCATGTCAACCGCAAAAAGGGGCATCATCTTGGATTACCATAAAGGCGTCCGCATCCTGCGTCTAGGCGCCATTCATTTTTCATGTGTGCGCCATGTTGCTCCTGCAAAGCGATGGGATCCTGGAGCCTGCATGTGCTTGGCCCCAAGGCATTGTTCGATTTAAAGTGCCTGGCGAGGACTTTATAAATGAGCTGAGGGCAGGAAACGAGCAAATCGCCTGGAGAGTCCTTGTGCCAAAAAAGGATACCCGGCCGCAATGCCCAAGAATCTTGATGGTCAAAGCCAAAGTGCAATGTCCGTGATGACTTGCCAGCCCCGTCATCATCGCCATTCCCTTAACCCCGAAAAGCTTAACCCACTACTTCCTACCATCCCGAAAAATAGCCAAAATCCTCCGGACACCGTGGCGAGGCGACAACTTTGACGCCAGTGAAGAGGAGGCCATGGCTTCCGGTCTGGCTTATATTGAAGGATGTCTTCCGCCTGCCCACACGTCCCTTTGTTGGCCAGCAATCAATCATGCGGTTTAAATTAGGGTATTTACTTAAGTCGGTCAATCGATAGGGGGGAAAGTAAAACATTTTCCCAGCCTCGCTCGCTTTTTCACTGCCTGTCAAAGTGACCAGCATCGGGAAACTTTTGAGGTTGGGAGAAGGGTTTAAGGGATTTTACTACGGTCATCAGTGCTCTATAAAATTAAGGAATGGCAGGATTTTAATGTACTGAAAATGAAGGATGGTCTTGGGGTTTATAAACTGATAGGGAAGAGTGTTTACGGAAGGTACTAAAAACAGTTTTTAATTGTAATAAAGTGGCAACTACCTGGTAACCAAGTCTCAAAATAATATATTTTCTAACTGCTTGTCATTTAAGTAACAAAACTTTAAACTTATTTTACTTTATTTTAACTCTAAGGTCATTGTACTAAGAGTATAACCTAGTCGACTTTAAAGTTTCTTAAGGCCCAAATCTTAAATTACAATCTACCAAAAAACGAAGAAGGTGGTCAATGTCAATTTTTGGAAAGTAAAGCAAAAGTTTCATTTCACATCTCTTTGCATTTGGGAAACTTTCATGCGGGCATGGGGGTGTATGGGGTGTGGGGTTAATGACATGCCAGGGACCTTTTCACAGCCGGCACCTCCCTTCGAAGAAGGCCCCAAGGATATGGTGGTGGTGGCCTCTTCCGTATTAATCATGAGCCTGTCACCTTGCGTAAATATGGCAAAATGAGTGGAAAATGAGCCGAAGATGCTACAAGATACACTTTTGGTAATGAACTTTGCAGCCAAAGTTTATTGGAATCAGGGCAAAGTTTTCACTTGCTCCTCCCGAGCTCCTCAACAGTTAATGAGTGGGCCAAAGTAAATAAGTACATTCTCTTGAGTTTACATTATGAGCCCTGGCAAAGTTTCCCGACTCAAAGGCAATCAAACACTTTGGCACTTTGATAAATCATAGTTGACCTGTGTCAAAAACTGTACCCACACTCCCTCCTTGATGATTTATGGAAATAGCCCGTAGTCCAGGGAAAGAAGCCCTATTATTTGTAAGCTGCTTGGCAATTTGTCAAATAATTGTATTTCGGTGAAAATATCTTATCAATACATTGATTTTCACGCCTATCAAGTGCCAGTACGGACCGGTCGGGTGGACAAACAAATTACGCTCAATGGTTTTCAACTCAATATTGTGTCCGGGGATTCCCCGCAGTCAAATAACATTAAGGTGTGCGCTGCTCGTATCTGTGTAAATTATGAAAATTACCACAAAATGTTGCAGCATACCGGGGAATCGCATGCGGTTTATGGGTATTTTAAGCCACACACTGGCACATACACTCCCACACAGGTGTTGTTTGTCCTGCCAAGGGAATTTACATTGATCTCCGAAGGAGTCGGTGAGTCGGTGTGTCGGTGTGTCCATGGTCGGCGTGAGTGCGTGCATTTAATGCTGTGTTAAATTGAAAATTTGCATAAAATATTTGCTGTTTATTTATTGGCCCAGGTATATTCGCCCTCTGCTCCGAGTATTTGCTATTTGTCTGTGCCAGCCTGCGTCGGCCTGGCCAACTAAATATTTGATGCAATTTGTGTGCAATTTTATAGTCAACTTGCCCAGGAACTTTGCTCTTTCCCCTTGGGTTCCCTTTAAGTTTCTATGACCATAAACCTGGTTACAACTAAATCGATTTCGGTTTTCAATTTATTATTATGTGTGTCTTTGGTATGCAAGTTTATTTCATATTACTTGTTCGGTTTGTTAAGTGTATACTCGTGTGTGTGTATGCACATTGGAGGGCATGAGAATACATGGAATTAATGAAATCATTTAAATATTTGTCTGTGCTTGTGGTGAAAAATACCTTAGTAATAGTTTGAATTATTTATTCATAATTCGTTGGGTTGTTTTTATTAAGGTGTCTTGGAAAACACATTGAATACCTTAATGTTATTATTTATTTATAAATGTGTTCAAGTATTTGTTAACTTCGAAGTATTTATTTAAGATGTATAAATACTTATTGGTATGTGATATTTATTCTTAATTATTTTGTTATTTTCATAAGGAGTCTCAGTAATGTTAGGCCTGCTCCACAACTCCTATTTGGGACTTCTTCTTTCCCTGAAATCTTGATGAAAGCCAGGTTTTCAAACTCCCTGAAACTTCTTAAGGGGCTGCCAGAGAGTTTTCCTGATTTTAAAAAGTGGGTTTCACACCCCCATTATTATTTTCTGTATAAAGAAAAAGTTCTTCGTGGCGGCGCGTCTTGGCATATGTAAATAAATCTCGCAAAATATCACTGAATCAACTTTTTTTCGTCATGTGTGTGTGTGTGTCTGTGGGGTTAGTGAGGCGGCGCCATGCGGGGCTTTTGGCATTTTTATAGTGTGTTTATTTAGCACTTGAAAAATATTACTTTTTGCGCCCAGCAATAATTTTAATTGCTTTGCCAGTGCCAGCGGAATCTGGGGATTGGCCACCGAACTGAGAGCTGCGAGCTGCGAGCTCTTTCCCCTTCGGAAGCTGATGCATTCACAAAAGTTAAGTGGCAAAAGTTTTCGCACTAAAGTTGAAGTTGCGCCGCTCTCCTGTTGTTGTTGTTTTCGGAGAGCAAACATCAACGCCCACGCGAAGTGAAACACAGCGGTGGGAGCTGGATATTATTTGAGTTTGCTCCCCTTTATCCCACACCTCTGGCGCACTCCTCCTCGCCTGGAGCACTGCTCCTGCTTTCCTCGTTTTTTCTCCGGGACTTTGATTGTTTTGAGATTTCGCGGCAACACATAAACTTACGGGCTGACGAGTCCCGAGGTTGGAGGGGCTTCAGCGGAGTTCCGATTTGTTTATCATTGCCAGTAAAAAGCAAGGAGAAAATACTGCGAAAGCATCAGATTTAAATAAAATAAAAGTTAGAAGTTGGAATTGAGATTAGCGTCAGTGTTGGAAATTAGTTTCGAAGGCAAATAATTTAGCTTGGATGGATGTTAGGAGGATTTTGATGTTGATCAGCGTTACTGCCTTTAACATTTTCTACTTTTATGGATAAACATTTTTAACTAGAAATATTAAAAATATAAATGTAAAGTCACAACATTTCAAATAATAAAGTAATTTAGTTATAAATATGATTTGTATTTCTTTAAATTTAAATGTTATATTTCAACTTTCCTTTTATTTTTCTCGTATTTATTTCAACTTTATTGTATATAACCCTGACATTTTCAACTGTTTTATTTCTCCCCCCGTTTTATTTCTGTTTTCCCAACAACTTTTCCAGGTAAGCACCAAGTTTTCTAGCATTTTAAGGGATTCATTTCACTTTCCTTCGACCTCGCAGTTTATGGCCTATCAATGGCCGCGCCGCAAAAGTCCTTCCTTTGGTCCTTGCACAATTTCCAATGCTGTCCAAGCTGTCAGCTAAATCAATTTCTATGGGGGGCAGCCAATTCCGGTGGGAGAACCTTTTGGTAATTGCATTAAATATGCAAAAAAGCTGGAAAAAGGACGTGTCTAGGCAAAAGGCTGCGAACCAATTAAATACCATGGTTTATGTGTGTGGCGAGCGGCAGAAAACAACTCATGAGGAATCATGCCGGCCGAAAAGGGATTCGTTCCTCTCAGTCTTAACTCAAACAGGCATTAAATTATCAAAACCGAAAGGGTCCCAGGCGATAAGGAATCCTTGCTGATTCCAAGGCGGAGTGTTCTCGCCGACACAGCATAAATATACCGGAAAATAGTGCGTGCCTTCGTTACAGATTTACAGCAAATAAAAATGGCAGGAAGGGGAAGAAGGAGCAGGAGCAGGAGCTGGAGCTGAAGCTGAAACCGAGCTCGTTGCGTATACGCCGCGTGTGTTAGCCGGCGCTGATTGCCAAAGCCGAGCATAGGAAATCAATTCGAGCGCATAAATGTGGGTCATTTGGGGGGCAGGGAACTGGGAGCTGGAAACTGTAGAGCTGTGGAGCTGTGGGTTTATCCCCCCAGCGAGTGAGTCAGCAGATTGTTGCTCGAAGAGAAAACTTGGACTTTTACGCATAATTTAAGTGAATTTACGCCTCTCAGACTTTAAGCCCTGGCAGCTCCCTACTGCCTTTCCTGTGCATCAAACGCATCGGAGCGTTGTTGGCCAAAAGTTGATTTTCCAAGCCATAAAAGACAATCGCTTCGCATTCAAAGACGCCCATCATATACTCTCGCTCACACATAAAGACATCTCGAACTGCAATCAAATTCTACACTTCAGTAGACATTTACACACTCCGTGTGCCCCTCGCTCCTTATACGGATACTTTGTCACACTTTGCTGCCTCCGCTGCTCCTCCATCGCTTTCGACTGCAATTTCGGCGAGGAACTTTTGTCAACTTTTAGGTGAAAGTGTGCTAGCGTAGAAGGAAATGAAGGGAGAGGAAAGGATAGGAAAGAAAAGAAAAGCGAAGCCAAACAGAAATTCTAGATTTTCCAGCCAAGCCGAAAACTTTGTTCTTATCGCCAATTCCTGAGGAAAGGAGCTTTGGCATTAAGTAATGGATCCCCATTACGAATCGAACGGGGGAAACTTTTATTTTTCTGTTGCTCCAAGTTAAACAAGGCCTAGGGCGCAATTGAGGATCAAGGAGTTTAAGGGTTAAACAGGGGAAGTTTTTATTGACAAAAAAAAGGCGAGGTAATTGCAGGAAGTCTTAAAAAGGCCTATAGAAATTTATGAAAGGTAAGGGCATTTAGTTATTTATATTTAAACAAAAACCAAATGAACTCTTGAATTTTATTTCACAAATATTTAATTATTAAAACGCTTCTCTAGGCTCCTACAGCTTTGATTTATCTCCAACAGATATCACTTATTTTTCTTACCATAAAAAATTTGTCTGTCACTCAAACACGATCGCATCCATCAAAGTTGAGGCCAACTGACCATAACTGCATCTCAACATTTGGCCAACTTCTTTTTATCCTGGCCAGCTGCCTGCATATATTTACTCACACTCACTAGCCCGGCCAGCTTGGAGCGAGGAGTCCGAGTTCTGGGCTCATTAAATGGCCAAAAAGCAATTGCAGTGCCAGCAATTGGTGGCCACATGAAAACGAAGTCCCAGCAAAGTTCGTCCCTTTGCGTGTACCACCAGCAGACTGCCAATTTGGCCAGAATATTTTGGCAGCAGCAGTAGCAGGAGCCACGGCAGCAGGAGGAGTGGGGCTAGTGGGGAGTTGGTGAAACTGGGATGTGGACCAAGGCAATATTTCACTCCAGGAAGAGATCGATCCCCGGACCTGGGCTCACTCTCTTTCTCTTTTTTTGTGCCGGCTTATCACGCAAATCTGTCAGATAAAGTTTTCCTTTGCATACGTGAGCATAGCTGGCACAAGTTGGAGTCCGCTCGATCCGAGATGGCCAGAACCCCTCGCCCTCTCCCTCGCTCGTGCAGAACGTGGCTCGCAATTAAATGCCGGGGCCGGTCTTCTGGACAAGATTCAGTGCAGCCTGGGTACCTGCTACTTTCCTCCGGACGAAGAGAGGAACAATCGTGATCTTATCATTTCTTGCTTTGTTCATGTTCGATTTGTGAATTTGTGTTTTACTACCTCGCCAGCATCGGGCATCGATGGGACTGAATTTTCATGACATTTCCTACTCGGCCGCATTTGCAAACAGACCGCGTCCAGTCGCGATCTTCAGCCCAGGTCGATGCTTTATTTTTCTTTCCATTTAAATAATTTATAAGCGAAGCCGCGGAGGAAATCTCTGTGCCTTTTGTCCCCCGATCGTGATAAGCCTTCGTCCATATATATATATATGTATATATTTTTTGTATTTCCTCTGCTTCACATTGTCTTCGAGGATGGTCTGGAAAAAAATCTATATAAAATGTAATTTAATTTAATTTATTGCAGGTCGTTTAAGATTTATGGCCAAGTCAGGGCAAATATTGGCATTAATGTCAGCCCAAATATTAAGAGCTTGGCGGGGCCAACAAAAAGAGAGCAGGTGATGGGTTTTTGCTTATAAAAATAGTGAAGAGGCTAAAGGCCTTTGAGAGTCTGTATATGAATGTAGTTTATTTGAGAAATTTTACAAATTTCTTGACGAAATTTTAGCTTATTAGTTAATTAAAGTACTGTATTAATTAACAAAAAGCCTATAATGTATAATAAAATGTAATCAAATTGTTTAAAATAGGTTTCTTTTCCATTCTATCACATTATAATTACTTTTCTCTAATTTCCAACATGTACAACCCCAACTTAACCTCACATTTTCCTAACATAACCTCACAATTCCAGGCAACCGCTCGACCTAACCTCACTCCGTCGTTGCAGGAAGCAAACCTAACCTCAAACTTGGCACATTCGCTCCACATAACTCAATCAAATCGACAAACTTTTCTAAAATATAAAATTCAACCATTGCACCCCACCATAAACTCGTTATCAAGCCGAGTGTAAAAATGGAATAACGGTAGAAAATGTGAAAACATTTAATTAAATGAAAAAAAGAAATGTATATTTTTCACTCACGAGCAGATTTCCATTTGATGTGTGTATAACTATCTGCGGAATGTTGAGCGGAACGTTTTTTAAATTGGTTTTGCAGTTTCGGTGTCGCAGATACTCATACTCCAAGATACATGGCCAGCGATATGCAGGAGATACACTACAAAGTGGCAGAACGAATCGCAGAGATACATAACGGTAGGTGGCCTGGTCATGTGGAGCACCCAGCTACCGCTCCTGCTCCTCCTTCCCCTTCTCCTTTCTCCTCGCCCCATCAGGTCGTAGATGTTAATCGCTGCGGCACTTTGGAGTAAGTGGCATTTGCCAGCGTCCACGACAACGTCGACGACAAGGTCCACGAGAGGAGCTGTAGCTGGATCTGGATCTGAATGCGGAGCTGCAGCACCCAGCACCAGGAGCTGAATGGTTGGAGGATGGCAGATGGGAGCATGGAGCAAGGAGGATGGCGATGGCAACTCTTGATATGCACGGCTATGTCCCACCATCGCCTGCAGGGGGCGTGGCTCATGTCAGTTTTCCCTGGACTCGGCAATGTTCGTGGCAAATGTTTGCGGATTTGAATTTAAATTGAAATAGGATGTTGTATATTCAAATGAATTTTAACTTAAGGGTAAATGGGCACTGCCACAATTGGGGGCGTGGCAGTGGCAATGGCAGTGGCAGTGGCAGGGCAGTAGCTGTGGCACAAGGAGAAGGGCCAGTCAGATTAACATCATCAGTTTTGGCATTGATTGGTCGTTGGATAGCGAAGGAAAACCCAGGAAAAGCGCCAGCGGGCATCGGTTCACAAGCAACCGCAACCGAAAAAGAAATCTACGAAAGGAAAATGTTTATAGAAATAAAGGAAAAGGTTGAATTGGGAATACTCTATAACGAAATATTTAAGGGTTAAGTTAGCTTTTTATTTCTTATATAATTTTTATATTGAAATTTTAATTGATTAAGCAGATCTTTTGTTGGGGATTAGTTTTCAATTATTAGTTTTAGTATTATTCTTACATTTTTCCCTGCATTTAATATATAATATCTTTGTTTTTCAACACTCATAAACTGCTGAAATGTTATTTAACCTCCTCCTTTACTCCTTTCTATTTTATTTCTATTGAAAACAGGAACGGTGTATAAAATTCCAACCACCTCTCCTCCGTTAGAGTACAACAAATGTGGAAAGACACTCGAAAACGTTATAAATGTTTCGGGAGGCAATCAACCAACGATCCGAGCAAACTACTAGTCGAGGACAGAAAAAGTAAACCAGAGGAACTAATGGGTTTTGTAATAAGTTTCAGTTTTCATGTTTATATTAGCATCCTAATGGTGGAGGCTGGGATGTGCTAGCCGAGATGGATCTCAATTGGGATTGGACCACAGTATTTGGTCCGGGCAATTGGCTTTTATTCGGGCCCAGGCCAGGTAAGTTGGAGCAAACTTTGGCCCTTATCTCCACGTTGGGTTCATGGGAACCTTTCCCCGGGGGAGAGCGTGTTCTTTGACGCCCCCAACGCGATAAGGCCGAGCCCCGAAACGAACTAACGAACAAACAAACCATAAACGATAATTAATAGAGAGATAATCTAAGCGCTTCATTGACAAATCGAAATGAATTATTTTCCCAAAGAGTCGCAAGACGAAGTGCAGCAATTTCCATGGAAAAGCCGCCCCTTCTCCACCGCCACCACCACCGCCGCTGACAGCGACAACGGGCCACTTCTAGCCGGGACTTGTACCCCATAAATCTTGGTCTGTGGAGAACTAGTCCGGCAGTGACATTTGCTTTCGTGGAGAATGGGTTTTTGGGGCTCCAGAGTTCCTAAGATCCAGCGACAGAGACACGCCATCGTCTTCATTTGGGGCCTGGCCAGGCACGACTTTCCTCGACTCGATTCTTTCTCCCGCCGCGAAAATGCAGCCCGATCTACAGGTGGTTAATCACCAATTAAGCTCTACATCATACAAATTTGTTAGAGCCGAAGGGAGACCTGCCCGGGACCTGACCCTTCTCCTCCTTTGCATTCGATTATGTCACACTATTTGTCAAACAGGTTCTCGAACCCAAACCCAAACCCAAACCCAAGCTCAAACTCACGCCGAGCGGCAAAAATTGAATTGATTAATAAATGTGGCCAGGGACCGAGCCTCTTCAAGAGGCTTTCGGAACTTTTTCGGGGCATAAATCTCAACTAATTTTGTGTAATTAGTTTGCATAATCTGTCACGCTGTTTCTTTTCTCGGTTCCCTACCTTTTCTCTCACTTTTTTTTTCTTCTTTTTGGCAACATAATGAAGCTTCGATTGGGACTTTCGAGGCTTAAATAAATGTGATTCTATTGATTTTTAAATACTTTTTGAAAAATCGGTGGTCGGCTTTTGTCAAAGTCAAAGTCTTGTGGTCTCTTTTGGCCTTTGGTTAGCCGGAATTCTTTGCCGGCCAATTAATATTTTTGGTCAGCTCGAACTGGAAAGTGTTGGGCATTTTGAAAAGATAATTAAAGGGTCTTGGGCTATTCGAAGGTTTAAAGGTCTGATTAAATGGTGGCAGGTGGAATGTATTTATCGTGTTTATCGATTTTCGGCTTATGTCGGAGAGGGGAGCTATACAATCATTAGCATTGTGTTTCTGGAAGTTATCAGCAGGCTGAGCTTATCTGTAAGATAGCTAGATATCGGGTAGTATTATATATCTAAAGCTAGAGCTAATCATAAACAAAAATCTAGGGCAGACAAATCGTGTGACAATATATTTAGTCGAGGGTTTTTTTGGTACCCTTTTTCCGACCCTATAAACTATATATATTCAAGATTATTTTGCATTTTTCCTCTGGACATTCATACATCCCAAATATTCATATTTTTTCGAGTTTTTTTCCACTAGACAATCCAGTAACACAAAACCTAGACCGCTGGCAATTTCAGAATTCAATCAACAACCGCGACAATCGACTGAAACTGTTTCAGCAATATTTTAATGATATTTGCCAAAGGCCAAACAGAGACACTGCACCAAACAGAGGAGAACTGAGAAAATCAAACAAATCGCGAGGGGGAAAATTGGGGAAAATGGGAAACTGGGCGCCAGGCAGCACAGTTCATTCGAGCCGCACAAAACTCAATTTGCCAATATGCGTGCAACGGTCAAACAAAATAGCAAATTTATAGAATTTGAAACGTCAGAAAGGGGCGGCCTCTGGCCCCCCCAACCATGAAATGAAAAATCAGAGGCTAAAAAAAAAAACCCCAAAAAGGAGACAGAAAGAGAGCGGTAACTGGCGCGTGCATAGCAATTTCATCTAAATTCAAATCGGCCAAAAACGTTTAATAACAAATTTAAAAACTCATCACAGCAGCAGGCAGTGGGCGTTGCATGCAACAATGTTGCACTTTGATGGCAGCCGAGATAACAACAAAACAATTCGCACGGCATTTTCCCCAAAATGCAGTCGTCAATCAACAGTGCACCAGGAAAATGCCTGAAAATGGTATGAAAATGGGTGAAAATGGGCGAAAATCATGCGGGAGTGTTGGTGTCGGTGCCAACCAGACTGAATAGCGTCCACTCATAATTGAATTTGGCTGGCGGGGCATGGGCGGCTGTCCCTAATGCCAGGTCATCGCCCCGAGTGTGTGGCCAACTATTTCGTATTATTGAAACTCATTTTGATGCATTCGCATTCCCAGACTGGTCGTCCTCCGAGTGACAGCAGATATCCACGCAGGTGCCAGGGCAAAAGTACACAAAAGAAGTGCAATGGTGCATCATTGAATTGGCGCAAAAACCGAAATGCTAAACAGGTAATACGCTTTCAAAGGCCTTAACTAATGCTCCACAATTTGATTTGGCTTTATCTAAAATTTCCAGAGCTTTTAAGCTTTATTAAATATCATTTGCACACAAAATAGTAGACACAGCAATATTCCTTTTAATAAATAAATAAATTTCCCATTTATATGCACACATTTTAATCAAAATAAATTTCAGCTTTCAATAATCAGATTTATAAATTTAATAAAAGTTAACTTATTCATCGACAGAAAGACAAAGCTTTATTTGAATCATTTTCAAAGTGAAAATGTTGCAAAATGAATAATTTGAGCATTAAACGCAATTATAATAATAAACACATTGTTTTTCCATTTCTATAATAATTTTGTAGCCTAAAATAATTGAGATAAAGCAGAAATATTGTCTAATTAAGGTAAAAAGTGTCAGATTAATAGAAATCTGTTTTAAAATATTCAAAATTTAAACTTATTTCTGTAGTTCTATAACTTAAACCATTTATTTAAATTTTCCTAATTATATTCAAGAAACTCCTTTATTAAATTATGTATTCACCTTATCCTGAACCAAGGAAATAGCTAAACCCCATCTAACCTAGTTGCTATCCCCGAGATAATGCCTCGATGAATACTGTTTAAAATTCATTTCAGTTTATCATCAGTTCGGTGGAAAACTTTGTTCGCCAAATGGAATTCGCGTTGGAAAATTGCGTTTTCAACGAAAATGAGTTTTAATTGCAACTTCTCCTAATGCCGCCGACACACGCCAGTAGGGAGTGAGTAGGTTCTGAAACGGGAGCACATGGAGGATTCGGACGAGGTCTGGTTACCGCTGCAGGCTTTCGCGCTTGTTCGTTGAAATTTCCGCACACGTTTCCCCCCTCAAATGGCGGAAAATTATGTTCTTTATGATAATTCGTATGAGTAAGTGAGGGTTTTGGGATTTTGGAGTTTACTCTTTTCCTAGTTTTTTTTTGTGGACTGACTTAGTCCTCGTTTTGAATTTCCATTCAAAAACGGAATGCTGTCGGTTCAACTCTGATACGTTGATTGACCAGAGACCGCAAATTGTGCGGTCTGAAAAATGAATATTTAGCCTGTTTACCTAAGCGGAAAATGCTGGAAAATAAGGCGAAAATTCCTATCTGTCTATGTCTAGTCAAGGCACTTATTGATTTTCCTGTATTGTTGTTTTGCGGACAATATTTTTAAAGATATTTAAGAATTTGCGGGCTTATTAAGGTTTATAATAAATGTTAGTCGGCTATTTAAATATTTAAATACAATATATACGCAATGATTTACTACTCCCAAATAAGTTGAAACTTAAATTAACTGAATTTCCATTGAAAATAAAGTAACCCATTCAAGGGATTTCTGCATCAAACTGATAAAAGTTCTTTATAAAAACGATGAGCTGTTCTACAATTTTTTTTACTTTATTTATTTGTAACCCTTAAATGTTGCAAATGAATCCGCTTTTTGCCGCCTTCGGCTATACGAATGCATACTATATTTACTCCCTAAAAAAAGGGCTGAAAATAAAAGCTCAGAAATTGCCAATGCCTGGGGCTCCGGTGTTCATGTCTGCCGCTGCTGTGCGTATTTGTTTTTAATTAAAATAAATATTACCATAACCTATAAAATAATTGAAAAACAATTTAGCATTATTGCATGCCGGCTGCCGTGTTCGGAGCAGGATGCGTCCATCTGGCCAGGAGTTGAACATGATTCCTCGGCGTGTTCGACGCTGTTTTCCGATTTCTGTTTGTCAGTCGTTGAGGTTGCAAGTTGCCAACAGCCTCTGGTCCCAGGTCCGTGGTCCCTGGAGCTGAAAGGAGAAGCAGGTGAAACATGGGAGATGCCAGCGGTCTTGGCAGCAGATTTACACGCATTTATTTACCCAATTGGAGCAGGGTAAGGGGTATATAGAGTACTTTTTGGTCATGGTTTGGAATACCGAATAAAACTCTTTCATTATTGAATGCCACAAAAAGGTAAAAATATAAGGAACATAAATGTAAAACCAACTTAAAATACTTATACACTTTTTAATATTTTTTTTCTTACTTTAAATAATATTTAAATTATTTTTCACACCTTAAACTATCATGATTTCCCCATGTTCTCTGTAACTATGCTCTCTAAAGTACTTAATATTTTATAGAGCGCTCCTAGGGTCGACTCTCCCATCGACCCAATTCCTTTTTCTTCTCGTTTTTATTTTAATTTAAAATATTTTCGCAAAAGTTTCGAACGCACTTGCACCCACACTCATACACCCGCAAATATACACACACTTTCCCCCACTCCATTTCCCAGACTCGCATTCATGTGCTGTTGGAAAATTTCGTTTACTTTGTGGGTCTTATATTTTGACATAATTATACGCACTCATACACTCTCTCGCATATAGGTTTTTTTTTAATTTTTGTGCGTGGCTCTCACATTGGCAATGTGCGAAATTAAAAAACGAGAAAAAGGAAAATGGAAAATACAACTGAAAATGAAAATCTTCTTAAGCTACAACAACAATTATAATAATTATTTAATTAAAAATGCTGTCGCTTCAGTGGCTTCAGCTTGCTGCTTGATTTTTCCCTTTGGTCCGATTTTTATTCAACAGAAATTGCATTTATGAGTGCCGGTCACTTGAGGGAAAAATTAATCTATTTTAAGTGGGCAGTATATGTACATATATCAGTGCCAATGAAGAGATTTCATTTATGTACATATATTTATTTTATGGATATATCATCAATGTGGTTTCAATCATTAATCATAATTATAAACTTTATCATAAATAAAATAATATTTTCATCAATATCGAAAGACTATCATAATTACTTATAGCTTTTTTGAAAGGCCTATATAATCAATTAAAGAAATATTTTATATATATTTTTTCTGTCTTTATTTATAATGTTATTTTGCTCACTGATATACAATATAGTTATCCGATCTTCTTGTTGTACAGTTTCCCTATCTTTTCTCCTTTGTTATGGGTCTCCCTGGGGAAAGATTACCCAATGTAACCTCATTTTCTGGCCCATATAGGGAAACAATTGATGAAAACAATTGCCCAAAAGGCGGTAGCTCCTCAGATTGATTACCCGATATTGTTGAGAAAGTCTTGCACAATCTCCCAGACTCCGGACCCGAGAAATCTCCAATGATTATTGACCATAATGAGTTGAGTTTTTAGGTAGATCACGCCCGAGTTCGACTTCCAAGTCCCTTGCCCTCCCTGTTCCTTCTTGTAAATTGCGTTTGTATATGGCCAGGCATAAAAATTCGCATTAAACAGACAAAAACAGTTGCAATTGTGCGCTGTGTTCTTGGGTATCTCTCCTTCGTTCTCGGTGACTGCTAATCTCTTATAACAGTTCCATTAATACGCAGTTGGTAGTCTCGAACCTTGGTTCCCTCTTTGCCATGCCAAATGATGAGAAATTAATGTGAGCAGGAGGAGAGCCAAGCCCTGGGCATACCGATCACAGCATGGGACAAGCGTCACGGTCTCCTCCGCTCAGCGGGACAATTGTGTTGGGTTATTGTTGGGAAATTTCACAGCACTCGGCGGGATAGGGAGAGACCCAGAGCTCCGAAAGAAGACCAAGTTAGGGCCCATTGTAAGGTGTAACAAAAAACCCAAAGATGCGCACAATTTTTGTCAAATGAAAACTGTCATTGGGACATTTTACGAGCTGCCTTGAAGGCGTAGAGGTTGCGGCTGGGAGTCTTAACGCCCCGGGCTTAAGTTTCACGTGTTACCTGGAGAGGGGTTTATGGTCGACCATGACTAAATGGGGTGATAAGTGCATATAGAGCGGACTAACTTTAGGTAGAGTCCAAAAATAACACCGAAAATATGTGTTAAGCTGATTTGGATTAATCGCAAAAGGGAAGAGATGTTTTTTAACTTATAAAAAATTTACTTACTATACTTTATCTTAACTTTTATAAATCAACCCTAGTTATTTTGTAATAATAAAAAGGGGAATCACCTTAACACTGCAGACAGCTTCCTCTATGATAATTGTAGTCTTAGAAACTTGTTAGTTCCTCTGTAACCATAATGAATACCTTCGTATTATCTGGTGGCAACACCCACCGCAGTTTCACACTTAATAATTACAAGACCCAGCATTATAATCCGTTAAAATGAAATTACCAAACTTCTGGAGAGAAAAGAAAAAGAATTCGAAGCCTTTCTTTTTGGGTTTTCCCCTCCATCGCAACCGAAACTCATCGGTTGCGCCCCCAAGCTTGACCCCAGAAAGACATTCAAGCCACGTTAATTGAGCTTCGAGCCAAGAGATAGATAACAACATCTGATAAATGGCGGGCCGAATCCGTATTCGAATCGAAAGCCAAAATCAAAAATCTGGAAATCTCAATCTCTCTGAACTCTAAACCTGGACGCGGGGCTCTCGCTTTGGAACAATTGTGAAATGCTTTAATTTCTGAAGTGCCTTTAATGAGCATTTTCAACATGGTCATCATACAATCAAGGCAGAGGAGGGGCGGCTGGGCCAACTCGATATCTGGACCAGTCTTTCGGCTTTTGGCTCGATAATTATTGCCTTTGGCCGCGAGTCTGTCAGAATGAGCTGGGGATACACAATCGCTAAATGTATCTCGGCGCTGGCATCTGTATCTCGTATCCGTATCTTGGCGGGGAGTGAGTTGAGGCGAATTAATGTGGCTCTTGCCGTGGCTCTGACTCTGGCTTGATCCACTAACCTCTTCGGCTCTTCGGTAGCTCTTTCCCTCGACTGGGGGCCCTGAAAGGAAATTGTAATGATCGAAATCAAAATGTTTTCGTTACTTTGCCTCCTAATGAAGCTTGAATAGTGCGAATGACTCTCAACTCTCTCTCTCTCTCGCCGGCATACAGATTCTTGAGTGGAGCTGAGGTACACGCGCCTTTTAATCGAAATTTGATGATGGATTCCCCGCCGCGGCGCAGCAGCTTCAACTGGAAGTCATTCGGAGGTGAGTATCTGGTCTTGGCTGCCATTGTTGGCCATTTGGGGGGCTTGGTTCTGGCCGCTATTTGCCTTTGTTATTTATTTATTGTTATTACAGTACATTGCTCGCTCGCTGGTCTCGTTCTGGAATGATTTCTATTTTCGTAATTGTCTAAATAGGTTTCGATTTGGCTTGAAATTGAGCGGAGAGAGAAAAGGTCAGGAAGATACAGCGTAGGTAATTGTACACAGAAAAAAATCTTTTATAAATACTTATTGTTTTTCTGTGGAAGTAGGAAACCATCTCTATTATTTTCGCTCTGTGTATATAAATGTTAGAGGCAACCCGGGCTTTGGGTTTGGGTTCGAAATTCGGTTTCCCAGGGGCAAACTTCGACGTGAGTTGGCAACTTTCTGGTCCGCCGGGCGACAGCTGCATTGCAGGTGACAATGAAGGGGTAGCTCTGCGCCATGCTCACATGTGCTTCCCGCAATTGAAAATTATGTATGCCGAACCTCCGCCTCCCAACCCAACCTCATCCTCATCTCCTCCGGTTGCATGTGGCACTTGCAACGTGCTACGCTCTGCTTGAGCGCGGTCCGCAAAAGTTTCCAAGCTCGTTACTATTGAATAATAGTATATTAATTTTGCTGCCTTTTTTTCCCGCACTCGCAACTTACTTTTAATTGAATTGAAAGTCAAAAGTTTTGAGCACAAAAAAAAGGGAAAAATAAGAAGAGAAAAAAGTGAAAATGTCGAGACAAATTGACACAGAGGAAAAGTTGCCGCTGCAACAGAAAATGTTTAATTAAAGGCAAATTTTCACGTGTGCTGTGCTGCTGGGCTGAAAAGGAAAGCTGGAAAATCCCAAGCAAAAGGAAAATGAGTACACAGGGCGTAATTTTTCAGTTTTCAAATGATTTTTGCTTTCATTGCGTATATATTTTTCGTTCTCTGTTTTTTTGTTATTTTTGTTTTCTTTTTTTTTTATCGCTTAAATTTGCATAAATTTCTTGTCTAACTAATACATAAATAGTGGCTTGCAGTTGATTCGATTTTCTTGCATTTAACAATAAATTAAATAAGTTAAAATTAAGCTTACAATGACTCTCAGTGCTTTGTTGTCTTTAGTTTATCAAAACTCGTATATATATGTTACAATTCAGCTTATTGGTTAATTAATTGGTAATTATTTTACGGGGGGGAAAACAGTTGCTGGGTGGCAAAGTGCTGACAGAAGTGAAGAGATCCTTTAGATTCGAAATAGTGCTGGAAAAGGTATGTACAGGCTGGACTTCTCTGACTTATGCTCTAGGCTACAGCTATTACAGTGTCTTCCTTAAACCTACTTAGCCAATAGTGGGGTCTACGGGCGGGACTGGGGCTCCTTGGGCTCCTTTGGCATCACAGTGGTGGGCAGCTCGGACTCCGACTAAGCGTAGATGCTCAGCTGGCGACGTCGGTAGGTCGCGGATCAGTGCGTGAACTGGCGCAGAGTGTTGTTATTCTGCTGCTGGGCAGACACCTTGTGCTGAAAGGAGCGGCGTCCGGTGGTGGCACAAAGGCCATTCCTCAGGGGCAATGCTGGCGGCACTGGGGGCGGGGTGGGCGTCTTGCTCCTGCCCAGCTGCTCCAGCGGCATTGAGTAGTGCGTGTTGCTGTAGATGTAGTTGGGATCCAAGATCTCGCTACCACCGCCGCCGCCCAGCTGCTCCTGGTCATACATCTCGCGCTGCTTGAAGTGCTCCTGGGTGAGACGCAACTGGGGCTGATTACTCGACCCTCCATGCACCATGGGCATAGCCAGGGGCACATCGGCGTAGGAGTAGCAAGAGTCACCAACGGCTGCCGTGGCCGAGAGGAACTGCGGCTTGGTGTAGTGATTCAGCTGCTGGTGCGGATCCCTGCCCATGGTGGCGGTCTTCATGTGCAGCACAAAGGAGGCGCTATCATCCACAGCTCCCTGCGATGCCATAACCTTGTTGTTGTTCAACTTCTTCTCGCTGACCATCGTGGCCGTGGGCACTGCCAATTGCTGGAACTTCTGCTGCGGATCCACAGCTCCTCCCAGATCATTCACTGGCATGGGGCACATGCCGTAGTGATGTGCTCCTCCTGGATGATGAGGCGCAGTGTAGGTGTTGGGGAAGGTGGAGTGGATGCCCAGGGAGCAGGGATGATGCTGGTGGCGCGACATGTAGTCCTCGTCACAGAAGGTCTTCTGGTACTCGCGCTCCTTGCGGCCCAGCGCAGAGTTGCCCAGCAGGCCACCCTTGATGGTCTCCCGGATCTTGTGGCGGCAACGGTACAGAACCAGAGCCAGGGCGGTGATCGTGGCAGCGGATCCCACAAGCAAGGCTCCAATCAGTGCCTGCTTGCGGGGATCGGTATGGGAGCAGCCCATCAGAGCGGGATTCAGATGACGCAGCGACTCGCCACGCAGACGTTCGGGGAACTCGCACATTAGCTCGGAGACCTCCTCCTGAGTGGCATTCCGGGACACCAGCAGGTTGTGCAGCCACATGACACGGCAGTCGCAGGAAAGGGGATTCTCTGACAGATCGAGAGTAAGCAAATCCTTCCAGGGGAACAGACCCTCGGCCAGCGAGGTCAAAGCGTTGGCCTTGAGCACCACATGTCGCAGATGGGGCAGACCACTGAGAGCGCCCTCCTGGACCTCTACGAGCATTTTGTTGGACGAGAGGTTCAGGTACTCCAGGTTACCATTGGCTCCGAAGGCTCCTGTCATCACACGCTTCAGCTTCAGGGCTCCATTCACATCCAGACGCTTCAGCTGCTTCAGGCCCACGAAGGCACCCTCGCTGATCACCTCGAAGTCGTTCTGTCCCAGGGAGAGCTGCTCCAGACGAACCAGCTGGCTGAGGCCTACGGACGGAATACGCTGCAGGCGATTGTCGGAGAGGTCCAGAATGCGCAGCTCCTCCAGTCCCAGGAAGCTGTCGTGCGAGATGTTTCGCAGACTGGCGCCCTTCAGCTCCAGTCGGGTAAGACCCTTCAGATCTTGGAAGGCTCCGGACTGAATGCTCTGCAGGGTGTTCATGCTGAGGAAGAGCTCGGCCAGACTGGGCATGGCCTGGAAGATGACGGGATCGGGCACTGTGGTCAGGGCATTGTCGTCCAGATAGAGAATCCTCAGCTGGGTGAGTCCATCAAAAGCCTTGGGGTCCAAGAAGCCAATGCGGTTCTCGCCCAGATTCAGTTCTTCGATCTTTAGCAGAGGCGAGAAGGTGCCCTGATGCAGCTCCGAGATCTGGTTGCCCCGCAGATTCAAGACAGTCACCGCCGACAGACCGATGAAGGTCTTGTTGCTGATCTGGCCGATCTTGTTGTGGTTCAGATGCACCTCCTGCAGCTTCTTCTGGTAGGCGAAGGTGCGCTGCGGGATGGTCATCAGGTGGTTCGAGGACAGGTCCAGGAAGGTCAGCTCCGCGTAGAACTGGATGGACGAGTCGATGGTCTTGATCTTGTTGCTCTTTATCACCAGTCGCTGGATGGATGGATTCAGCGCAATGGGCAGCACGTCCAGCTGCCCCTCGCCGCACTGCACCACCAGGGTGTTGTCGTCGCACTGGCAGCCCGGCGGGCAGTTGGCCAAGCCCGCCGCCGGCTCCACTCCCATACTGGCCAGGATGCCCCAGATGGCCACCAGGGCAATCATCGCGTGTCTCTGCATCTTGGTCGAGTTTTCTTTTTTGTTTTCTGTTGCTGCGTTAGCTATCGCTCTCTCTCACTCTCTGTTCTGCTGTTTCGTTTGTTTCGGAGTTTTCCTCGGTTTCTTTCAGTTTTCCATAGTTCTGCGGGTAGACAAACGAGGGAAAATATTTGAAAATTAGTCTCTGGTAGTCTTTGGTTTTTTTTCGGTTGAGTTTTGGATAATTAGCCTATTTTCGTGGAACTGTTTCTATTGATTAAATTTTATTATGTGGTTCCCCTTTTTTTGTATATTTTTAGACTGTGTTTATGGCTTTCTAGAAAATTTGTAGTCTATTTTCAATTTTTTTTGAGTTATTGCATGGACTAGGTTATATTTTTTTTTTTTATAAATTGTACTAACTTTTGGAATTTGTCTCTTTTTTTATGTTTGACTTTTTAGACGAAACTCTGTGAAATTTTCTTTTTAAACTAAATTACAGTTTTCTGTGAAGGTATTTTGAATTATTTTGTACGAAAGAACTTCACAATTTTTTTTTATGAACATCTACTTTAATTTATTTATCACAAAATGTACTAATTTATTTAAGAATCAATTTTAAAAACAGAACCTAACTGAGTCTCTTTCAAAAATATTAGCTGCAAGATTTTTATTATATATTTTGTCTTTTCAACAAACAAAACCTATCCCACATTTTTTTTAGAACTTAATTTTTAAAGTTTTAAGTTTCAACTTTAAGAAATGTTTTTACATTTAATTTACATTTTTTTTATATCAAATTAAACGAGTTTCTTAATTTCACAATTCTTGCACTTTTGTTCAACTTTGCTCCGTTTAAGCCACAAGTAAAACTTACCGTTTTTGTTTTTCTTTGAAGATTGTTTAGCAACAATTTCTGGTTTTTTCCCCCGATGAACTGAACTTAAAAAGCAATGTTTCGTTTTTCTTTGTGTGATGTGTTTTGAGTTTGAGTTTGTCACTGTTTCACTTTTTCGAATTTGCAAACAATTTTATGTTTTGTCACATTTGGCCAATTTGTAAAATATATATAAAATATTTCAGTGGCAGTGTATTGTAAAATAAAACTTTTGTTTAGTGTGTGTTGTTGGTTTTTCGTATTTTAGATTTAGATTGTTTGTGAAACGTGCGCGATAATCCAGTGGTTCGCTTTGGCTGCACGCTTCAAGTTGTTGTTTGGTTCGACGACGGTTTACGCTCTTTCGTGTTACCAACTCTGGTAACAGAGGGTCTCAGGTCTGGGCTTGGCTAGAAGGCAGAGACAACCGCTCACGACGAGGCAACGATTTTCACTGATTTTCCGAAGTGCCTTTCGCGCTGACGATACCTCGGCTGGCCTGTCGTGAGCAGCCGGAGCAGCTGCAACCGCTTCGGCAGCGGCCTTGCGGAGAGCACCAACCCTCCGAGATAATAATAATCTCTCTCGAAACCGGTTTCGAGAGCAAGTTCCACTCACTCGAACCGTTTTCACTCGTTTATCTGACTATGCTGATGGCTGGGCAGGTAGCCCTGCTCTCTGGCAATCGCTACTCACACGCCGGAGAAGCCGCACGTCATCGAGGAAATGCTGCCTGGCTGCTCGAGACTCGAGTGACGAAAACGCCTCTGCTGCAGTTCAACTAACATTAAGAACCCATAAAGAAGGGGAAGGAGTCATAGATTCAGGGATCGCCGACAGGTCCTGGCCTAAGTGGAGACCTCTTTGTGCGGTTTGCCAGCCCAGAAATTGATATTTGTGGACCTCCTCTTCAGGCAGATCTTAAAAGACTTGCACTCGAGTTTTTCCCTAAAATATTGTGTCATCCGATACAGTTGAAGAGCAGCAACTACAACTATTTACGAGCTAGCAAACATAAAAAATATATATAACGTAGAGGAAAAAAAAAACGGAGACAACTGTGACAACAAGAAAATCAACTTTAAATGGCCATAACTTTGTGCCAACATGTGCACACATTTTTCCCACTCCCTGCCTCTCCACTGACATAACTTGCATATTTCCGTCGCCCAGAAAATGTATTTTCCCTGGGAGATGCAAATCTTTTCCGACTGCCTTTTTATCTTCCATGAAACTTGTTAAATTTATACATTGCCCGAAATTGAGGCAACTGTTAATAGTTGGCTTTGGCCAAGGCAATTCATGAATTTGATTTGTTATCTTGGCCAGCAAATAAATACAAGTAATTTATGACCCAAAACATGTGTAACCAGATTTCCGCAAAAAAACGTTACGAATTTATGCCTAAGCAACGGGGTTTTCATAGTCAAAGTCTAAAAAAAAAGAAAAATAATTTTCAAATTTAATTAGAGGAAATACTAGGTTACATGCATGCTAAACTAAAATATCCTACTCCATTTTTCTTAAATTGTATAATTCTATAAAACTCTTTAAATTGCATTTTAACTATTACTCATAGTAACAAAATAATAATGATAAAATAATATTAGAAAGAATTATAGGTCTAATTAAACTAACATTTTACCGGGAAAGAAAATTTTTACTCAACACATCGTTATTCCTAGAGACCTCATTTACATTAAATAAACCATAAAACTGGTTCATTAAACGTTTAAATAATTTTTTAACCTATAAAGGAAATAATCACTCTTAAATTGGAACAGTTTCAGTTAAAGAAAGGTTTTGCATCACCATAATCATAGGCCTAAGAAGCTTTAAGTATGGCAGCCATAATCCTATAAAAAAAAGCTGTTAAGGAAACTAATTTAGCCTCGTTTACGGGAAAACTGCTCTACATAGGAAAATAGAAAAAGCAGCAGTAATTTCCTTTCCAAAACCAGATGCAAAACACAGTGATTGTTGCACTTGCGGCTAACGGAAGTTTGCATTTTTACTTTTATGCCACCAGGTGGGCAAGAGACAGGTGCCACGAGTGCTTTTCCCCGCCCGACTCTCTCACGTCACACATCGCAAGGCCTCGATCTGCCCAGTCTCTCTTTCTCAATTTGCGACAATGTGTGAGAATTTCCCAGCAATAAAAACCCAAATCCAACAACGAATTTCGAGACCAACTTAAAATAAAGGCGAGGCATGCCTCATGCTTTATGGTAACTGGAAAGGTCTGTTTGCCGTCCCAATGTGGACGGAGAGTTGCATATGAAAATTGTTTGGCCAAACGCTAAAAGCACTTAAAC
Organism: Drosophila kikkawai; assembly: GCF_030179895.1. NCBI lineage: Eukaryota > Metazoa > Arthropoda > Insecta > Diptera > Drosophilidae > Drosophila > Drosophila kikkawai. The sequence goes on from NC_091730.1 coordinate 14,346,044, forward strand.
AATTAGAGAGGGCAGCCAAATGGGTAGAAAGGGGGGAGCTTCGTGTGTAATTAGGTAAAACAGGGTCGGGCGAAGGGCCCCGGGACCAGGGACTACCGTTGTGCCAACTCAGGGAATGCAAATAAGGGGTCGGAGGGGTTTTGAGTAAAGGGGGAATTGTTTTAGTGATCTTTAAGTACTTGAAAATATTCCTAAAATACATATATACATTTTTTTAAATTTCAAAATGTAACCTGAGGATTTAAGGTCTAAGGAGGGATTTGAAAACCACAGGAAAGAATTCTCTTACTTTAAAAATTTATAGAAATAGATGAGGAAATCTAAGTTCTCAGCAGTTTGTCCTATTAAAAAAATATAAAGCCTTATTCAAAAATGTTTCAAATATAATTTCCAATCTTAAAGTTATTTCTCTTACCGAAAACCTTACAAATTTTTACTATAAAATATATTTCCTCAGTCTTACCACCCAACCTAAGGTTAACCCTTGACTTTAAAAATTCCTGCGTCTATTCTCATGACTAAATACCTTTGTGTTTGAACACATTTTCCACCGAATAATGTCGTACATGAGGAAAAACGCAGGCAAACGAAACGCACTTTGACCAGAAAAGACTCTGAGAAGCAACTTATGGGAACGGAGAGCCGGCTGACCAAGTGGCAGTCACACTAAATATCCGTCTATATAGGTATATATGTCCGACATTCAATCCGGTGCGCATGCGCGGCGGTTGTTGTTTTATTGGACCCGGCGTTGTTTTAACAAGAAACTTGTTAGTTGTTAGTTGCAACGGGTTAGAGTCTTTCCGAGTCTTGTACTTTTTGGCCCTGTTGTTTGCCCGTCGCGACGTCGGCTACTCTTTGAATCGCAGCTCAGCTTCGTTTTGTTTTGTTTTTTAGCCAGCTGCCCTTTCAATTGATGTTTGTCCGCCGGCACAACCCATTTGTCAGCATTTGAGGCAAACATTTTAACAAGACCCAAGACAAAGATATTCGGAAATGCTTAGAAGGTATTGGAGAACCTTAAGCCGCTGACAGTTCCGGTTCGAATGCAACTTCCGCAAAATACTACATATATATTGAGAAGGCAGCTTCCCCTCAGGAGGCAGCTTCTCTAAACCAATAAAATATCAATTGACTCCGGCAATTAATCATATTCCAAAATGTGCAAAGAATAGTGGAGGTATTCGAGACCGGAAAGACCCGGCCTTTGTTCAGGATTCCTTCATTCATCCCGGCTTCACACTTTTTTTTTTCTTCGTCCTCCGCTGCCCGTTTTTAGAGGAATCACAATATATAATGAATCAAGAAATGAGCGTTAAATGCAATGAGAACGAGAATGATGAGAAGAAAGGCGACAGTGAGCAGCGGAAGTCAGCGCACAATGGACCAGAGACCAGAGACCAAGACGGGGTCCAGCAAGCACAATGGCACAATACCCATGTACCTACAATACCTTCCTGATGCCCCCGGAATTCTCCGCCCTAAGGAGGTTAACTTTAAATCGAATGGCGATGGCACACAGTGCTATATAGTAGGTAAATACCTTGGGCCCATGGCGAGGCATTGCTGTGTGTGAACGCTTTGCTGACTTGTGATTTTTCTCCCCGACATCTGAGATGAGTTGGTGAGAAGTACTCCTCAGATTGACGCTAATGCACCTGCAGCAGTCTGGGAAAGCTTTTTACCTTTTGGATCTGTGATCTGAGAAACTGCCGATGGGCGACCCATAACTTATCAAAAGTAAACAATGACTTTAATCGGAGAGAAAGAAAGCTCTAACACTTTACTGGCTCACCTAGAAAATTTCTACAAAAAAAACTCCATCCATATCTCACTGTAAAGAATCTTCTCAGTTGATTAACTTTTAATCAAGTAACTCCAGAAACAACCAAAGATCTGTGAGATACTCTGCAAGCAACTATTTCAGCAACTTCCCTTGTTCAACCGGAAAATGCAAATCAATTGGGGTCTCCCCTCTCACACTCTCTCGCTCTCTCCCTCTGTTTTTCTCAGTTTCCTTTCAGATCCTGTCACATAAAGATCTTGCAAGGAATGCCCGTATCCGCCACAGTCTGGGGCTCATTTCATTTGGCTCGCATAATTTATGCAGAATTATCAATCGAGATTTGTTTAGACAAAATGCAAACCGTTGGGGGGGAAAACTAACATTGGATGGGGGTTGGAGGGAAATTAACGAACGTGTGCCTCAACAGGAAAAGCCACAAATTGTTTATGCAACCAGGCAGGGCCAAAAATAGCCAGAGGAGAAGCGACTGGATGACGTCTCATGGCAAATCTATGAGATACGCATATCGCATTCGACTTATCTACGAGCAGACGCTGGCAACCTGATATGGCTGCCATCTAGCCAGTGTCCAGTGTCCAGTGGGTACGGAACAGGGGATCGGGTTGAGGAGGAGCCCCAGTGTTCGCTCCCTGGATAGCCGCTGCATGCGTGATAAATGCCGCAGATAAATGCGTGTTGCAGTTGGGCACAGACAGCCAGACAACGCGGAGACACATGTTTGCATGCGCCTATTTTGCATGCCAGCCAAAGGGGACACTCAGAGAAATGGGTGAGAAGATTTTGAAAATAAACAGTCTAAAATTTAATATAAGTTATAACTTTAAACCAAAAATGTAAGCTTACGAAGTTGTATAATAAAAGATAGGTCTTTTAGATTTCTCTTTTCATACTTAATAACCAAAAATATATACAATAAAAATCATTCTCAGTGCCTCAACGATCAGCATGCGAATTCATCTTGCTGCAGAAGCAACTGCCACCGAGAAGGACTGGACATGGACATGGCTCTGGACATGGACACATGTTGGTGGAGAGAGTTCACAGCTACCAGCTCCGAGGAGATACTACACCATCGAGAAGCCGAGGCAGATCCATTGCGTGATCGCTCAGAGTCGGACTTCAGCTCGTTTTAAATTACGAAAGCTTTGTGCGTCTATCATTTTAGTCGTGGCCTGCCACATTCGTTGTCTGGGCAAAATCTATCTCCAAGATTGATTATAATCGGTAGTCAAAGTGTCCAAGACTGCTGGCGGCTATTTATGGCCGCGGGCAAATTATAATTTATGAAGTCTGGACTTGCACTTCGGCCTGTCTGCGTCTGCGTCTGTGAGATGCATTCGATACAGATGCTGGTTGGTCCACGGATCATCATCATCTGGCATATATGTATTTTGACAGCATGTTAACGTCATTTATTAATTGAAAGAAAGGGTAATTATTGGGGGGCAAGCCGGCTCACTGGCTCTCCTGCGGTTACGATTTCGTTCGAAAATCCATGTTCAACTGGCGCCTCAATTTTCCATTTCATTGGAAATTGCCCCAAAAGGTTTTCTTTCCTCCAAAAACCTCAAGCAGCGCTCCTCCACGCACACGAACCCCCCAGCAAGTTTGCCTAATCGTTTTCGAAATCTAAGTTGCCTCTCATCTGCGAGTCTCTGGGTTTTCTTTCATCTGAGTCACACAGTTCGGTGGAAACCATAATCAAAAGTGTGGGCTATAGATGCCCAAAATTCGACCAGAGATCTGAGCGATACGATAGGGGCGGAACTTGGAACTGGGCTGGAAAGAAAGTGAGTGCTTCAACCTGTCAGAGATGAGTTAACCATCCAGATCGTATGCAAAGTGGTCAGCATTAGAGATCATCTATCTTTATTTCCCCAAAGGTTTCAATTACAAGCCGAAGATAGTTCGAAAATTTACGGAGGTGGGCTCCAAAGTAGAGGATATTGCCCGCTGTGGATATATGAAACTATTCGTAAAACCAATTTGTAGGGAAATTAGGGAGGCAACAAATTGGAGCCACAAATAACTTAGTTAGGGAATTGAATTTAAAATAAATATGTCTTTTAGGAACTTTGTTCTTTTTAATATTTCAACGATTGCTAGACTTATGAATTCAAGTTACCAATATCAAACCCACTTCACTTAAATTTTGAAGCTTAACTTCTGCCCAAGGGGCCTTAACCCCTTGACCGCCTAGATTCCCCTTCGAACGAGTGTCAAGTGGCATTAGGCAAGTCAAGCGTGGCCCATTCCCACTGCCCTTGCCGGGGCACTCTGAAACCCTTTCGGTTAATCAGCTACATTTGCAGTGCAAAAATGCCCAAAGCCCAAGGTCCGACGCCAGATTCGCATTCAGACTGAGAATCAGACACCGAACATCCTCGCCAGAAGTAGCAACATCGCCGGCGATGCGTGTGCAAACACACGGAACCCCGGAGGGGCAGCAGCAGCAACAGCACAAATGTATCTTCAAGATACAGGTAGAACGGTCGGGGAGGAGTAGTCAGTCGGGCAGGTGTGTTTCTCACGCAGCCAACGGGGCAGGCAACGTTTTTAGTCCGAGTTTTGGTTTCGGTTTCGAAGTGTGGCAATGTGTGGCAGTATTTTCCCTTTTTTCCCAACGCATCCTCATCGTCTCCCTCCTCCTTCTGGCCAGCGCCGCACATACGCTTCGCTGGCCCTGGCTTTTAAGAGGTGATAGCGTGAGTTTTCGACGTGATTTTAGGAAAGCATCTTAAGTTAAAATTATTAAGTAAATATTTGGTAAGCACTAATTATTGACCACCAAATATGGAAATGAAATTTTAAAAGTATTTATAAAATTTATTAAACAAATTGATAATATTTCGTGACCATGCCTCTCGGTTCTGCATTTCTGTTCCCATCTCAAATCCTATTCCCAATCCCCGGGAGGTGCCAGAGCCATCTCTAAGCAGAGTCTCAATCTAGGATTTCTCGACTGGTAGTTGCTCCAACTCATTTCGCTGTGGCTCTTGCCAGTGATTCGGAAATGCGTTCGCTGCGGATTCAGCCATTACTCAGTAGTACTCCCTCTTGGAGCCAAGGAGCCCCCTCCCTTGAACCCCTTGAATTCCGACGACGACTTCCTTCGGCTGTCCAACATTTGATAGCATAAATCAAATTGGCAAGAGGCAGAGGCTAAGAGGCAGAGAGTGAAACGCAGAAAGCGATTGAAAATAATTACGGGTGCTGGGGTTACAAATTTGCACGTGGTATTAATTTGGGGGGCCTTCACGGCCTTGCGTCTGCGTCTGTGTTTTAAATCGTAGCAAAAATTGTTTGCAACTTGCAATTATTTGCCAACTTGCCGGCAACTTTGTCTGCGGCCTGGGATTGTGGCCTCCTCAACCTTTTGTGGCCTTATCATTTAATACGCATCTGGAGAGTGCTGCGTTCTTCTGCTGCGTCTTTTCGCACACAATTACGAAGAGGGTATGCACTACAAAAAAATCCTGATTCCGTATTTAAATATATATACTCTTTTTAGAACACATTTCAGATACTTAAAGCTCTATTTTTAAGGTCTACAAATATTTTATTGTCTTCTAAAAATACCATCTCAATTTTCATGACAAACAAAATTTACATTTAACTTTAGACTTTGCAAATAAAACATGTATATTATAAATTTTGAAAAATTCTTAAGTAAACAAATTTCCAAAAAAAGTTTTTATAATTTTTCCCAGTGCAATTGCGCTTCTTTAATTGCAGTTCTCGGCTATCAACTAAACAGGATACAAATGGCTCCCTCCGCGGCTTTGAGTGACTCTGATTATGGCCTCGCATTTGTATCTCTCCTTTTGTCTGCCTAAAACGTATCTTTAGGTTCATTTTTCTCTTAGAAGGGGCTGGCCCAGGTGGAAATTGTTTTTGCTGTGTGTTTTTCGGTTTCATGAAGAAGATAGATTTTGTGGGATGGAAATAGTTTACTTAGAGGCGCTAGATAAATCTCTCTTCCTCCTACCTTCCAATTGAAAATGCATTAAAATTCACTCTGCAATCCCAAACCGCAAACCTCATTTGCGCCTTAATTAAATAATAATGCATAAAATCACAACACAGTTTCTGACTATAAATAAATCATGCCTCGCTAATGGTGACTTGCAGGAACTTCTCCACTCTCCTCCATCGATTTGATTGATCAAATTCCCTGAAAAGGGGTTGGGCCTCCCCGTCTTTATAAGAACCAAAAATGTCCCCAAATAAATTACAACTTATTTTCATTTTTATTATAATCAATGACAGTGCATATGGAAGAGGAAAAACAAAAAAGGCCACAGAAAGGTGCAACCCAGTTGGGTTTCCTTAGAACAGAAAACAATCCAGGCCGGGGACAAGTGAAAATTTATGTGGCCCAAGAAGAGACTGAGCCAGGGAAACCGGAGAAACACGAAATCAAACCAGAGCCAAAGCATCTCGAGAGCATTTATCTTTCATTAGAAAATTAAAATCTCTGTGTGTGTGCACACAATCAATGACCACAAATCTTTAGTTTTTCCTATAGTTTTTCTTAGTCTTTTTTTAAGGGAAAGGGAGCGAGAGAGAGAGAGAGAGAGATCTCGATTTCAGCTGCATTCAGGGGACATAAACCCCGATTTT